>NC_053023.1:209615650-209975605 GCF_003073215.2 Triticum urartu | reverse complement strand
TTTTATCTTTAATGTTTCCTGAGAATCGAGGCGCCTGTATAGCTGGATAACCATTTATTCGGTTCTTCCTTGATCTTCGCACCCGTCTGTTCGCATCTTTTCCTTATAAATAGGCACACCTCGGCCTTCTCATTCTCCTCTCTCGCTCCGTCTTCTTCCTCACGCAAACCCTCTGCTGCTCGAGTTCTGCCGCCGCCGCGCCTCATCTCCGTCTCCGTCGACTTAGGCCGCCGCATCAACCTGAACCGATCAGAGAAACCACGGTGACCTCCGCAGTAGGCCTGCAACTGTAAGTTTTCTTTCCTTTGTTTCTCAGATCTTCATTAGGATTTCCAAGCTCCTGCGTGTTCTTCGTAGTTCATCATAGTTCTTCATAGTTCTTCCACTGCCAGCTTTTTCTGATCCAAAAAGTCATATATATGCTCGCGCAGTAGTGTTTTTGTACCTCTTCTTGACCCATAGATCTCTTTCTCTGTTCAAAATGAACCAGCATGTTGCTTTTCTTTTCAGTTCCTTGCACATCATGCCGTCCAAAACACCAACCATCTGTAACTGGGTTCCCTCAACCATAACTAAGGAACGTTTAAAGGAGTTCTTCACCATAGGATTTCTGCCAGCGAAAATTGTCATGTCTTACCGTGCCCCTGACCCGGAACAAGAACGGCCCAATCCGAGAGATGGTGAGGTGATCGTTTTTACTGACCACATGAACCGTGGCTTCTCACCGCCCGGCTCAAAGTTCTTCAGAGAGGTCCTCCACTTTTTCAAACTCCACCCTCAAGATATCGGGCCCAACTCCATATCTAACATCTGTAACTTCCAAGTGCTCTGTGAGGTATATCTTCAATAAGAGCCGACCGTGGAGTTGTTTAGAGAATACTTTTATCTAAACCGGCAGAACGAGTGCACCAACGGTCTTAGCTTAGAGCTCGGAGGCATATCGATTCAGCGCCGGCAGGGTGCCGTCTTCCCCCTCATTGTCTTACCAAGTCATCCAAAGGACTGGAACCAGACTTGGTTCTACTGCCAGGACATTTCACCAGCAAACGAGAAGCCACTGCCAGGTTATCACCCTGATCGTCTTGACTCCAAGTTTGCACTTCCTGATAAACTTACCGTCGCTGAACGCAAGAGGCTGATACCATCTATCAAAAGGATCAATGCTCTGTTGGGGAATGGGTTAACTGGAGTTGATTTGACCCGCTGCTGGATCTCATGGCGGGTCATCCCTTTGAGCCGTCGGTCAAAGCTGATGTATGAGTATGGTGGAGGCCCGGATGACTCTCTTCGTCACAGCCCTGTTCAATTGAAAGAAGAAGATATTGTCTCAATGTCAACTCTTCTGGTGAACGGGAAATATGAAGATTGCAGTGTCGTTGGGTTAAACCCCTTCTGCCAGCTTAACCTGGTGCCAGAAGTAAGGATGTCATTATTTCTCTCTTTTGTATTTTTCCGGCCGTATTGTTTTAATACTTGCCTGACTCTTTACCTTGTTTTTACCTGTCTGTAGGCCAACTCTGACTTCTTGAAAGTTAAGTATGACCACGAGGCGGTCAAGAAAGCGAAAGCCGCCGCCATAAACGCCAAGAAAATGATCTAGAGGTCGAAAAAGAAGAAAAAGAGTACTGCTGAAGATTTGATGAAGCTTGATGATACATCTGACTCAGAGGTAGCCCTTGATTCCCTTGGCCAATTTTTTAACAATCTTATTGACACTGCTCATTACCAGGATGACACTGGGGCCAGTCAGGCTGTGGAAGCAGAGGTAACTATCATTTCCTCCGACTTAGAGCCCTTGCCAAGACAAAAAGTTCGACGAGTGATCCATAAAGTAAGGTTTTCTAACCCTTTAGCTCACTTGGATCCCAACTTTTGTTTGAAAACACGACAATATGAAAGCCGCCGTCAAGCTTGGACTGAAGATGAGCCGGCTATCATTCAAAAAACTCCTCAGAAGCATCCGAATGAGGTTTACTTCTTTCTTTCTTTAACTGTTTTTACTGGATCCTCCTCCTTGTATTACTTTTAACTCTATTTTATCCTTTCAGGAGGTGTCTCGCTCTTCTGGCGACTCATCGCAGATGCAATTTCCGGCCTTCAAGACTGCCCCTGGGTGATGAAAAATCCTCATATTTTCCGGGTTTGTTCAAATTGTATCTTTATACTGATGATCTTGCAACACTTTTCTTAGTGGCCAAGCTAAATCCAAGAAAGCGAAGGTAGCTAAATTGGTGGAAGACCCGCCAGTGCTTGCATCTGACCCGGCCAGGCCATCCTCTCCATTAACCGACGCTCCACCAGACCCGCCTGTTGATGTAGAAGCAAATCCTCCTGAGCCGTCATTTGATGAGACCACTGTGAACCCTTCTGCTACTGGACCATCAAGCTCAGCCAACCCACCATCACCGTCTGCACAAGACGTTCAGATCACCAGGAGCCGCTTTATTGAACTAGGGAATCCAACCGTGCTGGCTCGGTGTACTGCAAAACAAGAGGCATTGGAGAGGCAGAAAGTTCACTTTGACGTTGCCAACTATGACCATCTAAATGCCAATGATATTCTATCCGGCTATCTTAGCCATGTACACTCCAGTCGCGACTCTGAGATTGAAATGGTCAAAGATCTGCAGTTGAAATACGAGGTACGTTCTTCCGGCTTATCTATATTCCTTCAGCCCCCAAGTCTTCAGATTTTTATGAGAGAACTGGAATGATCTGTAGACTTTAAAATATAGACCGAGACCTTTACCTTTGAAACTTGTCTTGAATTCAATAGAACAAAGCTTCACCTATAGTCCCCAAGGGCCGGTTCATTTTGATCATAAATGAACCGGTACTTTAAATTGTTTGGTACCATATTCAAAGGACTTAATACTCCGGCTTAACCTTGAGAAACTTGCTGAACTGCATACATTAGCCCCCAAGTGCCAAGTGCTGTTACTTTGTAAAGGACTTGAGACTTAAAGTATGTCTTTAGAGTCATAAAAATTTGATTTGGCATACATTAGCCCCCAAGTGTCAAGTGGTTTTTTGTAAAGTACTTGAGACTTGAATCTTGCTCTTTGAACTTGAAACAAAATCTTGACTCACCTGAATGTTTTGCAGAATGCCTTATCGGAATTGAACTCGCAATTGACTGATGCGAAGACCCGGCTAGCGAGTCAGGAAGCAGAAATCAAATCTGCTAACTCCAAACTGCAAATAAGTCTCTCTGAGACGGAAAATTTAAAGACCACCTTCGCTGCAAAGAAGAAAACTTGGGAAGAGGAAAAAACGCTTCTGACCCAACGTGCTGAGAAGGCCGAAACAACCCTTGAAGAGATTTCAACAGAGCTGAACGGGTTAAAGGGCCGGGTGTCTCAAATGGTGGCTGCCATCTTTGGTAAGCCGTACAACTTTAATTTTGTGTACTTTCTGCTGATCCAGAGTATAAACCGCCAGCTGACTTTGTGTATAAAATATGTGCAGACCCTCGAAGAAAAAATTTGAGCCAAGACCCTTTGATTAAACTGAAGGCAGTGTATACTTTGGTAGAACAACTGTATATTGGTGCACAGCAGGCTCTTGCCCCCATCTCTCCTGTCAATCAAGGACCCAACCGGCTCAGCGACGTCCTGAAGAAACTGTCAATCCTGCCCGCCAGGTTTCAAGAAGTGAAACGCTCCTGCACGTGAGCCGGAGCTTTGACTGCCCTGAGCCGCTCCAAGGCTTGGGTGCCAGACCTAGACCCGGCGGACGTGGCCAGAGGCTATTCCACTGTGAAAGAAGATGGTTCTCCTTTTGGGCAGGATGACTTCATGGCCTGCATGCGCGGAGTCCGACCTCAGGCAACTACCCTGGGAGATGACACCAATATTGACAAATACCAGCCGGGTTTTGATGCTGAAAATAAGAAGATGGCCACTCCCTCGTACAAGGTAACAGATTTGATTCCACCGGTAAGAGAAGACACATTTGCCCCGGAAGTTGACCCGGTCGGCCTGATCGACGGCGAAGCCGAATTTGTCGCCGTGAATGGTTTTGATTGGTCAAAACCCAACTTCCAGCCAATAGAAGGTGGTGAACCGGCGAGGGAGGAACAATGATCATCTTCATGGGTTTATAAAGCCTTGTAATAGCTTAGTTGTGAAAACACTATATGCTTTGCTTATGCCATCGCGCATAAAACACTTCTATGTGATTCTGTGTTTCCTGATGCCACTGTATGCATCGTATTTAATGTTTGTTTCTGCAATATTTGAACTCTGTTCCTGTAGATACAAAGAAAAGACTAGCTTGGCGGCTTAGAACCAAACGGGTTAAAACACCCGGTTTATAGCCAATATGTTTACCATAGTAGGAACCAAAAACAAATATAAACAAAGGACAAGGGCTGAGATTAACTCTTTTAGTTAATACAGCAGGCAATTGTGTATAAGTAATAACCATACCTTGTACCTTTTGATCCCTAGACCGCCATCTTGAATAACCCGAGTGATGAAATTGATAATTCAAACTTTATGAGAAGTCAATGCTTTTGAATACTCAATGATAATTATACCTTGGTAGCTGTGTTGTCAAATAGTCAAGCCGGTGAAGAAGATCAGGCTACTTATTTGTAATATTGAGACAACAAAAAACTAAAAGGCAAACAATAGATAATAAGCATAATTTAGCCTCGTATTCAAAATGTTGGGGGCTTCTGATTCGAATACGATCAGTAAACTGGACCAAAGGGGTTAAGCTAAGGTTCGAATACGACCATATAGCCCCCAATGGTTTTGGCGTTGCGCCGATTAAGAGGGTACCGACAGCTATGTTCTCTTTGGTTCGAATACGACCTATGTTTGAACAGGAAGCCCCCAAATGACCTTGAGAGGTTTTTAACGACCCTGATTCGAATACGATCCAAGTCGAACCCAAAAGGGGTTAAGCTATGATTCAGATACGATCAAGAAGCCCCCCAAGTGAGTTTGGCCTTGAGCCGATCAAGAGGGTTACGACAGCTATGTTCTCTTTGGTTCGAATACGACCTATGTTTGAACAGGAAGCCCCCAAGTGACCATGATAATTGCAGCTAGATTCGAATACGATCATAAGCCGGTCCAAAAAAGGTTAGACTTGATTCAAATATGATCAGCTCCTTAATAGTCATTTGAGAATAAGAAATAACACAGATGCATAATATTTTAAAAGAAAAGAGACCGATGGTCTTACTTTATTACTTATCATGGTATATATAATGTCAAAGTATGTACATGATGAGAGCCGGTGGCTCAGGTGTAGTATGGCTAAAGTTGAGCAATGTTCCACGGCCGGCGGGTCTCCTCCTCCGACTTACGTGAGTCTTTGTGCTCTCGAACGTCAATGATGTAATATGACCCGTTGTTTAAGTTCTTACTGACCACAAAAGGTCCTTCCCAAGGTGGGGATAACTTGTGTGCATCTGACAGATCCTGGATGAGCCAGAGCACCAGGCCGCCTTCCTGAAAAGTCCTGGACTTAACCCGACGGTTGTGATAACGGCGCAGGTCCTGTTGATAAATTGCTGACCGGGCCGCTGTTAAGTCTCTTTCTTCATCCAACAAGTCAAGTGCATCCTGTGTGGCTTGTTCATTATTAGCTTCAACATAAGCCGCCACACGGGGCGAGTCATGACGGATGTCACTAGGCAACACTGCTTCTGCTCCATAAACCACGAAGAAAGGTGTGTAACCTATAGACCTGTTGGGTGTGGTGTTGATACTCCACAACACCGAGGGTAATTCCTCTACCCAACAACCCGGCATTCGCTGTAAAGGAACCATAAGCCGAGGGTTTGAGCCCTTTCAAAATTTCCTGATTGGCTCTCTCAGCTTGACCATTGGATTGAGGATGCGCTACAGAAGAAACATCAAGCCGGATGTGCTCACGTTGACAAAACTCCTCCATAGCCCCTTGGGACAGATTAGTGCCATTGTCAGTGATAATGCTGTGTGGAAAACCAAAACGGAAGATCACCTTTTTCATGAACTGAACCGCCGTGGCCGCGTCACACTTACTCATAGGCTCCGCCTCAACCCACTTAGTGAATTTATCAACTGCCACCAAGAGATGTGTCTTTTTATCCTTAGACCTTTTGAAAGGTCCCACCATATCAACCCCCAGACCGCAAACGGCCAAGTGATTGGAATCATCTGGAGCTCTTGAGCCGGCACATGCGCTCATCGTGCTAACTTTTGACATCCATCACATCTGCTGACCAGATCCTCTGCATCAGCGTGAGCCGTCAACCAGTAAAAACCGTGACGAAAAGCCTTGGCCACCAGAGATTTTGACCCGGCGTGATGACCACAATCGCCTTCATGGATCTCACGAAGTATTTCTTGACCTTCTTCGGGGGAAACGCACCGCTGAAATGCTCCGGAGACACTGCGATGGTATAATTCTCCATCCGAAATCGTCATTGACTTAGACCACCGGGTTATCTGTCGAGCCAGGGTCTCATCTGCTGGCAACTCTCCCCGGGTCATGTAAGCCAAGAACGTTACTGTCCAATCTGGGATGATATGGAGAGCCGCCACCAACTGCGCCTCCGGGCCAGGAACAGCTAAATCTTCTTCTGTGGGCAATTTGATAGAGGGGTTATGCAAAACATCCAAAAAGGTGTTAGGTGGTACCGGCTTTCGCTGAGACCCCAACCGGCTTAAGGCATCAGCCACTTTGTTCTTTCGACGGTCAATGTGCTCCACCTGATAGCCTTTAAAGTGCCCTGCAACAGCATCATCCTCCCGGCGATAAGCCACCATGAGAGGGTCCTTGGAATCCCACTTGCCCGATACCTGTTGAGCCACTAGATCTGAGTCGCCAAGACATCTGACCCGGCTCAAACTCATCTCTTTTGCTACTCGAAGACCATGGAGCAAGGCTTCATACTCTGCTGCATTGTTAGTGCAAGGAAACATTAATCATAATACATAACAAAATTTGTCACCTCGCGGAGAGGTTAACACAACTCCATCCCCCGAGCCTTCCAACTGTCTAGACCCATCAAAATGAATAGTCCAATACGTGTTGTCTGGTTTCTCTTCTGGCATCTGCATCTCTGTCTAGTCATTAATGAAGTCAACCAGTGCTTGAGATTTGATCGCAGTACGTGGCACATACTTCAATCCATGAGACCCAAGCTCAATTGCTCACTTGGTGACTCGCCCAGTGGCTTCTCTGTTTTGAATGATGTCTCCCAAAGGAGCAGAGCTAACCATGGTGATTGGATGTCCCTGGAAATAATGCTTAAGCTTCCGGCTTGCCATGAACACCCCATATACAAGCTTCTGCCAATGTGGATATCGTTGCTTGGATTCAATTAGCACCTCACTAACGTAATAAACCGGCCGTTGAACCGGATGCTCCTTGCCAGTCTCCTTGCGCTCCACCACAATAGCCACACTAACAGCTCGTGAGTTGGCGGCTACGTATAACAGCAGCGGCTCTTTCTCAATTGGAGCAGCCAGGACCGGCGGCTCAGCAAGCTGTGTCTTCAGATCTTCAAAAGCAGAGTTCGCAACATCGCTCCAAACAAAATCATCTGTTTTCTTCATCATCTGATACAGAGGCATTGCCTTCTCCCCTAACCGGCTTATGAACCGGCTCAAAGCAGCAACACGGCCCGCCAGTCATTGAACGTCATTGATGCATGTTGGTCGGGCCAGGGATGTAATTTCCTTGATTTTCTCCGGGTTAGCCTCAATACCTCGGTTAGACACCAAAAAACCCAAGAGCTTGCCGGCTGGGACTCCAAAAACACACTTGGCTGGGTTAAGCATCATTTTGTAGACCCGGAGATTATCGAAAGTCTCTTTCAGATCTGTGACCAAGGTTTCCTCTTTCCTGGATTTTACCACTATATCATCCACATAAGCATGAACATTACGCCCAATTTGATTGTGAAGACAATTCTGCACACACCGTTGGTAAGTCGCCTGGGCACTCTTAAGCCCAAAAGGCATAGACACATAGCAAAAAACTCCAAAAGGAGTAATAAAAGCTGTCTTCTCCTGATCCTTGACCGCCATCTTGATCTGATGATAACCGGAATAAGCATCCAAGAAACTCAAATGTGCACAACCCGCCGTAGCATCAATGATCTGACCAATATGGGGGAGGGCAAAAGGATCAGCCGGACAAGCCTTGTTCAGATCGGTGTAATCTACACACATACGCCAAGTGCCATTCTTTTTAAGTACAAGCACCGAGTTAGCTAACCACTCTGGGTGAAAGACCTCTACAATGAACCTGGCCACCAAGAGCCGGGCCACCTCTTCTCCAATGGCCTTGCGCCTTTCTTCATTGAACCGTCGGAGAAACTATCTGACAGGTTTGAATTTTGTATCAATATTAAGAGTGTGCTCAGCGAGTTCCCTCGGGAAACCCGGCATGTTTGAAGGTTTCCATGCAAAGATGTCCCGGTTCTCATGGATGAACTCGATGAGCGCGCTTTCCTATTTCGGATCCAAGTTCGCACTGATGATGAACTGCTTGGATGAGTCGCCAGGCACAAAGTCAACCATCTTGGTGTCATCAGCTGATTTGAATTTCAACACCGGCTCATGCTCTGTTGTTGGTTTCTTTAATGACGTCATGTCTGCCGGGTCAACATGATCCTTATAAAACTTTAATTCCTCACAAACAGATTCAGCATAGGCGGCATCACCTTCTTCACACTCCAAGGCTATCTTCTGGCTCCCAAACAGAGCATGATATGGGCTTTTGATTTTCACGCTCCAAGGCTATCTTCCGGCTCCCAAACAGAGCATGATATGGGCTTTTTCAACTTTCACGCAATACATGAGCGTGAGCCATGGACATAGCATGATAGGTGGAATAGAAGGTGGTTGTGGAGAAGACAAAAAGAGGGAGATAGTCTCACATCAACTAGGCGTATCAACGGTCTATGGAGATGCCCATCAATAGATATCAATGCTAGTGAGTAGGGATTGCCATGCAACAGATGCACTAGAGCTATAAGTCTATGAAAGCTCAAAAAGAAACTAAGTGGATGTGCATCCAACTTGCTTGCTCATGAAGACCTAGGGCATTTTGAGGAAGCCCATCACTGAAATATACAAGCCAAGTTCTGTAATGAAAAATTCCCACTAGTATATGAAAGTGACAACATAAGAGACTATCTATCATGAAGATCATGGTGCTACTTTGAAGCACAAGTGTGGTAAAAGGATCGTAGCATTGCCCCTTCTCTCGTTTTCTCTCATTTTTATTCTCCTTTCTCTTTTTTTGGAGACTATTTTATCTTTTTTTTTTGTTTTATCACATGGGACAATGTTCTAATAATGAAGATCATCACACTTCATTTACTTACAACTCAAAAATTACAACTCGATACTAGAACAAAATATGACTCTATATGAATGCCTCTGGCGGTGTACCGGGATGTGCAATGACTCAAGAGCGACATGTACAAAAAATGATGAAAAGTGGCTTTGCCACAAATACGATGTCAACTACATGATCATGCAAAGCGATATGACAATGACGGAATGTGTCATAATAAATGGAACGGTGGAAAGTTGCATGGCAATATATCTCGGAATGGCTATGGAAATGCCATAATAGGTAGGTATGGTGGCTGTTTTGAGGAAGGTATATGGTGGGTTTAAGGTACTGGCGAAAGTTGCGCGGTACTAGAGAGGCTAGCAATGGCGGGAGGGTGAGAGTGTGTATAATCCATGGACTCTGACGATGATATGTACCTAGGGTAGGGCAATAGACCTGATCTAAACACCCCTCCCAAGGACATTGCCCTACAATCAAAGACAACCAAAGGACAACAAGTTCTACTGACTGAGATCACCTGAGTGCATGCCTACTCGACTAACAACTCCACTCGGATATCTTAATTCCATTCGACCAGTACGTCAAGACTCGACCGAACAAGAAACCACTCGGAGTATAGAAGATCTAACGTCATTCAGGATGGCAACGGTCAGGCGTTCACTCCGTAGTATTAATGATCAGTTATATGACTTTATTGCTGGCGTTACCAGTAACGCCTCACCTTAATGTACATTGAACTCTTTGTAACGTGGGCTGGCTGGGGTCCTGGCGCACTCTATATAAGCCACCCCCTCCACTGGGACAAGGGTTCGCACCCCCTGTAACTTCATGCATAATCCAATCGACCGAGCCTCTGAGCACCGAGATGTAGGGCTGTTACTTCCTCTGTGAAGGGCATGAACTCATACATCTTGCGTGCACAATCTCACCGTAGCTAGGATCTTGCCTCTACATTCCTACCCCTACTCTACTGTCAAACTTAGAACCACGACAGTTGGCGCCCACCATGGGGCAGGTGTCTTAGCGACTTTTTGGTGAGGTTGCGATTTCTCTGAGTCCTTTCATCATGGTTTTCGGCGGAGGTTTGGCTGAGGGACGCGAGATCCGTCTCGGCGCGCTTGTCTTCATTGCCGACGACTCCGCTTGGCTTCAGGAAGCTCCTCTTGACGTCGAGGCACTCCCCATCCACAGGGTGACGCACTTTCACGCATGCGTTCGCGGCGTCCTTCTTCAGCAGCCGTCGGCTCAGTATCGGTCGGCCCCCACGGTACCTTCGCTCACCACTGTTCGCCGTCACAAGCGATCCGGTCGGTCGCGGCTACAACAGTGGGTGAAGCATGCGGTGGCACGTTAGCCGGCCACCCCTCAAGTTGCGGCAATCGAGCCCGACGAATCTCTCTACGGCCTGTTCGACTGGCTCCATTGAGACCATGTCCGAGTGCGACAGCAGCGACCCCGCGATGGAGGTCCTGATGGTCGATACGCCCCGCAGCCCGCCTGGCATGCATCGCAACAGCGGCGATGATGGAGGCGGAGAATCGTCGCGCGTTCATGAAGAATATCACCCCGAAACTCTCTCTTCTTAGCAGAGGGAGGAACTTCACCGCCGCAATATGGAGGCAGTCCACATGCCCGCTGTCGGAGAGACCTCTGAGGCTCGGGCCTTGGAGGCGGCGCGATTGGCCACTTTGGCTGAGCAGACTCGACTGGAGAACCTTCAGCGTGCACTCGACGACCGTGCTTGGCGACAGATCCCCGAGTCTAGTTGATGACAGCGGCAGCTATTTCCACCTAAACCACAGGTATACCGCACTCCGATTCAGAATCTTACCGCTGCGGCCCGCATAGCAGAATCCATTCAGCCGTCCCAGTCGGAAGCTGGTAGAGGTTTGATGCAGATCAAAGCGCCGCTCTGAGCAGCAGGACAACAGAACACTGTGGTGTCTCAGTCGCGTAACCGAATTCATAGCAGATCTGTAGTAGCTGACACTGTTCAATTGGCTCAGCCCAAGATCAACTCCGCGGCGTGAAGGACGAGGGCATCGCCAAGGGCAGTACTTGGGTTGGAACCACGAGCAGCATGACCATCGGCTCGACCGTGATGACCGCCGTCGAGTGCCTACACCCCCTCCGAGGGGCGAATCGTATGTGCCCCGGCATTATGATGATAGGTGCCTGTACAACAGAGCGGAGGAGGCCAGTCGACTCAAGAGGACCAGGGTTTGATGCAAGGTCAATTTTGGTGCAAGGTTTGGTGGACAGGAATCGAGCACATAGAGAAGGGAAATAAAGAGATCGCCCGACTGGAAGCAGAGTGCATGTTTCTGGTCCTGAGTGTTTTAGCAGAGCCATCAGGGCTGCAGAGATCCCTCCCAACTTCAGGTTGATGACTGGGGTCAGTAAGTTCACTGGTGAATCAAAGCCTGACACCTTGCTTGAGGACTACCGAGTGGTTGTGCAGATCGGTGGAGGAAATGATGAAGTGGCCATGAAGCACCTTCCCCTGATGCTTGAAGGGTCAGCTAGAGCTTGGTTGAATCAGTTGGCTCCGGGCAGTATATTCAGCTGGGAGGAGTTGGCCCGAGTGTTCGTCAGAACGTTTGAGGGCACGTGCAAACGACCAGCGGGATTGACAGAATTGCAACATTGTGTGCAAAAACCGAATGAAACTTTGAGGGATTATATCTAGAGGTGGACCACTTTGCATCACACTGTGGAGAATGTATCTCAGCATCAAGCAGTTTGCGCCTTCAAGGAGGGCGCCCGTTATCGGAAGCTCAACTTGAAATTCGGTCGGACAGGAGACATGTCCCTGACCCGAATGATGGAGATAGCCACTCGGTACGCGAACGGTGAAGAAGAAGACCGACTCCGTAGCGGCAAGAGCAAACTAGTCGGCCAGGACACTGGCGGAGGTAATTCCAATCATAAGCAGAAGCGCAAAGTAGAACCTGCGGGTCCTGGAGAGGTTGCAGTCGCAACCCAAGGAAAATCTAAAGGAAAACCTAAAGGGCCCTGAACCCCCAAGAAGGTGAAAGATTCAGCCGGGAATGACGTGTTGGATTTACCATGTTACATTCACATCAAGAAGGATGAAGAGGGTAATCTTATCTATCCCAAGCATACCACTCGACAGTGCTGAGTCCTTATATAGTAGTTCTGAGAAAAGCAACCCAGTGAGAAATAGAAGGAATCTGATAAGGATGAGGATAAAGAAGAGGATGATGAAGGATTTCCCAATGTTAATTCCACTTTGGTGATTTTTGCTGATGTCGAAAGCAAAAGTCGACTGAAAGTCATCAATAGGGAAGTAAACATGGTTGCTTCGGCAACGACGACGTATCTGAAATGGTCAAAGACTCCTATCACATCCGACCAGTCAGACCACCCGCCGCACGTTGCCACCCCTGGGAGGCAAGCGTTGGTGGTCGACCTGGTCATTGGGGGCACCCGATTGACCAAAGTCTTGATGGATGGTGGCAGCAGATTGAACATTTTGTATGCTGAGACCCTCCGAGGGATGGGCATTCCAATGTCCAAACTCAGCGAGAGCAACATGCGGTTCCACGGAGTTATACCTGGAAAGAAAGCCGATTCACTCGGACAGATCACTCTTGACGTGGCTTTCGGTGATTCAAAGAATTGCCGTAAGGAAAAGTTGACATTTGAAGTCATGGATTTTCACAGTGCCTATCATGCTATCCTGGGCAGAACTACGTATGCTCATTTCATGGCTCGACGATGTTATGTGTATCTCAAACTCAAAATGCCTAGCCCTAGGGGCGTGATTACGGTCACTGGTAATCGGCAGCGAGCAGAAGAGTGCTTCCAAAAGGGCTCGAAGATTGCTGATGAACAGATGTCAGCAATAGAAATGGAAGAATACAAGAAGACAACATATCGGAGTGATTTGTTGAGAGCTAAGAAGCATGCTTCAGAGTGTGCATTTAAGTCATTTGGTGAAACAAAGTCAGTTCATATTCACCCGACTGACCCCAATGCTGCTCCGACTCATATATCAACAACACTCAATGGCAAATAGGAAGAAGCGCTCATCCAGTTCCTCCATGAGAACTGGGACATCTTCGCATGGAAACCTTCTGACATGCCAGGTGTACCCAGAGAACTGGCTGAGCACCGTTTGCGAGTCGACCCAAAAGCAAGACCTGTCAAAGAGCACCTCGTACGGTCCACCGTGGAGAAAAGAAAGGCAATTGGCGAGGAAGTGGCTCGGCTTCTAGCAGCTGAGTTCATCTGAGAGATTTACCACTCTGAGTGGCTCGCCAATGTCATCATGGTTCCCAAGAAAGATGATTCACTCCATATGTGTATTGACTTCAAGCATATCAATCGGGCTTGCCCGAAAGATCTCTTCCCTATCCCCCACATCGATCAAATAGTCGACTCGACTGCGGGATGTGAGCGATTGTCCTTTCTGGACGCATACTCCGGGTATCATCAGATCCGACTGTATGGACCCGATGAAATAAAAACAGCTTTTATCACCCCATTTGGATACTTTTGCTATGTTACCATGCCCTTTGGTCTCAAGAATGCTGGCGCCACATTCATGCACATGATACAGAAGTGCTTGCTCACTCAAATCAGTCGGAATGTGGAAGCATACATGGATGACATCGTGGTTAAGTCACGTAAAGGTTCCAACCTACTGGCTAACGTCGCTGAAACCTTTGCCAACCTGAGAAGATGTAAGTGCATCTAGTGCCCCTTAGTGATTTTGGTGTATTGAAGACTTATAGGTTAATGGACTAATGCGTTTGTGAGTGTACACAGGTCTATAAGTCTATGAGGAGTTTGATATTTACAAAGAAAGTCGACCCCTAAAAATGAAGTTCTTCGACTGAAGACTTTGGATTTCTGAAGACTTTCTGAAGACTTTGAAAGTGAAGAAATTGGTGTGACCTTGAAGACTTGGTATTCATTCGAGGAACATGAAGCGTGAAGACTTTTGTTTTCGTAGTTTCATTTTCTCTTTCTTGAGTCATAGGAAACACCATACTATTAAAGGGGGTCGAGGAAATACTAAGGAAAAATTTCCATGTGATGCTCAACTCAAAATCCTACACCTACCAATCCCTTCGAGTGAAGCCATTGGAAATCTCATACAATTCAGTCAATTTCTTCAGTGACAGAGACGAAGTTCTTCTGGTCTCTGAGGAATTTGTCTTGACTGAGGAGTTAGGAATTCACCAGTGCGGATTGCCTACACAGTGAGGAACATCATAGCCCTGAGGATTTTGCTACTCAAAATTCCGACCATTGCTGTGCTATGCGCCAGCTGTCCCAAAATATCTATCCACCTAACGATCATATCATTGAAGGGCATTTATGTCTTATCATGTCGGGCTGCTCCCTAGGCTATAAATAGCCGCCCCCTACAACCACTAGTTGATTGGCTGCTCCGAGAGAAACTGACACTTGTCATTTGAGAGCAACCCATCCTCCGAGGACTTTGAGCGAAAATCATCAAGTGAGGAAAAACCCAAAACCCAAACACCTACAAACCCCAAGTGATTGAGCATCACTGAAGAGATTAATCCTGCGTGGATCCGACGCTTGTTACCTTTGAAGACTGTGCTTCTTCCAGACGGTTAGGCGTCATGGTCTAGAGCATCCAAGAGGAATTGTGGATCGCCGAGTGACCAAGTTTGTGAAGGTTTGGAAGTCACCTGAAGACTTACCACGAGTGATTGGACGAGGTCTGTGTGACCTTAGTTCAAGGAGAATACGGTGAGGACTGGGTGTCCTGAGCTGCTTGTTCAGGACTGGGTGTCTGGGACTGTGTGTCCTCGAGTTTAAATACTCAGCCGCTCCAACCAGACGTACAACTGAGACAGCAGTTGGAATTGGTCTACCAAATCATTGTCTTCACCAAGCTCACTGGTTCCATTTCCTCAACTCTTTCATTTCCTCATAATTGAGTTGTGTACTTGTTCATATCTGTGTTTGAAGACTTTGACTGAAGACTTTCTCAATTTCCTTAGTTCAATTTGTTCAGTCTGTTTGTCTTCATCCCGTGTTATCCTGTGCTTACACTTTCTGTACTTTGTGCCTGTCTTCATTTCATCATGATGACTATGCTTGTATTCTGTTATGTTTACTGTTGAGTACTTATTCCGCTGCTAGTAGTTCTTCGCTAAGGAATTTCCTCACCGGAAAATTCCTTAGTGAAGAATTTCATAAAAATCGCCTATTCACCCCCCTCTAGTCGATATAACGCACTTTCAGAAGATATGATATCAAGCTTAACCCGTCAAAGTGTACTTTCAGAGTTCTAGGTGGAAAGTTACTCAGTTTCCTAGTTTCCGAACATGGGATTGATGCTAACCCAGAGAAAGTTGGCGCAATACTACGAATTAAAAGCCCCATGCGCATACACGACATTCAGAAGCTTACTGGTTGTTTGGCCGCCTTGAGTCGATTCATCTCTCGTCTCGGTGAAAAGGCATTGCCTCTTTACCGATTGGTGAAGAAATCTGACAAGTTCGAGTGGACTGAAAGTGCATTATATCGACTAGAGGGGGGGGGTGAATAGGCGATTTTTATGAAATCTTCACTGAGGAATTTTAGGGTGAGGAAATTCCAGAGTGAAGAACTACTTGCAGTGGAATAAGCACTCAGAAGTAAACATAACAGTGCATGAGCATGGTCTTCAAGATGAAATGAAAACAAGTACATAGTACAGAAAGCGTAAACACAGGATAACACATGATAAGACAAACAGACTGAAGAAATTGAATTGACGAAATAGAGAAAGTCTTCAGTCAAAGTCTTCAAATAGATATGAACAAGCACACAACATAGAAATGAGGAAATGGAAGGGTTGAGGAAATGGAACCAGGTAGCTTGATGAAGACAATGATTTGGTAGACTAGTTCCAACTATTGTGACAGTTGTACGTCTGGTTAGGGCAGCTAGGTATTTAAACATGAGGACACACAGTCCCGGACACCCAGTTCTGAACACGCAGTCCAGAACACTCAGTCCTCATCGTATTCCCCTTGAGCTAAGGTCACACAAATCTCGCCCAATCACTCGTGGTAAGTCTTCAGGTGACTTCCAAACCTTCACAGACTTGGTCACTCGGCAATCCACAATTTTCTCTTGGATGCTCTAGACCATGATGCCTAACCGTCTGGAAGATGCACAATCTTCAAAGGTAACAAGCGTCGGATCCACGCAGGATCAATCTCTTCAGTGATGCTCAATCACTTGGTGTTTGTAGGTGTTTGGGTTTGGGTTTTCCTCACTTGATGATTTTTACTCAAAGTCCTCAGAGGATGGGATGCTCTCAAATGACAAGTGTCAGTTTCTCTCAGAGCAGCCAACCAGCTAGTGGTTGTAGGGGAAGCTATTTATAGCCTAGGGAGCAGACCGGCATGATAAGACATAAATGCCCTTGAGTGATATGACCGTTAGGTGGGTAGATATTTTGGGAAAACTGGTGCATAGCACAGCAACGGTCGGAATTTTGGGTAGCAAAATCCTCAGGGCTATCATGTTCCTCACTGTGTAGGCAATCCGCACTGGCGAATTCCTAACTCCTAAGTCAGAACAAATTCCTCAGAGACCAGAAGAACTTCGTCTTTGTCACTGAAGAAATTGACTGAGCTGTATGAGATTTCCAATGGCTTCACTCGAAGGGATTGGTAGGTGTAGGATTTGAGTTGAGCATCACATGGAAACTTTTCCTATGGTGTTTCCTATGAATCAAGAAAGAGAAAATGAAACTACGAAAACAAAAGTCTTCATGCTTCATGTTCCTCGAATGAATACCAAGTCTTCAGGATTGCACCAATATCTCCATCTTCAAAGTCTTTATAAATCCAAAGTCTTCAGTCGAAGAACTTCATTTTTAGGGGTCGACTTTCTCTGTAAATATCAAACTCCTCATAGACTTATGGACTTGTGTACACTCATAAACACATTAGTCCCTTAACATATAAGTCTTCAATACACCAAAATCACTAAGGGGCACTAAATGCACCTACAATCTCCCCCTTTTTGGTGATTGATGACAATATAGGTTAAGTTTTCAACGGGGATAAACATATGAAGTGTAAATACTGGAATTGAGGAATTTGATTGCAAGATATAGAAGAACTCCCCCCTGAAGATGTGCATAGTGAGGAATTTTCTTTTGAAGCAATGCACACTTGAAGAGTAGAATCATGGAGATCTCCCCCTATATCTTGTAATCCATACACGCATTTAACATATAATATGAAGAATTTGAAATGCATGATGAAATATGGCGACTGATGTAATTCAGCATGTGTGCATTAACATTAATGAGGAATAAGCATGCAGGAAAGCACAGCAAAAGTATCAAGCCACCATAGAGTTTAAGATTACAACTCGATCCAGCAAAGTCTTGAAAAGAACGAGAGTTGTAACTTAGAAAAAACGCCCATATAAGTAGACCCGCTTGAAGACTAACTCAAATTTCTCTCCCTTTGTCATCGAATGACCAAAAGGATCGAAAATGAGGATTAACGCCCCTGATGAATATCAAGTTGATGGAGGAGCGCTAGTGTTGTTGGGGTCGTTTGTCGTTGCAGGGCCTGCCGCAGTGTCGTCCAAGTCTTCATACTCGTCGGTGTCTCGGGATGAAGAATATGAATTGGTCACAAAAGAAGGAACCTTTACCTTCTTGAATTTCTTCGGAGGAGGTGAAGACCAGTCAAAATCTTCCTTGAGACCCATTTTCTTCAGATCTTCTTCACCATACAGATGTGATAGGACAGCCCAGGTGCGACCGAAGACTTCATGGAGGTAGTAATGGTTTTTCTTCATTGCATTATGTGTAGCAGTCATGTTGTGAAGAATAGAACCAAACTGACGCTTAACCCATTTATGATTTTGATCCACCTTCTAGTGAAGACTAAGAAGCAGCTCACCGTCAGTCATCACACGTGGAGCTGTGGCTTGAGGAGTAGACTTGGGTGCATTGGCATCAGAATCATGAGTGGCAGAGTCATCATTGGTGGAGTAAGATGCAGCTTTGCGAAACTGACCATCCAATGGACGAATGCCTTCATCAATGACAAGAGGTGTCTTGCCCTTTTCATCAGTTGAAGTAAAATTCTGCTTGAGGACCTCAATCGGGGGCAGATAGCTGAGGTGATTCTGAAAATCAGCCTTGTAGTTGAGTGAAGACCTTGCTCTGAGGAATCTCGTAATCCAAGGAGCATAAGGCTTCAACTCAAACGGAGAGAGTGCAACATTTGCCAGAGTCCTCATGAAGAAATCATAATAATTTATTGGAATGCTATGAATGATGTTGAATAGCAGATTCTTCATGATGCCAACTATTTCCTCATCAAATGAGTCGCGGCCTTTGATGGGACTCATTGTCCTCGTCAGAATGCGATAGAATGTTCTGGGCACATAGAGTAAGTCCTTTACGAGGAATTTGGTCCTTGGGGCTTGACCGGGCTTCAGAGGCTTCATTAACACTTGCATGTAATGAGCTGTGAGTTCAGGTTCTTGGTACAGGCAGCGAGCTCCTTCACTGGGTGGACTGATGGGCAGGGCGTGAAGCAATTCAGAGGCCGGTGCCTTATAATGAGTATTATCGGTCATCCAGTCCAAGACCCAGGTGTTGATATCTTCAGGATCACCTATGATATGCAGTGTAGCGTAGAACTGAAGAATAAGCTCTTCATTCCAATCAACAATGTCAGAGAAAAAGTTGAGGAGGCCTACGTCATGAAGCACACTGAGCACAGGAGTGAAACAAGGCAATGATTCCATGTCCACATGAGGAATATGCTCATGGTAGAAGATTTTGTCCTTGTTGAAAAGCAGTGAAGAATATAAATTGGCATGGCTGGCAGTCCAGAAGCGCTTCCTCCTTAGACGAGTAGAGTCATAAGGATTGTAGTCAGTGAAGAATACATGCTCGCCAAAGAAGTCATCAGCCTTGATTTTTTGTTTCTTCGAGAAGGGATCCTTTGGCTTGGGGTGAGGAGTGTCAGTCAATTGCATCACAACCTCAGGGATCTCGATCTCAGGTTCCATAGGCTGAGGAATTTCAGGTACTTCTTCAGTGGCAGCCTGGGACTTAAATTCTTCATTTACATTTTCATCAGCACTAGTGGCTCGAATTTCTTCATGGATGGATGGAGTTGCACGAGGTTCTTCAGATCTCGTTTGGACTTCAGTAGTTACTGGGGACTGAGGAATTTGTTGAAGAGGTGTGAACAGAGGAGAGTTGGGGTGCTGACTTTCCCAAAAGTCATCATTCAGCACTGGCGTGGTGCATTCATTGTCCACATCGACTTCTTCATCCATTTCGTCAACGCCGGCCTCTTCAGCAGTGAACTGAGGCATGTGCGATGAGATAATTGGGGTTGAAGGGATTTCATCCACTTCAATTTCTTCATCCAACTGCTCTGACGAAGCAGCAGAAGGATTCTCTTCATCGGATTCACTTGGAATCACATATTCTTCATCAAAAGGAAGAAGGTCCTTTGATGGCATGGTTGAGATAGGAACAACATCAATTGGGTTGTCAAATGAGCTGGTCAATGGCTTCATCTTCTTCGGGGCTAAAGAATCTGATGAAGTTGATGCCTTCCTTTTCTTCACTGCTGCACGCTCTGCAGCCTTGGTCTTCTCCACATCTGATGCAGATGGAAGGATCGGAGTTGGTGTAGGCGCAGGAGGAGCAGAGGAATTTGGTTGAATTTCTTCAAGTACAACTGATATAGTTGCCCTGACGTCTTCACTTTCTTCAGGCACAACACTAGTGGTTGCCCTGGCAATTTCTTCAGCGGCTGGAATGCAGTCATCAGCCCTGGAATTAGCATTTTCTTCAGCAGCCTGATTGTCATCAGCGGTGCTGGCATTTTCTTCAGTAGGCTGAGCAGATGCTTCAGCCTGAGGAATTTCCTGTTGCGTTGGGGCTGCAACATTTGAAGTGAATTAATCAGTGAGTTTCACAAAACGGACCTTGGCTCCAAGCCAATCAGCGCGGTAGGCGTCAAATTCATCACTGAGTTTCTTGATCTCACATTAAATAGTGATAAGTTCTTTAGTTGTCATAGAGACAACGTTTTTCTTCAGGTAGTGCTCCTTTTTGTACTGCGCTTTCTTGATCTGCCTATCCTTCTCAAACTTCCATTTTTCTTCCTAAATGAAGTGAGTCAACATATGACTTTGGCCAGGAGTCAGCTTGAAATCGGGCATATGAGTATTAGGGTCCTTGTGCCATAGATCAATGTACTCAAGGGTCAACTTTGGATCCAAAAGCAGAGGCACACTTGTGCCCTTGGCTCTAGCGGCCTTGACCTGCCTGTCTCTGATGATTTCTGCAAGTTCATCATCATCAGCTTCATGTTCATCAGACGACACTTGAAAAGCGACCTACTTCTTTTGAGAACTTGGCCGAGAGTCTCATCCAGCAGTTGCCTTGGTCTTCAACAGAGTGGGACCAGTTGAAGAATGCAGTGGTGCTGAGGAACTAGCAAATGCTCCTGAGGCAATAGAGATGCCCGTCGTCCTTTGGCACGTGGCAAGATGCGCAGGTGCTGAGGATTTGGTCGGAGCAGCTAAGGACTTTGGCAGAGGAGCTAAGGATTTTGGAGTGGGAGCAGATTGAGGAGTTGGCCGTGAGGGCTTTGAAGAATCTGGCCGTGAGGGCATTGCTGAGGAATTGGGCCGAGAGGGCATTGAGGGTGAAGCACTTGGCTTGTGAGCAGGCTTCTTTGGCTTGCTTGCAGAGGCCTCAGCAGTGGCAGCAGCAGCAGTAGAGTCTTCATTGAATTTCCTCACTGCTTCTCTTGCTTTTCTGGCCAACTTGGCCTGGCGCTTGGCCCATTCATCAGGATAATCCTCACCGTGGTTGAGGCTGGTGGGATCTACTTCTTGGCCAGGTGCCAACGGAGGTCTTGGGCATGGAGGATTTAGAGTGAATTTCTTCATGTACTTGGGAGTAACATACCTGTACTCCCTCCACTCTCTTGCCCATCTCCTCTCCATTCATTGAATGCGCACTTTGCGCTCATTCTTTGTTTCCTTTCCATGAGTGGCCTCATCAGGAGTGCTATAGTCCTTGTATATGTCATCAGGGATCTCAAAAGCAGTATTGACCTCAGGCCTCTTTCCTCCCTTCTATGGCTTCTTTCCATCAACCATTTTCTTCAGACGAGGAATTTGAACAATGGAATTCTCTGAAGATGTATGCAACTTTTCTTCGAGGAACGTTGCAAATGAGTTAAGTTGATGAGAACCTAGCGATTTAGCAGCTGACATGAGTACCTGTGAACAGAGCATAGTTAAGAGGAATATGGAGAGGTCATATGCGTTCTCAGAGGTTTTTCAAAAAGAGCAAGTTTGAGGAATTTGACCAGATGAGTCTTGAAGAATTTCACTAAGCGTTCTTTGTCTTAGGTTCCAGATATGTATAGATCAAAAATCCACACATTTGAGGAATCTTGAAGAAAAATATAGCTTAGAGAAATGAATCAAGAACATATGACATTTGAGGTGTTCAGTGTGTGACGAATTTGAAGAATAAACACCTTTGAAGATTTTGTAGTTATCATTTGAATCAAAGAGGGCAGTAAAAGTAACTTTTAATTACCCTGGACGAATACACGATGAACTGAGAGGTGTAGATGTGAAGTTCGTCAGTTCAGATCGTCCATGCCCTAACTTGGCAAAGGAAGACAACTACGGCGGCGGCGGAGTGAAGAAATCCGCAGCCGGCGTGAGTACGACGACGAGGAGGACGAGGTAGTGAAGCTCTTCCTCACCGGCGACGATGAAGTAGCGGCAGCTCTAGGGTTTGAGAAGCTTGAGTTGGAGTGAGAACGAGCGGAGTAAAAGTGAAGTGAGGAAGGGAAGGGGTATTTATAGCTACGGTGAAAAAACTATTCGCCCGAAGAAATTGGACGAACGTGCCCCTGACCCTTCTCATTCGCTATTCATGTGTCAGCCACGTACTGTGAAGTGGAGATCGTGTGAGATTGTGAGTGAATGGATAAGTGTTGTCGTGGGATGTGGAACGGTATGAGCGGCAAAGCCTAAAATTTAGATAGGATAAGTTAAGAGTTCCGTTCGCAAATTCTTCAGCTGACAAGGACACAGTGAAGATTTTGAACGAGTTTCAAATAGAACATACATGAAGAATTTGTGAACAGATTGGGTTGAGTATAGCATAGAGGGGGAAGGGTCCGATCATATTCACTTAGCAGAAAAGGCAAAATGAAGAAATAGCTATAAGTGAATGCTGTAGAGGACATAAACTCTTATATATATAGCCAATGAAGAAAAACGACGGAAATGGTGAAGACAATGCAAGTTGAAAAACAACTGAGGAATTTCAAAGAACTGAGGAAAAGCTCAATTGAAGATTTTCAACATTTTGTGGTGGCGTGACCCACCGTATAAGAATGATGATTTCAGACACCACGTACAATTGTCGTAGGGTTCTGAGAATCAAATTCTTCGTTAATTTCTTCACACTTAGAGTGTTAGTCTTCATTGATTGAAGAAAAACGTTTCTTCATGTGTTGCACATCTAAGTAATCAATTTTGCACAAGTGTTAGGAGGAGTGTCCTTTTCAAAGAACATTCGAAGATTCTAGGATATTTAGCTCACACCGCAACTTGCTAAATCTCTTCTCATCCAAGGGCTTAGTGAAGATATCAGCTAGCTGTTCTTCAGTCTTTACATGCTCAATAGAGATGTTGCCCTTCAACACATGATCACGAAGAAAATGATAATGAATCTGAATGTGCTTTATCTTCGAGTGCTGAACTGGGTTATGAGCAATCTTGATGGCACTCTCATTGTCACAGTAGAGTGGCACATTTTTCACGTTGACGCCATAGTCCTTGAGAGTTTGCTTCATCCATAGCAGTTGAGCACATCAAGAACTAGCAACAATGTACTCAGCTTCAGTAGTAGACAGTGATACGTAGTTCTATTTCTTCGAGGACCAACAGACCAAAGATCGTCCGAGGAAATGGCATGTGCCAGATGTTGACTTGCGATCCACACGATCACCAGCATAGTCAGAGTCTGAAAATCCAATGAGATCAAAAGCCGAGCCCTTGGGGTACCATAATCCAAGTGTTGGTGTGTGAGCTAGATATCGAAGAATATGCTTCACAGCCTTATGGTGTGATTCCTTCGGTGTAGCGTGAAATCGGGCACACATGCAAACACTAAGCATAATATCTGGCCTAGATGCACATAGGTACAATAAAGAACCAATCATGGAGCAGTATACCTTTTGATCAAAGTCAATACCATTTTCATCAGTGCATAGATGGCCATTTGTGGGCATAGGGATTTTGACTCCTTTGCAATCTTGCATGCCGAATTTCCTTAGTACATCCTTGAGGTATTTCTCCTGAGATATGAATATGCCATTGTGCTGTTGACGAATCTAAAGACCTAAGAAGAATTTCAATTCTCCCATCTTAGAAATTTGATATTATTCACTCATCATATAGGCAAATTCATCAGTATAACGTTGGTCAGTACAGCCAAAGATAATATCATCAACATATATTTGGCACACAAACAATTCACCAACATAAGATTTAGTGAGTAAGAGTTGGGTCATGTGAACCGGGTTTGAAGCCTTTCTTCATGAGGAATTCCTTCAAATTATCATACCACGCCCATGGGGCCTGCTCGAGGCCATAGAGGGCCTTATTGAGTCTGAAGACTTTGCCAGGATGCTTTGGATCTTCAAAACCTGGGGGTTGAGCAACATACACTTCTTCCTCAAGCTTACCATTGAGGAATGCACTTTCACATCCATTTGATATAAAGTGATATCATGATGATTAGCATAAGCAAGTAATATGCAAATAGCTTCAAGTATAGCAACAGGTGCAAAAGTTTCATCGAAATCAATTCCTTCAACCTGTGTGTAGCCTTGAGCTACAAGCCGTGCCTTATTCCTCACCACACGTCCATTTTCATCTTGCTTGTTGTGGTAGATCCACTTTGTGCCGATGATATTGTGCTTGCGAGGATCTGGACATTTGACCAGTTCCCAGACGTTGTTGAGCTCGAATTGATGTAATTCCTCTTGCATAGCTTGAATCCACTCAGGCTCTAGAAATGCTTCATCTACCTTAGTGGGCTCTGTGATAGAGACAAAAGCAAAGTGTCCAGAAAAGTTAGATAAATGTGAAGCTCTTGAGTGTGTGAGAGGACCTGGAATGTTGATGTCGCTGATGATTTTCTCAATTTGAACTTCATTTGCAACGCGAGGATGAGCAGGTTGATGTTGAGGAATTTGATCAGCATTTTCTTTAGCACCATTTTCCTCAGGTGCATTAGCATGACATTCTTCATGTTCTGGAATAACTTCTTCAGCTGATTCTTCAGTAGGAATGACATCCTCTGTAGCCTTGAACTTAATAGATTCCTCAGGAGGTATTTCATCTGTCACAGTAGGTAGGTGCTCTCTTTGCAAGCCATTAGTCTCATTGAACCGCACATCTACAATTTCAACAACCTTGTGATGCAGGTGTTGAAGACTCGATAGGTGTGCGAGTCCTTACCATAACCGAGCATAAAACCTTCATGTGCTTTCGGTGCAAATTTAGAACTATGATGAGGATCTCTAATCCAACATTTAGCACCGAAGACTTTGAAATAACTCACATTGGGTTTCTTGTAAGTGAGAAGTTCATATGTTGTCTTCTTGAAGAATTTGTGAAGATATACCCTGTTGATGATGTGGCACGCAGTATCAATTGCCTCAGGCTAGAAGCGAGGAGGCGTCTTGTACTCATCATGCATAGTGCGGGCCATCTCAACAAGAGTCCTGTTCTTGCGCTCCACGACGCCATTTTGCTGAGGAGTATAAGGAGCAGATAATTCATGAGTAATACCAAGTTCATCAAGATAGTCATCAAGGCCAATGTTCTTGAACTCAGTTCCATTATCACTTCTGATGTGCTTGACCTTCACACCAAAGTTGGTTGAAGCCCTCGAGGAAAATCGTTTGAAGACTACCTGCACTTCAGTTTTGTAAGTGATAATATGGACCCATGTATATCGAGAGTAATCATCAACAATGACAAAGCCATATAAAGATGCAGCATTGGTAAATGTGGCATAGTGAGTAGGGCCAAAGAGATCCATGTGAAGCAACTCAAATGGTCGAGTAGTAGTCATGATAATCTTTGCTGGATGCTTGGCCTTGGTCATCTTTCCAGCTTCACAGGCTCCGCATAAGTGATACTTGAGGAATTTGACATTTTCAATGCCAATGACATGCTTCTTCTTCGCGAGCGTGTGCAAATTCCTCATGCCAGCATGACCAAGTCGTCGATGCCATAGCCAGCCTTCTGAAGCTTTTGCAAGAAGACATGTAGCAGGTTGTGGTCCTGTAGAGAAATCAACAATATACAAATCTCCTCTCTTAAAGCCTTCGAAGACTTTGGAATTGTCAGTTTCCATGATCACAACGCAACGATACTTGCCAAAGACAACCACCATATCAAGATCACAAAGCATTGAGACAGACATGAGGTTGAACCCTAAGGACTCGACAAGCATGTCTTTGTCCATGTGTCTATCCTTTGAGATTGCAACCTTACCTAGACCCAATACCTTGCTTTTGGCTTTGTCAGCATAGGTGATATGCTTAAGATGTGGTGGAGATAAAGCAGTGTCCATCAATAAGCTCCTGTCACCAGTCATGTGATTTGTACATCCACTATCGAGGACCCACTCAGTGGCTTTGGGTTGATCATCCTGCAGATGAATTAGTGCAACTTACGAACTCATATACTTCACCAATGAAGAATATGGTATCAATTTCATCAAGCAATAAAACAGGTAAAGCAGAATGAGAACGTGAGAAATGAAAATTCATTTCTTCATGACTAGCTTGCGTACTTTCAAGCATATTCAGGTCTCCAGCAAATTCTTCATAGGATTAAGTTCGTCTAGAGACCTGACCCTGCATAGGAGGTTAGTTCTTTTTCTTCACCACCCACATCTGAAGGGGTGGCAAAGAGTTCATCATTCTGTGAGCTCCATAAGAGAAAGGTGGCATAGACGCCAATCCACTTCGTTTCACATAAGAGGGGTTAGGATAAGCATAAGAGTAAGTAGAGAAATTCTTCGAGGACTTATGGACATAATGATTTGAAAAATAATGCACATATCCATAATCCTTAGATCTTCCATGCGAAACAGACGGGTTAGCACGATGATGTTCATATGAGGACTTTGATCCTTTTGAGGAATTTGATCCATGAGAGGAGTTTGGTCCGTATGAGGACTTGGATCCATATGAAGAATTTGATCTGGGGTTCCTATTCTTCACAGGTGGTGTCATGATGACATTCACCTGAAGATTTTCAAGGCACCTTTTGGGAGCCCAGATTTTCTTCATAGGAGGACTGTTCCTGCAGTTAGTGCCAACATATCTAGCAAATACTTCACCATTCTGATTTTTGAACAGTTTATAGTTAGAGTCAATGGACTCATCAGAGGAATATGAAGATTGACATGTAAAGCTACATAAAGTAGATGGATCCACTGAAGGACCCTTTGCAGCAACCCATGAGGTTTTGGGATACTTCTCAGGTTTCCAGTAGGTCCCATCAGCATTGATTTTCCTCTCAAAGGCAATACCCTCTTTCCTAGGGTTCCTGTTGAGGATCTGCTTTTTAAGCATGTCACAAAGAGCCTGATGCCCTTTGAGGCTTTTGTACATGCCTGTCATATACAATTCCTTCAACCCTACATCATCAGTGATACTAGCAATGTCCTCAGATGAGGAATTAGTTATAGCAAAGGCAGTTGAAGAATTTGCAGCAATGGAAGTATTTGAGCATCCAGGTGAAGAATTATCAGTTTCACGTTCAATGCACTTCAAACATGGAGGAACAAATTCATCCTGAGTAGCGCTGATTTGTTGAGCAAGTAATGAATCATGCTCCTTCTGAAGATCTTCATAACTCACTCTTAGATTCTGAAGATCTTGCTTTCTTTGAAGAAATTCATAAGAGATCTTCTCATGATCAGATAAGAGAGTGTTATGATGACTTTGAAGGGTGTCAAACTTAGACTAAAGTCTTTGAAGACTATCAGCCAAAGCTTTCGACTGATCCATTTCTTCACCCAACATATCATCGCTTTTATCCAGCATGTATTGAACTTTTTCCAAAGCTCTTTGTTGTTTAGTGGCAAGGGAAGCAAGTTTGACATAACTGGGTCCAAATTCATCACCAGATTCATCATCACTGGACTCAGATAAGTAGCATTCAGTTACCTTGGCACCTTTTGCCGTAAGACATGGTGCAGAGGATGATGATTCTGGATCTAAGGTCATAGCCTTGTGTGATTCCATGAATTCTTCGAACCAGGGTTCATGATGAGATCGATGACCTTCATAGACCTCAGAGAGTCGGTCCCAGATGATTTTCGCATGGCTGAGATGCATAATGTTCCTGAACTGATTTTGTGACAAGCTGGAGCAGATGATGTCCTTCGCCGTGAGGTTGAGAAGTGTGTATTTGCGAATATCATCAGCCTCCGCCATCTTGCATAGGTCAGTAAGACCAATCTCGGTGACGGTCCAGAGTTCCCTGTTCATCGCCATGAGGCGCTTCTTCATCATGGCCTTCCACTTGGGATAATCATGACCGTCAAAGATGGGGCAAGTCACAGTCTTCATTCCTGTGGTTGACATAACTAAAACTCCAGGCGGCTAAACCAAAATCTCACAGAACAAGGGAGTACCTCGCTCTGATACCAACTAAAAGTGCGTTATATCGACTAGAGGGGGGGGTGAATAGGCGATTTTTATGAAATCTTCACTGAGGAATTTCAGGGTGAGGAAATTCCTCAGTGAAGAACTACTTGCAGTGGAATAAGTACTCAGAAGTAAACATAAGAGTGCATGAGCATGGTCTTCAAGATGAAATGAAAACAAGTACAAAGTACAGAAAGCGTAAACATAGGATAACACATGATAAGACAAACAGACTGAAGAAATTGAACTGAGGAAATAGAGAAAGTCTTCAGTCAAAGTCTCCAAACAGATATGAACAAGCACATAACAGAGAAATGAGGAAATGGAAGGGTTGAGGAAATGGAACCATGTAGCTTGATGAAGACAATGATTTGGTAGACCAGTTCCAACTGTTGTGACAGTTGTACGCCTGGTTAGGGCGGCTAGGTATTTAAACCTAAGGACACACAGTCCCAGACACCCAGTTCTGAACACGCAGTCCAAAACACTCAGTCCTCACCATATTCCCCTTGAGCTAAGGTCACAAAGACCTCGCCCAATCACTCAAGGTAAATCTTCAGGTGACTTCCAAACCTTCACAGACTTGGTCACTCGGTGATCCATAATTTTCTCTTGGACACTCTAGACCATGACGCCTAACCGTCTAGAAGATGCACAATCTTCAAAGGCAACAAGCGTCGCATCCACGCAGGATCAATCTCTTCAGTGATGCTCAATCACTTGGGGTTTGTAGGTGTTTGGGTTTGGGTTTTCCTCACTTGATGATTTTTACTCAAAGTCCTCGGAGGATGGGATGCTCTCAAATGACAAGTGTCAGTTTCTCTCAGAGCAGCCAACCAGCTAGTGGTTGTAGGGGGCGGCTATTTATAGCCTAGGGAGCAGCCCGACATGATAAGACATAAATGCCCTTCAATGATATGACTGTTAGGTGGGTAGATATTTTGGGACAGCTGGCGCATAGCACAACAATGGTCAGAATTTTGGGTAGCAAAATCCTCAGGGCTATCATGTTCCTCACTGTGTAGGCAATCCGCACTGGCGAATTCCTAACTCCTAAGTCAGAACAAATTCCTCAGAGACTAGAAGAACTTCGTCTCTGTCACTGAAGAAATTGACTGAGCTGTATGAGATTTCGAATGGCTTCATTCGAAGGGATTGGTAGGTGTAGGATTTGAGTTGAGCATCACATGGAAACTTTTCCTTAGTATTTCCTCGACCCCCTTTAACAGTACGGTGTTTCCTATGACTCAAGAAAGAGAAAATGAAACTACAAAAACAAAATTCTTCAATCTTCACGTTCCACGAATGAATACCAAGTCTTCAGGATTGCACCAATTTCTTCATCTTCAAAGTCTTCAGAAATCCAAAGTCTTCAGTCGAAGAACTTCATTTTTAGGGGTCGACTTTCTCTGTAAATATCAAACTCCTCATAGACTTATGGACCTATGTACACTCATAAACACATTAGTCTCTTAACCTATAAGTCTTCAATACACCAAAATCACTAAGGGGTACTAGATGCACTTACAACTCCTGAAGCTGACGCAGCGTTCACAGAGCTCAAAACCCTGCCTTCCACCCAGCCAGTGCTCGCTGCTCCAATCAGCAAAGAGCCTTTACTGCTGTATATTGCAGCCACTGGACAAGTTGTCAGTACAGTACTCACGGTCGAGCGGGAAGAAGAAGGTAAAGCCTATAAGGTTCAACGCCCAGTGTACTATATCTCTGAAGTCTTAACTCCGTCCAAGCAGAGATATCCGCATTATCAGAAGCTTGTCTATGGAATTTACTTGACTTCGAAGAAAGTTGCACACTATTTCTCATATCACTCTGTCACAGTCGTCAGTGATACTCCTTTGTCAGAAATTTTGAACAACAGAGACGCAACTGGTCGAGTGGCAAAATGGGCGATTGAACTCCTTCCGTTGGATATCAAGTTTGAGGCAAAGAAAGCAATCAAGTCCCAGGCAATAGCAGATTTCCTCGTCGAGTGGATTGAACAACAGCAACCGACTCAAGTCCTCTCAGAACATTGGACTATGTTTTTTGATGGATCCAAGATGTTGAATGCTTCTGGCGCTGGAGTAGTTCTGGTATCCCCGCGAGGTGACAAACTCAGTTATGTCCTTCAGATTCACTTTGATTCCTCCAACAATGAAGCTGAATATGAAGCACGTCTGTATGGGTTGCGAATGGCCATTTCACTCGGCGTTCGTCGCCTAATGGTCTATGGTGACTCATATTTGGTGGTCAATCAAGTGATGAAGGAGTGGGATGTCAGGAGCCCAGCTATGACTGGTTATTGCAATGCAGTAAGAAAGTTGGAAAAGAAGTTTGAAGGGCTAGAGCTCCACCACATTCCCCAACTGAAGAATCAGGCAGCAGATGACCTGGCAAAAATAGGTTCCAAGCGGGAGCCCATTCCCAGCAATGTGTTTTTGGAGCATCTTCACACACCATCAGTTCAAGAGGATCCCTTCACAGAAGAGCCCCCGCAACCTAAGAGTCCTACTGATCCGACTGAAGTTGAAATCCCAGCCGTGGTTGACTTAATCATGGAAGTTTTGGTCATCATTCCTGACTGGACAGTGCCGTATATCGCATATATTCTCAGGAGAGAACTTCCAGAAGAAGAAGATGAAGCACGACAGATTGTCCGTGAATCTAAAGTCTTCACAGTGATAAGTGGTCGACTGTATAGGGAAAGTGTGACTGGAGTTGCCCAGCGATGCATTACCCTAGAGGAAGGTCGAATGATTCTTAATGATATCCACTCGGGGACCTGTGGTCACCATGAGTCCTCTCGGACAATCGTGGCCAAAGCATACCAAGCAGGTTTTTACTGGCCATGAGCAAATGAAATGGCAAAGGAAATAGTCGACATGTGTGAGGGTTGCCAATTCTACTCCAACATGTCTCACAAGCCCGCTTCAGCTTTAAAGACCATTCCACTCGTCTGGCCATTTGCCGTTTGGGGGTTAGATATGGTTGGACCCTTGAGGACTGGCAGAAGTGGTTTCACCCACCTGCTTGTTGCAGTCGACAAGTTCACTAAATGGATTGAAGCCAAACCCATCAAGATTCTCGATTGGAGAACTTCCATCAGTTTCATCAGAGAGTTAACATTCAGATATGGAGTCCCGCACATCATCATCATGGATAACGGTTCGAACTTTGATTCAGGTGAGTTCAGAGCTTTCTGCGCTTCCCAGGGCACCCGGGTCGACTACGCTTCAGTCGCTCACCCTCAGTCAAATGGACAAGAAGAAAGAGCAAATGGTTTGATCTTATAAGGGTTGAAGCCCAGATTGATGCGAGACCTCAAGCATGCGGCTGGTGCCTGGGTGGATGAGTTACTATCAGTACTGTGGGGTCTGAGAACAACGCCAAAAAATTGGTCGACTAACCGGACTCCCTTCTTCCTAGTTTATGGAGCCGAGGCCGTGCTGCCGGCTGATTTACTCCATAATGCCCCGCTAGTGGAGCTCTTCTTAGAGGCAGAAGCAGAACAAGCCCGTCAAGACGTTGTTGATCTTTTAGAAGAAGAGAGAGATGGCCCTGATCAGGTCGACCATCTATCAGCAAGATCTTCATCGATTCCATGCTAGGAACGTAAGAGGTCGAGCATTTCAGGAGGGTGACTTGGTTCTCCGAGTGGATCAGCAACGTCCACACAAGCTTGCTCCCGCTTGGGAGAGCCCCTTCATCATCACCAAAGTGCTCCACAACAGTATATCACCTGTACAATGTGGAACACAAGAAAGACGAGCCGCGCGCCTTGAATGCGGAATTCCTCCGCCATTTTAAGACTTAAGCATTCAGACTGTCGAGATGTAATAAGAAGTACCTTTCAGTTGTTTATCAAAGACATGGTTTTGCAGTCTCCTAAATGATTGTTATTACTTATGCATGTGTCCAAAATCCCCCAGTGGGTGGCTTAGCCGCGAACCCGATTCGCCTAAGTTTCAAAAAACAAAATCCTACCGAGTGGGGAGCAATCCTTTCACTCGGGGGCTTAGCTGCGAATCCGACTCGCCTAAGTTTCAAAAAATCCTACCGAGTGGAGAGCAATCCTCCCACTCGGGGGCTTAGCTGCAGTCCTGTACTCGCCTAAGTTTCAAAAATCCTACCGAGTGGAGAGTAGTCCTCCCACTCGGGGGCTTAGCTGCAGTCCAGTACTCGCCTAAGTTTCAAAAATCCTACCGAGTGGAGAGCAGTCCTCCCACTCGGGGGCTTAGCTGCAGTCCAGTACTCACCTAAGTTTCAAAAATCCTACCGAGTGGAGAGCAATCCTCCCACTTGGAGGCTTAGCTGCACTTCCGTACTCGCCTAAGTTTCAAACACTCTCCATTATGATCCGCAAGGACGACGAGGTGCAGGTCGACCATGACCTTATCCTCGGAGCTGCGACACAAATACAATGTCCGCTCCATCCTGATCCGCAAGGACGACGAGGTGCAGGTCAACCCCGACCATATCCTTAGGAGTTGTGGCACAAGTACAATCCCCCAGTGGATGGCTTAGCCGCGAACCCAATTCGCCTAAGTTTCAAAACTCCTACCGAGTGGAGAGCAATCCTCCCACTCGGAGGCATAGCTATAGTCCAGTACTCACCTAAGTTTCAAAAATCCTACCGAGTGGAAAGCAATCCCCCCACTCAGGGGCTTAGCTGCAGTCCAGTACTCGCCTAAGTTTCAAAATCCTACCGAGCGGAGAGCAATCCTCCCACTCGGGGGCTTAGCTGCAGTCCAGTACTCGCCTAAGTTTCAAAAATCCTACCGAGCGGAGAGCAATCCTCCCACTCGGAGGCTTAGATGCAGTCCAGTACTTGCCTAAGTTTCAAAAATCATACCGAGTGGAGAGCATTCCTCCCACTTGGGGGCTTAGCTGCAGTCCTGTACTCGCCTAAGTTTAAAACACGCTCAGAGCTGCGACACAAATACAACGCCCGCTCCATTCTAATTCGCAAGGACAACGAGGTGCAGGTCGACCGTGACCTTATCCTCAGAGCTACGACACAAATACGATGTCTGCTCCATCCCGATCCGCAAGGACGACGAGGCGTAGGTCATGGACGGCATCGAGTGCCCTTGTTAATGATTCACTCGACTGAGCTACACCACAGAGTCAGTAGCAATTCAGACTAGAGAATCAAATTTCACTCAGAGCCAAGAGATTCAAAAACAAAAAAGTTCAAATAAATCCGACGAGGTTCCAGGAAGCAGATTAAAGTACTCGGGCATCCGGCCCGAAGGAGTTTTAACGGTTACAAAACCACTCGGCTTAACGAGGCAAATTTAATAAGATCATAAAAGTTTGTTCACTCCGCAGGAGGGGGACTGGCGGGCTCAATGAACTCATCCAAGTTGATTCCATCTGCAATTCGAGTAGCGGCAACAATGAAGGTCTCCATGAAAGACTGGAAGTCCAGTCTCCTGGTGTTGGCAACCTTGATCGCTGCTAGCTTTTCTTCCTTAGCCTCCTTACAATGGAACCGAACAAGTGACAGAGCTACGTCAGCACCTCATCGAGCAGACGACTTCTTCCATTCCCGCACTCGACCAGGGATCTCATTGAGTCGAGTCATCAAGGACTCGAGGTCATTTTGGAGCATCTCCTTCGTCCAGAGCACCGTGTCGATCCGCGACACCGCAACCTTCAGGCGGGCGAGATAGTCTGTGACGTTGGCAAGATGGGATTTGTAACGCCCGGATAATTAGGCTACAGTAAAAGTCTCCTAATGATGCCATGTCATCTTTGATTACTGTTGCTAAACTTTCATTAGTTCAAATCGATTCAAAAATCAATTCAAAAAAATGGCAAACAACAAAAGTTTTAAAAGTTGAAACAAAAATGTTCGCATAGTGCCAAAAAGGGCATAGGTAATTATGGTGTAGAAGACACAATTTTACATAATACCTAAATGCTCTAAACTAAATAAAATAGAAAAGGAAAAGAAAATATAAAAGCAGAAGACAAAAGATAAAAAAGGAAGAAACCCCCTCCCCCTGGACCGAAAGGCTCAGCTAGCCATCTCACAGGCCGGCCGGCCCACCTGGCCCAGCTGGCCACACCCGGCCCGGCTCCCCCTGCCTCGTCCCCTTCCCCTGTTCCCCTGACCCCGGTCGGAACAGGGGCGCGTCCCCGCCTGCCCCCTCGCCGGCGTCGAGGAGGGGATAAGATTGCCACGCCCCCGTCTCCTCGATCCCGCCTCCCACTCACCCCGCTCTCTCTCTTGATGCCTGCGCCCCCTCTCAGATCCACCTCACTCTCCCCCTCGTTCCCCGCCACGGTCGAACGCCTCCATGGCCTCGCCGTCGTAGAAGACGCGGCCACCGTCGTCCGTTCGTCGCCCCGGCAAGTCCTGCAGCTCTACCGTGGTCCTCTGCTTCCACTACGCCGCTGGATCATGCCCCGGACCCCCTCACGCCGCCGCATTCTTCTTCTTCTCCGACTCGGCCACTGCGTCATCCTCGCCTTCGATCTACGCCGCCGGTCCTCCCCGAGCCCACTGCCCAGACCCCACGCTCCCCTGGTGAGCCTCCGCGCCGGATGCGCACTCCCCTGCCTTCTCTGGACACCGGCAGCGCCCGTTCCACGCTCACCAGAATGCGCCGCCACCTGGCCTCATCGCCGGCTTGGCCACGGTGACCATTTGGTCCCGTGCGTGCCACCGTTCCACTTCTCGCATCAAGTAGACGCCATAGACGCCTCACACTGCTTGTTTAGCACACCACAACTCCGAACCCGACGACGACCGAACTCCGCCGTCCGCCTTGCTGCTCGCCGCCGTCATCTTTGCCCATCTCCAGTCGTGCTAGTGCCACCGCTGGATGCGCCGGCTCGTGCGTGTTCAAACGCGGCCATCCGCTTCCAAAATGATGGCCTATGGCCATTTTCCAGCAGATTCCGAGCTCCGGCCACCGCTCAGCTCGACGCCGGCGACAACTCCGGCGACCTCGGGACGAACCGCCCATGCCACTAGATGCGCCTCTTCGCACTCGTTCAAACGAGCCCATGCGCGCGCTGATCCGTGCCGTATGCGCGTTTTCTGGCGAACTCCGGCGGGTCAGCGCGTGCATTTGGTCGCCGACGGCGAGAGCCGGCCGTGCTGACCTGGCGCCGCGGGTCCCACCGCCTGGGCCACTGACTGGTGGGCCCAGGGCCCCCTGTTGACCAGTTGACTGAGCCAACTGCTGTCTGGGTCCCCCCTGTCTCACTGACCTATAGGCCCCACCTCAATAAACGAAATAAATAAAAGGAATAATTATCTAACTAAATAGTTTAGCTAATTAAAACCCTAATCTCTCATTGACTAGTGGGCCCCACCCTCTAATTAACCCATTTAGTTAGTCTAAACCCCCCTGTTAGAGCCCCTGACAATGACATGTGGGTCCCACTAGACCCACCTGTCTGGATTGACTGGTCAACCGACCAGTTGACCTGCTGACATCACTCTGATGTCATGCTTGCATCATCTAACACTGTTCTGGATAATGTTGGATTTAAGTAAATAATTAAAATAAGAAAATGATTTAAATCTATAGAAAATCATATCTTTTAATCCGTAACTCGGATGAAAATACTTTCTACATGAAAGTTGCTCAGAACGACGAGACGAACCCGGATATGCAACCCGTTCGTCCGCCACGCATCCCTAGCATAGCAAACACGCAACTTTCCCCCTCCTGTTCGCCTGTCCAAAAACACGAAACACTGGGGATATTTTCCCGGATGTTTCCCCCCCTTCACCGGTACCACTTCATACCGTGTTAGGGCACACCTAGCATCACGCTTTGTCATGTCTTGCATCGTCATGCATCTGTTTGCTTAATATTTATTGTTTCTTGCCCCTGTTCTCTCGCTAGACACCGAGACCGACGCCGCTGCTACCCAGTACGACTATGGTGTTGACGACCCCTCTCTCTTGCCAGAGCAACCAGGCAAGCCCCCCCTTTGATCACCAGATATCGCCTACTCTTCTCTCTACTTCTTGCATTAGAGTAGTGTAGCATGTTACTGCTTTCCGTTAATTCTATTCTGCTGCATAGCCTGTCATTGTTGCTACAGCTGTTGATACCTTACCTGCAATCCTAAATGCTTAGTATAGGATGCTAGTTTATCATCAATGGCCCTACATTCTTGTCCGTCTGCCATGCTATACTATCGTGCCGTGATCACTCGGGAGGTGATCACGGGTATATACTATATACTTTATACATGATACACGTGATGACTAAAGATGGGTCGGCTCGAGGAGTACCCTCGGTTGATTCACGAATTGGGGGCTGGAAGGACATACTTTCCCGACAGCCCTCTGTGTGGATCTTGGTGGCGGAGCGACAGGGCAGGTTGAGACCACCTAGGAGAGAGGTGGGTCTGGCCATGGTCGGTGTTCACGGTTATTTCAAGATAACACATTTAACGAGATCTTGGTATTTGATCTGAGTCTGGCCACTGGCCTATGCGCACTAACCATCTACGCGGGGACAGTTATGGGCACTCGACGTCGTGGTATCAGCCGAAGCCTTCGTGACGTCAGTGAATGAGCGGTGCACGCCGGGTTGGACTGGAACGCCTGCTCTTGTATAAGGGAGGCTAGGTCTGCTCGCCGGCCGCGTACGCAACGTGCAGGTGTGCAATGGGCGATGGGCCCAGACCCCTGCGCCATAGGATTTAGACCGGCGTGCTGACCTCTCTGTTGTGCCTAGGTAGGGCTGCACGTGTTGATCTTCCGAGGCCGGGCATGACCCAGAAAAGTGTGTCTGGACAAAGGGGATCTAGCGTGTTGCGAAATGTGGTGCACCCCTGCAGGGAAGTTAATCTATTCGAATAGCCGTGATCTTCGGTAACATGACGACTTGGAGTTGTACCTTGACCTTATGATAACTAGAACCGGATACTTAATAAAACACGCCCTTCCAAGTGCCAGATACAACTGGTGATCGCTCTCTCACAGGGCGACGAGGGGAGGATCATCGGTTAGGATTATGCTACACGATGCTACTTGGTGAACTTACCATCTACTCTCTTCTACATTCTGCAAGATGGAGGTGGCCAGAAGCGTAATCTTCGATAGGAATAGCTATCCCCTCTTATTCCGGCATTCTGCAGCTCAGTCCACATATGATACCCTTATTCCATTTGATACCAATGCATACATATGTAGTGTAGCTCCTTGCTTGCGAGTACTTTGGATGAGTACTCACGGTTGCTTTGCTCCCTCTTTTCCCCCTTTCTATACCCCATTGCCGCGACCAGACGTTGGAGCCCAGGAGCCAGACGCCCCCGTCGACGACGACTACTACTACTCGGGAGGTGCCTACTACTACGTGCAGCCCACTGACGACGACCAGGAGTAGTTTAGGAGGATCCCAGGCAGGAGGCCTGCGCCTCTTTCGATCTGTATCCCAGTTTGTGCTAGCCTTCTTAAGGCAAACTTGTTTACTTATGTCTATACTCAAATATTGTTGCTTCCGCTGACTCGTCTATGGTCGAGCTCTTGTATTCGAGCCCTCGAGGCCCCTGGCTTGTAATATGATGCTTGTATGACTTATTTTATTTGTAGAGTTGTGTTGTGATATCTTCCCGTGAGTCCCTGATCTTGATCGTACACGTTTGCGTGTATGATTAGTGTACGATTGAATCGGGGGCGTCACAAGATTCCAGTCGGAGCACGTTCATAGCAGCTTCATCATTGACAGGGGAATTGATGGGGTCCAAGCTCGTCTCGATTCTCCTAGTTTCTTCCTCAAAATTTTGACAGAATTCTGCAACCACAGAGAGCTAATGAGTCGACCAATGTATGGTGACTTGGCAATAGCAAAACAGTCGGACAAGGAAAGATACCTTCAAGCATAAGGAATAACTTCTTGGCGAGTGCTCCCAGATAGACCTCCAGGTCATTTCTCTTACGAGAAATGCCTTCAATCTTTTCGTTCAAAGCCACCTTGTCTTTCTTCAGACGTGTCACTTCTCGATTGGCCTCAGCAAGAGACGTCTTCAACTTCTCATTGTCTTCCTCGAGCTCCCCGACTGAAGCTAGCTTCTTATCGGTGAGTGGTGTTTTTTCTTGAGCCTCCTTTTGTGCTGCGGCAAGATCAAGATCCTTCTGGGCCAGAGCCTGTCTCATTTTTTCTAAAAATATAAATACAACAAACAAGCACTCAGGTCAGAGAGAAGAATGAGGAGGTGACTAGAGGAACAATCCAATTACACAGTCGACAAGTTGTTACCTTCCATACCAGCTGCTTTGTCTTTGGCCTTTTGCAAGTTCTGTTTGGACAACTCCAAGTCAAGGTTGAGCTGTCTCTGCTTCTCCTCGAATTCATCAAATTTGGAGATGAGCTCGCAGGATTTCTGAAGTCAGCAAAAAGATACATAAGTGTACAGAATCAAAGATTATTCGCTTCTGAGTCAAGAGAACTCTAAGAATACTGCAGAATCAAACATTCAACAGTAGTCTCAGGGACTACACCCAGTGGGTGCACTTAGTGTGCCCCCACTCGACCAGGTTCCACTCGACATAGTCCGCCCAGGCCGAGTGGAAAAAGAGAGAAGAAAAAAGAAAAATGGTGATAGTTATTCTCAGACCCCAATCGACTGCTTGCAGTCGACCGCGGTCTCGGGGACTACACCCAGTGGGTGCACTCAGCATGCCCCCACTAGTTCAGGTTCCACTCGACATGGTCCACCCAGACCGAGTGGAAGAACTGAACAACAAGATACTTTCATCAAGCCCCCCGACGGATCACACATTCGAGGGCAGCCTCGGGGACTACACCCAGTGGGTGCACTCTGCGTGCCCCCACTACAATTGACATAACCTAGTCGACTCAACTAGAAGAACTACTCAGCATAAATTAAAACACCCAGTGGGTGTACAGATACGAAGAACAGACCGACAAATGGATGCACAATGAAAAGTTTTTGGGTAGCATATCCTAATAGAACAAGCGGCGAGATAGGAGTTTAGTCGGAAACCAACTTACCTGGACATTGGCTCGGAGGGCTGCACTGGCATCATAGGCAGCTTGGTTGTTCTCGTGCACTGTCTACACCCGCTCCATCATCAGGTCCGCTTGGCGTATGGCTTCTACAGCAGCGCTTGCCTGGTCCTCTGGAACATGATGGGTGGTGAAGAATGGAGACGGTGGTTCAGTCACGGCAGACTAAGAGTCCAAGGCGTGATGTTGGACAGATGAAGCAGGGACTGGCACAGTCAATGATGAAGGGCGTTAACTCAACACTGGAACATCAAAGGTAACAGAAGCCCGGTTCACGTCTCCAGGCTATTGAATCACTGGCTCCGTCACCGGCACCAATTGGGACGTCTGGCCAGCGGATGCCTTCTTGCTCGAAGCCCTGCCCCTCCTTCCCATGGCCCTTTGTGGCACGTCCTCGTCATCATCTGGAAGTTCAATGACATTGGGTGGAGCTGCAAAGCAATCGATTACAAAAGTTCACTCGACCATCAAAACGGCTGATAAAGTAAAATCAAAATGACAAAAGTTATACCCGCGTGGGAGGTGACCACGTCTTCCATCTCCTCATCAGCATCATCTTGGTATATAGAAGTCCCGGAAGCAGCACTGCGAATTTCAAAATTCACTCGGTTAAAGCAGGAAAGTGAGCCGACCAAAGTTCAGGTCGTGCTAAAATTAAGAGGTCTAGCTTAGTGATTACCCAGAAGCGATATGGACGTCCACTTTGATCTTGGGTAAGGCCTTCCAAGGTTTTGGCGGCACGACTTTGAGTTGCTTCAGAGCCTTTTCAGTCGGCACAGGAGAAGATGTCCTGGCGCGCTTGGAGATTTGTGCAGTCGGCGGAGTCGCTTTGCCACGGACACTGGCTGGGTCCTGCTTCTACTTGGAGCGCCTTTCCGTGCAAGGAGGGGAGTCGACCTCTTCACCACTGCTCAAGTCCTCGCTCTCCTCGTCTCCCCTTCCGTCAGAATGCCACTCGCCACTGTCGCCTCCACTCGCCTCTCCTTCAATTCATCCTCCTGCTCTCCGTTGGGAATCGAGTACATCTGAGTATAGATCTACAAGACACGGGGTCAAGTGGATACCAATCAGTTTCAAGAGCAAACACATGTCAGAGCAAGATACACTCGGAAGGAAAGAATATGACCTTGTCAGGTTCGGTGGTGTTGTCGAGTGGAGGAACCCTCCTAGACCCCCTGGGGTTGTCCTTGTTTCCAGTGATACCTTGCAGCCACTGCGCCACCATCTCCTCATCGACATCCTCCGGGTGGATCCGAGTGCTGTCTTCAACACCCGAATACATCCACATTGGATGGTCACGTGCTTGGAGTGGCTGGATGCGTCGACTGAGAAATACTTCTAACAGGTCCATGCCAGTCACACCGTCACGGACAAGTTGGACTACTCGCTCAACCAACATGTTCACCTCCGCTTTCTCGGCTGGAGTCACTCTCAAGGGAGAAGGCTTCTCAACTCGCTCTATGGAAAACGGGGGAAGGCCGGTCGACTGACCCGGGGTCGGCTGGTCCTTACAATAGAACCAGGTCGTCTGCCACCCCCTGACTGACTCGGGAAGGATCATTGCAGGGAAAGTGCTTTCATTTATCATCTGGATCCCCAGACCACCACACATCTGGATCACATGTGTCCTCTCATCACTCGGATTGGCCTTTTTAACCGACAGAGAATGACAGGTGAAAATGTGTTTGAAGAGGCCCCAGTGCGGCCGACAGCCCAGAAATTTTTCACACATGGACACGTACGCGGCAAGGTATGTGATGGTGTTGGGAGAAAAGTGATGAAGTTGGGCTCCAAGAAGTTTAGAAAACCCCGAAAGAAAGGATGGGGAGGCAAAGAGAAACTGCGGTTGACATGGGTCGCAAGAAGGACGCACTCACCCTCCTGCGGTCGCGGCTCGGTCTCGTCCTCCGGAAGCCGCCAAGATTCATGGGCATTCAATCCCCTATCTACAAGATCCTCCATATCCTCTCTCTAGATCGTCGACTGGATCCAGCCGGGCGGCAGGCCGGTCCTCGACAATGACCCTGCCCGGCTCGTCTTCCTCCCCTTTGACTTCGTCGTCGCCTTCTTCGCGCGCTCCAGAGCCGCCGGCTTGTCCTTCCCCATTGTGGCGGGCCGAGCTCGGACTGGGCGGCCGCACCGAGAGCAGAAGCAGATGCAGTGGAGAAGCGGAGGAAGAAGGGGGAAATGGGGCACACAGTGCAAAGGCCCTGGCTCGAACGCCTTATATGGGTTGGCTCTCCGAGTGGCTGACTTGTGGGACCAAGCGATCCTATCAAATCCCAAAACAGGCGCGCGCGCAGTATGTGGCGAAAAAGGTGGCGCACGGATCGAGGCGCCCTTGCCTAATCTGCTTCGATTACCACGATCCTCTCCGCCTCGCGCGCTTCCCCAAATTTCGAATCCCGCGAGATCCAGAAACGGCAGAGCAGTCCATCATATTGGAGTTTTTATGCAACATCAGCAGTCGAAGCTTATCAGCAAAGTTCACTCGACAACCTCTGAATGGTTCAAGACGAATGAAAATGAAGTCAAAGTTGTTGCATGGTTCACCAATCCAAGTAAAATGCTTCCGCAGCACGAAAATTGGTTCGGAACCATCTTCAACTTCATTTCCACTCGGACCCAAAACCATTCGGGGGCTAATGACGATGATATGTACCTAGGGTAGGGCAATAGACCTGATCTAAACGCCTCTCCCAAGGACATTGCCCTATAGTCAAAGACAATCAAAGGACAACAAGTTCTACCGACTGAGATCACCTGAGTGCATGCCCACTCAACTAACAACTCCACTCGAATATCTCAATTCCATTCGACCAATACGTCATCACTCGACCGAACAAGAAACCACTCGGAGTATAGAAGATCTAACGTCATTCAGGATGGTAATGGTCAGGCATTCACTCCGTAGTATTAATGATCAGTTATATGACTTTATTGCTGGCGTTACCAGTAATGCCTAACCTTAATGTACATTGAACTCTTTGTAACGTGGGCTGGCTAGGGTCCTGGCGCACTCTATATAAGCCACCCCCTCCACTGGGACAAGGGTTTGCACCCCCTGTAACTTCACGCATAATCCTATCGACTGGGCCTCCGGGCACCGAGACATAGGGCTGTTACTTCCTCCGTGATGGGCCTGAACTCGTACATCTTGCGTGCACAATCTCATCGTAGCTAGGATCTTGCCTCTACATTCCTACCCCCTACTCTACTGTCAGACTTAGAACCACGATAGACTCAACATTAGTCATAAAGAACTCACATACTTATTGCAAAAGTCTATTAGCTATCGAAACAAAGTACTACGTGCATGCTCCTAGGAGGATAGATTGGTAGGAAAAGACCATCGCTTGTCCCCGACCACCACACATAAGGAAGACAATCAATAAATAAATCATGCTCCAACTTCGTTACATAACGGTTCACCATACATGCATGTTATGGGAAGCACAAACTTTAACACAAGTATTTATCAAATTCACAATTACTCACTAGCATCACTCTAATATCACCATCTTCATATCTCAAAACAATCATAAGGAATCAAACTTCTCATAGTATTCAATGCACTTTATATGAAAGTTTTTATTATATCCCTCTTGGATGCCTATCATATTAGGACTACATTCATAACCTAAGCAAATTGCCATGCTGTTTAAATACTCTCAAAATAATATAAGTGAATCATGAGAGTTCATCAATTTCTTCAAAATAAAACTACCGCCATGCTCTAAAAAGATATAAGTGAAGCACTAGAGCAAATGACAAACTACTCCAAAAGATATAAGTGAAGATCGATGAGTAGTCGAATAATTATGTAACTATGTGAAGACTCTCTAACATTTTAAAAATTTCAGATCTTGGGATATTACTCAAACAACAAGCGGAACAAAATAAAATAAAATGACGCTCCAAGCAAAACACATAACATGTGGTGAATAAAAATATAGCTCCAAGTAAATTTACCGATGAATGAAGACGAAAGAGGGGATGCCATCCGGGGCATACCCAAGCTTAGAAGCTTGGTTGTCCTTGAATATTACCTTGGGGTGCCTTGGGAATCCCCAAACTTAGGCTCTTGCCACTCCTTATTCTGTAGTCCATCGAATCTTCACCCAAAACTTGAAAACTTCACAACACAAAACTCAGCAGAAAATCTCATAAGCTCCGTTAGTATAAGAAAATAAATCACCACTTTGGTACTATTGTGAACTCATTCGTTATTTATATTGGTGTAATATCTACTGTATTCCAACTTCTCAATGGTTCATACCCTCCGATACTACTCATAGATTCATCAAAATAAGCAAACAACACATGAAAAATAGAATCTGTCAAAAACAGAATAATCTGTAGTAATCTGTAACTCTCGAATACTTCTGTAACTCCAACAATTCTGAAAAATTAGGACAACCTGAGAAAATTTGTTTATTAATCTTCCGCAAAAAGAATTAGTATTTTATCGTACTTCTGCTAAAAATGAGGATTGTTTTCCTGAGCGCAAAAGTTTCTATTTTTCAGCAAGATCAAGTCAACTATCACCATTGACCATCCCAAAGGTCTTACTTGGCACTTTATTGAAAGAAAAGCTATAAAACATGATTACTACAGTAGGTTAATCATGTGAACACACAAAAACAGTAGGGGTAAATGTTGGGTTGTCTCCCAAGAAGCGCTTTTCTTTAATGCCTTTCTTGCTAGGCATGATGATTTCAATGATGCTCACATAAAAGATAAGAATTGAAATATAATGGGATCATCATGAAGAATATGACAAGCACATATAAGCCTAACCCACTTCCTATGCATAGGAATTTTGTGAGCAAACAACTTATGGGAGCAAGAATCAACTAGCATAGGAAGGCAAAACAAGCATGACTTCAAAACTTTCAACACATAGAGAGGAAACTTGATATTATTGAAACTCCTACAAGCATATATTCCTCCCTTATAATAATTTTCAGTAGCATCATGAATAAATTCAACAATATAATCATCACATAAAGCATTCTTTTCATGATTCATAAACATAGAGATTTTACTACTCTCAACATAAGCAAAATTCTTCTCATTCGGAATAGTGGGAGTATCATAAGAAAATTGAATACTTTAAATTGCTTCCACATTAAAATAATAATGTTCAGAAAAAGGGTAATCATAATTATGACAAGCTTTAAATATAATCATCACTACTTTTTATAACATAAGTGTCATCACAATAATCATCATAAGTAGCAACTTTGTTCCCATCATAATCAATTGAAACCTCTTCCAAGATAGTGGAATCATTACTAAATAAATTGATGACCTCTCCAAATCCACTTTTATCATTATAATAAGATTCAACACCCTCCAAAATAGTGTGATAATTATTATCTACACTCTTCCAAACCCACTTTCATAAATATTGCAATCATCATAAATAGGAGGCATGCTATCATCATAAAAATTTTGCACATCTAAACTTGGGGGGCTAAAAATATCATCTTCATAAAGCATAGAATCCCCAAGCTTGTGGCTTTGCATATCATTAGCATCATGGATATTCAAATAATTCATACTGACAACATTGCAATCATGCTCATCATTCAAATATTTAGTGCCAAACATTTTATAAACTTCTTCTTCTAACAATTGAGCACAATTTTCCTTTCCATCATTTTCACGAAAGACATTAAAAAGATGAAGCATATGAGGCAACCTCAATTCCATTTTTTGTAGTTTTCTTTTATAAACTGAATTAGTGATAAAACAAGAAACTAAAAGATTCGATTGCAAGATCTAAAGATATACCTTCAAGCACCCACCTCCCCGACAACGATGCCAGAAAAAAGCTTGATGTCTACTACACAACCTTCTTCTTGTAGACTCGTATTGGGCATCCAAGTGTAGAGTTTTGTAGGACAGTAGCAAATTTCCCTCAAGTGGATGATCTAAGGTTTATCAATCCGTGGGAGGCATGGAATGAAGATGGTCTCTCTCAAAAAACCCTGCAACCAAATAACAAAGTGTCTCTTGTGTCCCCAACACACCCAATACAATGGTAAATTGTATAGGTGCACTAGTTCGGTGATACGTCTCCAACGTATCTATAATTTTTGATTGTTCCATGCTATTATATTATCTATTCTGGATGTTTTATATGAATTAATATGCTATTTTATATGATTTTCGGGACTAACCTATTAACCTAGAGCCTAGTGTCATTTCCTGTTTATTCCTTGTTTTAGAGTTTCGCAGAAAAGGAATACCAAATGGAGTCCAAACGGAATAAATCTTTTGCGATGATTATTCTTGGACCAGAAGACATCCTGAGGACTTGGAGTGCAAGTCAGAAGAGCCACGAGGCGGCCACAAGGATGGAGGGCGCGCCCCCATCCTTGTGGGCTCATCGTGACTCCATCGACCTAATCCTTTCGCCTATATATACTCTTATACCCCAAAACCAACAGGGGAGCCACGGAAACACTTTTCCACCACAGCAACCTTCTGTACCCATGAGATCCCATCTAGGAGCCTTTTTCGGCGTCCTGCCGGAGGTGGATTCGATCAAGGAGGGCTTATACATCAACACCATTGCCCTTCCGATGAAGCGTGAGTAGTTTACCTCAGACCTACGGGTCCATAGCTAGTAGCTAGATGGCTTCTTCTCTCTCTTTGATTCTCAATACCATGTTCTCCTCGATATTCTTGGAGATCTATTCGATGTAATACTTTTTTTGCGGTGTGTTTGTCGAGCTCCGATGATTTGTGGATTTATGATCAGCTTATCTATGAATATTATTTGAATCTCCTCTGAATTCTTATATGCATGATTTGATATCTTTGCAAGTCTCTTTGAACTATCGATTTGGTTTGGCCAACTAGATTGGTTTTTCTTGCAATGGGAGAAGTGCTTAGCTTTGGGTTCAATCTTGTGGTGTCCTTTCCTAGTGACACATATTGTATTCTTGCCATCGAGGATAAAAAGATGGGGTTTTCATCATATTGTTTGAGTTAATTCCTCTACATCCTGTCATCTTTCTTAATGTGTTACTCCGTTCTTTATGAACTTAATACTCTAGATGCATGCTGGATAGTGGTCGATGTGTGGAGTAATAGTAGTAGATGTAGAATCGTTTCGGTCTACATGACACGGACATGATGCCTATATTCATGATCATTGCCTTAGATATCATCATAACTTTGCGCTTTTCTATCAATTGCTCGACAGTAATTTGTTCACCCATCATATTATTTTCTATCTTGAGACAAGCCTCTAGTGAAACCTATGGCCCCCGGGTCTATTTTCCATTATATAATCTTCTATTTTCCATCATACAAGTTCTATTTTCCATCATATTAGTTTCCGATTTACTTTCTTTGCAATCTTTTACTTTTCGATCTATAAACCAAAAATACCAAAAATATTTACTTTACCGTGTATCTATCTCTATTAGATCTAACCTTTGCAAGTAACCGCGAAGGGATTGACAACCCCTTTATCATGTTGGGTGCAAGTTGTTTGTTTGTGCAGTGTTCGGTGACTTGTTCATTGTCTCCTACTTGATTGATACCTTGGTTCTCAAAACTGAGGGAAATACTTACTCTACTTTGCTGCATCACCCTTTCCTCTTCAAGGGAAAAACCAACACAAGCTCAAGAAGTAGCAGGAAGAATTTCTGGCACCGTTGCCGGGGAGATCTAGGACAAGTCAATACATACCAAGTATCCATCATAAACTCTCATCTCTTGCATTACATTATTCTCCATTCCCCTCTCGTTTTCCTCTCCCCCACTTATAAAATGATTCTCGAAAAGATTTGCCTTTTCTTTGCCCCTCTTCCGTTCGTCTTCCTCGCTTGCTTCTTGTGTGCTTGTGTGTTGGATTGCTTGCTTTGTCATGATGTCTCAAGAGAATACAAAATTGTGTGACTTTTCCAACACCAATAATAATGATTTTATTAGTACTCCGATTTCTCCCGCTACTAATGCGGAATCTTATGAAATTAATGCTGCTTTGCTGAATCTTGTCATGAAAGATCAATTCTCCGGCCTTCCAAGTGAGGATGTCGCATCCCATCTTAATAGTTTCATGGATTTGTGTGATATGAAAAATAAAAAAGATGTGGATAATGATATTGTTAAATTGAAGCTATTTTCATTCTCACTTTGGGATCGTGCTAAAACTTGGTTTTCATCTTTGCCAAAAGATAGTATAGATTCATGGAATAAGTGTAAATATGCTTTTATTTCCAAGTACTTTCCTCCCTCTAAGATCATATCCCTTAGGAACTATATTATGAATTTTAAGCAACTTGATCATGAACATGTTGCACAACCTTGGGAGAGGATGAAATTGATGATACAAAATTGCCCTACTCATGGTTTGAATTTGTGGATGATTATACAAAAAAATTACGCCGGATTGAATTTTGCTTCTAGAAATCTTTTAGATTCGGCCGCGGGAGGTACTTTTATGGAAATTACTTTAGGAGAATCTAGAAAACTCCTAGATAATATTATAGTTAATTATTCTCAATGGCATATCGAAAGATCTTCCACTTGTAAAAAAGTGCACGCGATTGAAGAGATTAATGTTTTGAGTGGAAAGATGGATGAGCATATGAAATTGTTTGCTAGTAAGAGTGGTTCTATTGATCCTAATGATATGCCTTTGTCTACTTTGATTGAAAATAATAATGAATCTATGGATGTGAATTTTGTTGGTAGGAACAATTTTGGTGATAACGCGTATAGAGGTAATTCCAATCCTAGGCCGTTTCCTAGTAATTCCTCTAATAATTATGGTACTTCCTACAACAATTCTTATGGAACTATAATAAGATACCTTCTGATTTTGAGAATAGTGTTAAAGAATTTATGAGTTCACAAAAGAATTTCAATGCTTTGATTGAAGAAAAAATGCTCAAGATTGACGGTTTGGCTAGGAACGTGGATAGAATTTCTCTTGATGTTGATTCTTTGAAACGTAGATCTATTCCACCCAAGCATGATATGAATGAGTCTCTCAAAGCCATGAGAATTTCCATTGATGAGTGCAAAGAAAGAACCGCTAAGATGCGTGCTAAAAAGGATTGGTTTGTAAGAACGTGTTCTTCTAGTTTCCATGAAAATAATGATGAAGATCATAAAGTGATTGATGCGACTCCTATTGAATCTTTGTTTTCCAATATAAATCTTGATAAAGATGGGACTGGAGATGAGTCAACTTTAGTTAGAAGGCGTCCCAATGATTCGGAGTTTTTAGATCTTGATGCAAATATTGATAAAAGTGGGATTGTAGAGGTCAAAACTTTAAGTAACAATTATCAACAATATGGGCATGGAACACTTTCCAAGAAAGAAAGTTAAATTACCTTGTGAATCCATTATGAGAGCCACTTATGGATTGCATACCAAAGATGATAATACTTAGATCTACTAGCAGAACGCCCGTGTGTTGCTATGGGCTATGCATATATAAATTAATTAAACAAATGATTAAGGTTGTCTGTAAGGTCAAAGTTCATTTGTTCTCAAAGGTCCGGACGTGTTCGGACATCAAACGAACGCTTAGTAGGCTCTTCAAAATTCAACCATATGAACAGTCTGGGCTCCCCCAAATTTAGACCATATATGGGGGAGAGATGCGGTTGTTCGGACTATCCCCCATGTTATCTCCAACACATGGGCCCAATACAAAAACCCCACCCCACAATGTATCGTCCCCTTTTTCTCTCGGACCGTCCCTTTCTCACTCGGTTTCCCACCGTAGTCTGACATTTCTCGCTAGAGCCTCCTTCTTTAAAATCAAATGACACCCAGCTCACCTTCGTCGTGTGTTGCAACAAAGATGAAAATTTTCATATTCACTATATAATAAAGTGGATTAAACTAACACATACTATTGACACAAAATAATAAATAACTATAGAGATCAGTCTCAAAGGTCCATTCAACTTCGTAAATGCACACGGACATGGGAGGTAAGTGGCAACCTGAATGTATTCCTAGTCACCAATAAGCTCCACCTCCAGCTCAGATACCATTCATTGCTAGAAGGGATAATTGATGTTCTTCTCTTTCTCGTCCTTTCCTACATCTTCTACTCCTAGTCTCTTTGCCAACCCGTTTCGTTGACGCCAACATCAGCATGTTTGTCAGCGATGCCTCATCTTCTTCATCTTCCTCCTCCTTCCTTGCCAGTTTTAATTCTCATTCCTACTTACTTTTGATAATACTCCTTCTTTCTTGTTTCGCTTTATATTTTTGGAACACTCTTTCCATCTCCAACACCATGGACCACTTGGTCACTTTAGTTCTTTTTTCTTTCTTATTCATGGAGCACTCTCCCTTTCAACTATAGCATGAACCACCTCGCCAATCTAGTGTCATGTTGTACTCATCCGCGAACGTTTCGGCAACCGTCAACATGTGGACATCCTGCAGAACATGGTCTTCATCCATCTTGGTGAAAGCTAGGTCATCGATGTAATTAATTAGACAAATAATTAACAACCTACCTAATTCTTTGCACGCCTAATTAACTGCCAAGCAAATCAACTAATTACCTGCCTAATTGGAAAATCTCTACTTCTAATTATTTGTAGGCATAATTAAGTGTACACCTAAACCATTAATTACATTAATGACTTGGTTTGAAAATTGATTGGGTGCAAAAAATATTTTTTATTTAAATGGACCTTGCATACGTAATTAACCGTCTACTTAATTAATTACATTAATGATTTTATTTCCAAATTGATTCAACGCTCGATTTCTAAAATATTTTTTGCATGAATGGCTGCTACTAATGACGACGACTACCAAGTATTGTAGGACACATTTCCTTGACGAATTTCTTGACATTTGAATGGACACACTTGATTTGAGAATGTAGTATGTGTGTCTCTGTGTATTAATGACAAGAAATATAATATGACAGTGTCCACGAACACATGTACGTGGTGGTATGATGACACGCCTTCCGCATGGCCATCCTCGACGTCGTGATGCATGCCTTGGCAGTCTCAAGTATCACGCAAGTGTTAGGCCCGGCCGTGACATCCTCCATGGTGTCGCGCACGGCATCCTCCGTAGGGGTGCGCGGATGCGTACGCCCACAAGTAAAAGATATGTTCTTTTGTTGTTTAGGAAACTTGTAATGGTCAATTAATAGTGGAGATAATAATAATGACATAGTGCGCAAGATTGAAGATTTGTTATTGAGGAATATCTCATTTTGTTTTGGAAGGTTGTCGAGGAAATATATTACGTCTATATTTTAGGAAGGTAATCTCAAATATATGGTGCGATTTCTGAATTCTTAATTACCTATTTATTTACGTGATTGAAATGAATCAGAACCTACCAAAGTAAGCACGAAAAAAGATATCTCATTCAATAAGATTTGGTTTTTTAATGGAAAGGAGAAAAACCTGTTGGTGGGGGTGGTGGGAGGTGATGAATAAAAACCGGACGAAAATAAACCGTACTAGGCTACCAACTCCTCCATTAGGAGTAGAGATTCGTGTTTTATGCCTATCTAAGTGCGTTAAACAATAGCGCTTGTTGGGATGCAAGCCAATTTTCTTTTTCTTATTTATTTTTAGGTTATGCTTTGCAATAAATAATTCATCTAGCCTCTGGTTAGATGTGGTTTTGTGTTTTAATTAGTGTTTGTGCCAAGTAAGACCTTTGGGATAGCTTACGGTCATAGTTGATTTGATCTTGCTGAAAAACAGAAACTTTTGCACCTAGGAGATTAATTTTCATGTTTAACAGAAGTGCAATAAAATACTGATTATTTTTGCAGAAGATCAATAAACAAATTTCTTAGGTTGTCCTAATTTTTCAGAATTCTTGGAGTTACAGAAGTATTCAAGAGTTACGGATTGCTACAAATTGTTCTGTTTTTGATAGATTCTGTTTTCTATGTGTTGTTTGCTTATTTTGATGAATCTGTGGCTAGTATCGGGGGTATAAACCACGGAAAAGTTGGAATACAGTAGATATTACACCCATATAAATGAAGAATGAGTTCACAATAGTACTAAAAGTAGTGATTTATTTTTCTTATACTAACGAAGCTTATGGGATTTTCTGTTGAGTATTGTGTTGTGAAGTTTTCAAGTTTTGGATAAGGATTAGACGGACTTTGGAATAAGGAGTGGCAAGAGCCTAAGCTTGGGGATGCCCAAGGTAATATTCAAGGACAACCAAGAAACTAAGCTTGGGGATGCCCCGGAAGGCATCCCCTCTTTCGTCTTCGTCTATTAGTAACTTTACTTGATGCTATATTTTTATTCACCACATGATATGTGTTTTGCTTGGAGCGTCTTGTATGATTTGAGTCTTTGCTTTTTAGTTTGCGACAATCATACTTTCTGTACACACCTTTTGAGAGAGACACGCATCGTGATTTATTAGAAATACTCTATGTGCTTCACTTATATCTTTTGAGCTAGGCTATATTGCTCTAGTGCTTCACTTATATCTTTTTAGAGCACAACGGTAGTTTTATTTTATAGAAATTGATGAACTCTCATGCTTCACTTATATTATTTTGAGAGTCTCTAAACAGCATGGTAATTTTCTTTGGTTATAAATTCAGTCCTAATATGATAGGCATCCAAGAGGGATATAATAACAACTTTCATATAAAGTGCATAGAATACTATGAGAAGTTTTGATTCTTTATGATTGTTTTGAGATATGAAGATGGTGATATTAGAGTCATGCCAGTAAGTAATTGTGAATTTGAGAAATACTCGTGTTAAAGTTCGTGATTCCCATAGCATGCACGTATGGTGAACCGTTATGTGATGAAGTCGGAGCATGATTTATTTATTGATTGTCTTCCTTATGAGTGGCGATCGGGGATGAGTGATAGTCTTTTCCTACCAATCTATCCCCCTAGGAGCATGCGTGCAGTACATCATTTTGATAACTAATAGAATTTTGCAATAAGTATTTGAGTTCTTTATGACTAATGTTGAGTCCATGGACTATAGCACTCTCACCCTTCCACCATTGGAAGCCTCTCTAGTGCCACGCAACTTTCGCCGGTACCATAAACCCACCATATACCTTCCTCAGAACAGCCACCATACCTACCTATTATGGCATTTCCATAGCCATTCCAAGATATATTGCCATGCAACTTTCCACTTTTCCGTTTACTATGACACGCTCCATCATTGTCATATTGCCTTGCATGATCATGTAGTTGACATCGTATTTGTGGCAAAGCCACCATTCATAATTCTTTCATACATGTCACTCTTGATTCATTGCACATCCGGTACACCGCCGGAGGCATTCATATAGAGTCATATTTTGTTCTAAGTATCGAGTTGTAATTCTTGAGTTGTAAATAAATAAAAGTGTGATGATCTTCATTATTAGAGCATTGTCCCATGTGGGGAAAGGATGATGGAGACTATGATTCCCCCACAAGTCGGGATGAGACTTCGGACGAAAAATAAAATAAAATAAAAAAGAGGCCAAACAAATGAGAGACGGCCCAAATAAAAAATGAGAGAAAAGAGAGAAGGGCAATGCTACTATCCTTTTACCACACTTGTGCTTTAAAGTAGGACCATGATCTTCATGATAGAGAGTCTCCTATATTGTCACTTTCATATACTAGTGGGAATTTTTCATTATAGAACTTGGCTTGTATATTCCAATGATGGGCTTCCTCAAATTGCCCTAGGTCTTCGTGAGCAAGCAAGTTGGATGCACACCCACTTAGTTTCTTTTTGAGCTTTCATAAACTTATAGCTCTGGTGCATCCGTTGCATGGCAATCCCTACTCACTCACATTGATATCTATTGATGGGCATCTCCATAGCCCATTAATACGCGTAGTTGATGTGAGACTATCTCCTTCTTTTTGTCTTCTCCACAACCACCGTCTATTTCACCTATAGTGCTATGTCCATGGCTCACGCTCATGTATTGTGTGAAAGTTGAAAAGTTTGAGAACATCAAAAGTATGAAACAATTGCTTGGCTTGTCATCAGGGTTGTGCATAATTTAAATATTTTGTGTGATGAAGATGGATTATAGCCAGACTATATGATTTTGTAGGGATAAGCTTTCGTTGGCCATGCTATTTTGAGAAGACATAATTGCCTTGTTAGTATGCTTGAAGTATTATTTTTTTATGTCAATATTAAACTTTTGTTTTGAATCATACAGATCTGAACATTCATGCCACAATAAAGAAATTACATGGAGAAATATGTTAGGTAGCATTCCACATAAAAATTCTGTTTTTATCATTTACCTACTCGAGGACGAGCAGGAATTAAGCTTGGGGATGCATGATAAGTCTCCAACGTATCTATAATTTTTTATTGTTCCATGCTATTATATTATCTGTTTTGGATGTTTTATATGCATTAATATGCTATTTTATATGATTTTTGGGACAAACCTATTAACCTAGAGCCTAGTGCTAGTTCTTGTTTTCCCTTGTTTTAGAGTTTGGCAGAAAAGGAATACCAAACATAATAAAACTTTCACGATGATTTTTCTTGGACCAGAAGACATCCTGAGGACTTGGAGTGCAAGTCAGAAGAGCCACGAGGCGGCCACAAGGACGGAGGGCATGCCCAAGGGGTAGGGCGTGCCCCCCACCCTTGCGGGCCCCTCCTGACCCCACCAACCTAATTCTTTTGCCTATATATACTCTTATACCCCAAAACCAACAGGGGGAGCCACGAAAACACTTTTCCACCATGGCAACCTTCTGTACCCGTGAGATCCCATCTAGGAGCCTTTTCCGGCGTCCTGTCGGAGGGGGATTTTATCAAGGAGGGCTTGTACATTAACACCATTGCCCTTCTGATGAAGCGTGAGTAGTTTACCTCAGACCTACGGGTCCATAGCTAGTAGCTAGATGGCTTCTTCTCTCTCTCTTTCATTCTCAATACCATGTTCTCCTTGATGTTCTTGGAGATCTATTCGATGTAATACTTTTTTTGCAGTGTGTTTGCCGAGATCCGATGAATTGTGGATTTATGATCAGCTTATCTACGAATATTATTTGAATCTCCTCTGAATTCTGATATGCATGATTTGATATCTTTGCATGTCTCTTCGTACTATCGATTTGGTTTGGCCAACTAGATTGGTTTTCCTTGCAATGGGAGAAGTGCTTAGCTTTGGGTTCAATCTTGCGGTGGCCTTTCCCAATGACAGTAGGGGCAGCAAGGCACACATTCTATTGTTGCCATCGAGGATAAAAATATGGGGTTTTCATCATATTGTTTGAGTTAATTCCTCTACATCATGTCATCTTGCTTAATGCGTTACTCCGTTCTTTATGAACTTAATACTCTAGATGCATGCTGGATAGCGGTTGATGTGTGGAGTAATGGTAGTAGATGCAGAATTGTTTCGGTCTACTTGACACAGATGTGATGCCTATATTCATGATTATTTCCTTAGATATCATCATAACTTTGCGCTTTTTTATCAATTGCTCAGCAGTCATTTGTTCACCCATCGTATTATTTTCTATCTTGAGAGAAGCCTCTAGTGAAACCTATGGCCCCCAGGTCTATTTTCCATCATGTAATCTTCTATTTCCCATCATACAAGTTCTACTTTCCATCATATTAGTTTCCGATTTACTTCCTTTGCAATCTTTTACTTTCCGATCTATAAACCAAAAATACCAAAAATATTTACTTTACCGTTTATCTATCTCTATCAGATCTCACCTTTGCAAATAACCGTGGAGGGATTAACAACCCCTTTATCGCGTTGGGTGCAAGTTGTTTGATTGTTTGTGCAGGTATTCGGTGACTTGTTCGTTGTCTCCTACTGGATTGATACCTTAGTTCTCAAAACTGAGGGAAATACTTACTCTACTTTGCTGCATCACCCTTTCCTCTTCATGGGAAAAACCAACGCAAGCTCAAGAAGTAGCATTCGGTGAAGAGATGGTGATACAAGTGTAATATGGATGGTAGATATAGGTTTTTGTAATCTGAAAATATAAAAAAGCAAGGTAACTAGTAACAAAAGTGAGCTAAAACGGTATTGCAATGCTTGAAAACAAGGCCTAGGGTTCATACTTTCACTAGTGCAAGTTCTCTCAACAATGATAACATAATTATATCATATAACTATCCCTCAACGTGCAACAAAGAATCACTCAAAAGTTTCTATCGGAGAACATAGGACGAAAACGTGCATAAACCCCTATGCATAGATTACCCCAATGTCACCTCGTGAATCCGCGAGTTGAGTGCCAAACCATACATCAAGTGAATCAATAGAACATCCCACTGTCACCACAGGTATTCCATCGCAATACATACATCAAGTGTTCTCAAATCCAATACTCAATCCAACATAAGGAAACATCAAAGAGCAAGACTCAATTCATCACAAGAAGGTAGAGGGGGAGAAACACCATATGATTCAACAATAGTAGCAAAGCTCGCGGTACATCAAGATCGTGCCAAATCAAGAACACGAGAGAAAGAGAGATCAAACACATAGCTATTGGTACATACCCTCAGCCCCGAGGGTGAACTACTCCCTCCTCGTCATGGAGAGCGCCGGGATGATGAAGATGGCCACCGGTTATGGTTTCCCCCTCCGGCAGGGTGCCGGAACGGGTTCCCGATTGGTTTTTCATGGCTACAGAGGCTTGCGGAGGCGGAACTCCCGATCTAGGTTTATTTCTGGAGGTTTTGAGATTTATAGGAGGTGTTGGCGTCAGGGACAAGTCAAGGGGGGCCATGAGGCAACGACAGGGACGGGGGGCGCGCCCTCCACCCTTGTGGTGGCCTCGGGACTCCTCTCCGACATCTTTTCGTTCTAGCATTTTTTAAATTTTCAAAAAATATTCTCCATAAATTTTCAGCTCATTTGGACTCCGTTTGATATTCCTTTTCTGCGAAACTCAAAAACAAGGAAAAAACAGAAACTGGCACTGGGCTCTAGGTTAATAGGTTAGTCCCAAAAAATCATATAGAATACACTAGTACGTGTCAGTCCTATACAAACGGTTTTTAACCCCTTTCCGCGACGGCATTTGGAACCATCGCCTAGTGAGTGTGGGCGATAGGGGGTCCTTCCCACACGATTCAGAAACTGTCGGCGATAAGCCCTCCTGGCACACACGCTCGGCCAAATAAGGTCGTGTGCGACCGGGGAGCGCTCAAATATGGAAATACATACAATAGAGCTAAAAAAATACAATTATATGGCAAAATTTATTTCTGGTCGCAAGTACATCCCACACAGTCAGTCCCCACTAAACGGTTCCGTTCGTATGTACATATCGCACAGTCGCTCCAAGGAAAACGTTTTCGTTCACAGGTACATCACACACAATTTTTCCCGTTAAATCGTTTGCATTATTGAATGCATCACACACGGCCCGTAGAAGAAACTATGTGGCAAAGGCTGTCCATCACACACATTTTTTATGTGGTAAACGTTTGCGCAAAGTGGCCTAACGCAAACAATTTTCAAGAGAAAGTCGTGTGTGATTGTTCATTGATCCAACACGGTTTTTTCCTAGAAACTATGTGCGTTGCCTGAGGTCATCGCCGACGGTATTTTTTCAACAACCGTTTGCAATAGCAAAACCCAATTAGCAGGCTAATTATTTGATTATTCATAATCCATTTATTAATCTAATTGACATTTCATATTAAGCACACAATATATTTCATTTTCATAATTGAAATACATCAGAGTACAAATCATATAGCTTCAGCACTCAGCTACCCCATTACACAACTACACTAGGACCAAGTTTCACATGCAACATCTATAACCTTTCAAAATTAGCATGATAGGCGGTACATAAATAGATATATCTCATCTGGAAAACTGCTAAAGCAGAAGGCGAATAGTGAGCCTTCATTGATGTTGAAGGTCTTTGTAACTTTAGGCCAGTGCATGTGGATGATTGACCGTCCATCCTTCATCCTCTTCAGGAACACTTCAATATTGAACCATGGGTGTTGTATGAATACCTTCCTCGCCTCCTGACCATACATGTGGTTTGGGAGGTAATCATCAGTCAACTGCTTTGGAAAGGCCTGAAAACAAGGATGTGCATAAATATCTTCTCTATATTGGAAATGGGGCAAAGGAATAAAAAAGGCAAGGTATAATAGTTAGTACCATCCTGTAGTGCGGACAAATATCTTGTTGTTTTTTGTCGCTAATTTCTTTATCCTAAAAATCTTTCTGAGTTTCTTGAATTGACTGATATTCATGGACAACTCATTTCCCCATATGCAAAAAGGGTCGAACAGTGGGTCAAAACCTCTGACAGCAGGACCTACATGTGCAAGACCAAATTGTTAAAAGCCTAAATATTAGAATGGTTCCTGCAATTTCCCAATAATGTGCTATTAGACAACGGACCATGCACGTGCTAACCTCGATTCTAAACCTCAGTGCTTCCCATTGTTTCCTTGCAACACATATAAGGTAGTTAGTCATCAGGTTAAGTAAGAGTTCGCATGCTATCAGTAAAATATGTTGATGAAAAATAAGCAAATTGTAGATTCATCAGATTAATTCAAGCCACATGGAAAACCCATTTATCCAAACCAATCATGATTAAGAACTAGGAAATATAGCACTTGTATATGTTTCTCATGTATTAAGTGCAACCAAATTCGATTTATTTCCTCACATGCACAACAATAAAAATTCTACCCACGACAATTGGACATCGCAATGTAGAATTGAACCAAGAACTTAGCTAAACACCACAACAAATGAACCAAACATTAACTGAGCACCACATTGCACAATATAACATACTCCTAATAGAAGATCAGACAGCTAACCAAACCAAGCATGCTTAACAACATGGAAATATAGCAATTGTATTTGTTTCTCATGTATTTAGTATAGACAAATTAGATTTATTTCTCACATGGTATACAATAAAAGAATGCACCCACAACAATTGAACATCGCATTGCAGAATTGAACCAAACAGCCAATCGCGTCGCGTCGGCGGCGCGCGAGGCATCGACGGTGGCCTCGACGGCGAGGTGCTCCTCCAAGATCTGGGGGTTGACACGAATGACAGCCATCGCGAGCTCATCCACGCGTGCGGCCGCGATTTGCTTCTCCGCTGCCAAATGGTGGTTGGGATCCTAGCTATACTGCGCGCACCATGGCTTAGGGCAGCGCTTATTTGGTGGAGGGGTCGGTGATTTGGGTGGAAGGTGTCGTGCCGGCGGTCGGGGCATGTGGGATGTGGAAGGAGAAGGAGGATGGGTGTCGGGTGTGGATTACCTGCCTGGATAGGCGAGGCCGAGCAGCGTGGAGGAGGGTCGTCGGTGAGGAGGCGGCGCTGCAAACAAGGAGTGAAGGTTTCAACTTGTAAAGGAAGGCGGAAACAAGGGAAATGTGGCTTTTGGTAAGGGGGAGGGGGCGGGGAGGTAGATATTTCCGCGGAAGCCGAAAATTTGGAATCGCTTCAGCGAGAAAACTGGCGCGCAAAGTGTCATCAGACACGGTCCCTTATTCAGAACTGTGTACGATGTGTGAACATCACAAATGATTGAGATAGCTTAACCCGTGTGTGTTGAGTTTGAACGTCAAAAAATTTGGTTCGAATTTCCCTGGTTACAGTGGACATCCACGTCATTGCATAATTTGGGTACACAAAGGAGACTAACTTCTTAATCGAGCAAGTTCAGCAATTAAGCAGAGCTAGCTGACCTAAATATTACTCTAACAAATTAAAGACCGACGCTCTTAATTAAAAAAACAAAGAGTACTACTATGGCTGGTGCTCATCGATCTCCGCCGCCGCCTCCATGTCCAGCTCACGCCCGATGGTCTCCTGGGGAAGGGGCTCCATGGCATCAATTGCACCATACTCGGCAAGCATCTTGCCATCTGCGTCTGCTATAACTTTGGAATAGGCCGCCACGAGCTGGGCATGGGCGGCCGTGATCTAGGCTCTGGCGGGCTCCGTAGTGGCAAGGTATGCCGCGCAGGAACGGACGTCTGCTCGAACTCTCTCGGCGATTGCCAACTCTTCGACCGTGGGATGCCGACCGTTGTCGTAGAAGCTTCGTTCGATTTGTGCGGTGACCGCCACGGGCTGGGAGTGGACGGCCTCGACATGGTAGTGGGCGGCCTCCATTAGGGATAAGGCCGCCGCTGTGGAACGGACAGCTGCTGTACCGCTCTCGCTAGTTTCTATCCTCAAGGCAAATGCTGCTGCCGCCGCCTGAGAAGGAACAACGGCTGTTTGGGCTGCCTTGGCCGCCTAGACGCAGACTGCGGTTGCCCTCACGAAGCTTGTTAGCACGCGCCTGGCGGCTGCGGCCACGCTCTCGCTAGAGTGGGCCGCCGAAGTTTCCTCACGACGTGGGTCCACGTCCCCATCTTTCACTGGCGATGAATGAAAAGTGAAATGATATTTGTGGAGTGAGCTATTGTGCTTGACCTGCCGGCTGTGGACTGTAGCCGACGCACCTTCTCGCGTAAGCCATAGGCGTACTATACACCGACGATGCTCCAAGATATTTTGTGTTGCATCTCACACGGTTGGTGATAATAAACTGTGTGCGATGTACTTGATTTATCGTCTAGATTTGAATTACGTAATGGGGACACAGCTACAAAGGATGGTGTTTGAATTGCTAGAATTTTTATATGCAGTGAACATGCAACTATAGGCGTGTCATCAAAAAAAGGAATTATTCAGGGTTCGTTTGGACGTTTTTATACATTAACTTGGTTTTGTAGGCATTTCAGGTGCATAATTCTAATTTGAACTACATACACATGCTCCAGTAAATATAAACGGATTGAAAAATCAAATATGTGTACTTGGTTGCATGCTTAGGTCCCATGCAAGAAATGGGAATGAATGTCACACACCCTGCCACCGTCACTCGGCCTCAAAACATTGAGATACCTGGTTTTTAAATTCTAGTAAATCCAAAACTCGTTTGAAATTCATGAAACCTGGCATACTATCATGGAGTGTCATCAACATGCCATGGTAAAAAATTTGTCCCATTTGGGGCAGGTTTGGGTATAAGCTTCTCAGAAACCAGAGCTTCTCACAACAAGCGTGATGGTTTCGGTAGGGAATGATGTCTACTACACAACCTTCTTCTTGTAGACGTTGTTGGGCCTCCAAGTCCAGAGGTTTGTAGGACAGTAGCAAATTTCCCTCAAGTGGATGACCTAAGGTTTATCAATCCGTAGGATGCGTAGGATGAAGATGGTCTCTCTCAAGCAACCCTACAACCAAATAACAAAGAGTCTCTTGTGTCCCCAACACACCCAATAAAATGGTAAATTGTATAGGTGCACTAGTTCGGCGAAGAGGTGGTGATACAAGTGCAATATGGATGGTAGATAAAGGTTTTTGTAATCTGAAAATATAAAAACAGCAAGGTAACTAATGATAAAAGTGAGCACAAATGGTATTGCAATGCATTGAAACAAGGCCTAGGGTTCATAATTTCACTAGTGCAAGTCCTCTCAACAATAATAACATAATTGGATCACATAACTATCCCTCAACATGCAACAAAGAGTCACTCCAAAGTCACTAATAGCGGAGAGCAAATGAAGAGATTATGGTAGGGTACGAAACCACCTCAAAGCTATCATTTCCAATCAATCCGTTGGGCTATTCCTATAAGTGTCACAAACAGCCCTAGAGTTCGTACTAGAATAACACCTTAAGACACAAATCAACCAAAACCCTAATGTCACCTAGATACTCCAATGTCACCTCAAGTATCCGTGGGTATGATTATACGATATGCATCACACAATCTCAGATTCATCTATTCAACCAACACATAGAACCTCAAAGAGTGCCCCAAAGTTTCTACCAGAGAATCATGACGAAAACATGTGCCAACCCCTATGCATAGGTTCATGGGAGGAACCCGCAAGTTGATCACCAAAACATACATCAAGTGAATCACGTGATATCCCATTGTCACCACAGATACGCACGGCAAGACATACATCAAGTGTTCTCAAATCTTTAAGACTCAATCCAATAAGATAACTTCATAGGGGAAACTCAATCCATTACAAGAGAGTGGAGGGGGAGAAACATCATAAGATCCAACTATAATAGCAAAGCTCACGATACATCAAGATCATACCACCTCAAGAACACGAGAGAGAGAGAGAGATCAAACACATAGCTACTGGTACATACCCTCAGCCCCGAGGGAGAACTACTCCCTCCTTGTCATGGAGAGCACCAGGATGATGAAGATGGCCACCGGAGAAGGATTCCCCCTCTGGCAGGGTGCCGGAACGGGTCTAGATTGGCTTTCGGTGGCTACGGAGGCTTCTGGCGGCGTAACTCCCGATCTATTGTGCTCCCCGATAGTTTTAGGGTATATGGATATATATAGGCGGAAGAAATACATCAGGGGAGCCACGAGGGGCCCACGAGGGTGGAGCGCGTGCCCAGGGGGTGGGCGCCCCCTACCTCGTGGCTTCCTCGTTGATCCCCTGACATGCACTCCAAGTCTCCTGTATTGCTTTCTTTCCAAAAATAACTTTTCCGAAGGTTTCATTCCGTTTGGACTCTGTTTGATATTCCTTTTATGCGAAACACTGAAACAAGGGAAAAACATAAACCGGCACTGGGCTCTGGGTTAATAGGTTAGTCCAAAAAATCATATAAAATAGCATATAAATGCATTTAAAACATCCAAGGTTGATAATATAATAGCATGGAACAATAAAAGATTATAGATACGTTGGAGACGTATCAGGGAACGTGCCACCTTTGGGGACGGAACGATATCTGTTGCCTCTTATTGCTTTCTAAACATTTCGAGTGCCAACATAGAACAAAAGGAGTGTTGTGTTTAATTTTGGAATTTTTCGGGGTTCGTTTGGACATTTTTATACATTAACTGGGTTTCCGAGGCATTTTATGTGTATAATTCAAATTTGAACTACATGCACATTCTGTAGTGCATATAAACTGCTTGAAAAATCAAATCTGTGTCCTTGGTTGCATGCTTAGGTCCCATTCAAGAAATGGGAATGAATTTCAAACACCCTGCCACCGTCACTTGGCCGCAAACATTGAGATACCTGGTTTTTAAATTCTAGTAAATCCAAAACTCGTCTGAAATTCATGAAACTTGGCATGCTATCATGGAGTGGCATCAACATGCCCTGGTAAATTTTTTGTCCCATTTGGGGCAGGTTTGGGTATATGCTTCTCACAAACCTTAAATTCTCACAACAAGCGTGATGGTTTCGGTAGGGAACGTGCCACCTTTGGGGACGAAATGATATCCGTTGCCTCTTATTGCTTTCAAAAAATTTCGAGTGTCAACATAGAACAATAGGAGTGTTGTTTTTAATTTTGGAATTTTTCGGGGTTCGTTTGGACATTTTTATACATTAACTGGGTTTTCCAGGCATTTTATGGGCATAATTCAAATTTGAACTACATGCACATTCTCCAGTGCATATAAACTGGTTGAAAAATCAAATATGTGTCCTTGGTTGCATGCTTAGGTCCCATGCAAGAAATGAGAATGAATTTCAAACACACTGCCACCGTCACTCGGCCGCAAACATTGAGATACCTGGTTTTTAAATTCTAGTAAATCCATAACTCGTTTGAAATTCATGAAACTTGGCATGCTATCATGGAGCGACATCAACATGCCCTGGTAAATTTTTTGTCCCATTTGGGGTAGGTTTGGGTATAAGCTTCTCACAAACCTTAAATTCTCACAACAAGCGTGATGGTTTCGGTAGGGAACGTGCCACCTTTGGGGACGAAACGATATTCGTTGCCTCTTATTGCTTTCAAATTTTTTTGAGTGTCAACGTAGAACAACAGGAGTGTTGTGTTCAATTTTGGAATTTCTTGAGGTTCGTTTGGACAGTTTTATACATTAACTGGGTTTTCCAGGCATTTTATGTGCATAATTCAAATTTGAGCTACATGCACATTCTCCAGTGCATATAAACTGGTTGAAAAATCAAATATGTGTCCTTGGTTGCATGCTTAGGTCCCATGCAAGAAATGGGAATGAATTTCAAACTCCCTGCCACCGTTACTTGGTCTCAAACATTGAGATACCTGGTTTTTAAATTCTAGTAAATCCAAAACTCGTTTCAAATTCATGAAACTTGGCATGCTATCATGGAGCGGCATCAACATGCCGTGGTAAAATTTTTGTCCCATTTGGGGCAGGTTTGGGTATAAGCTTCTCACAAACCTTAGCTTCTCACAAGAAGCGTGATGGTTTCGGTAGGGAACGTGTCACCTTTGGGGATGAAACGATATCTGTTGCCTCTTATTGCTTTCAAAAATTTTCTAGTGTCAGCATAGAACAACAAGAGTGTTGTGTTTACTTTTGGAATTTTTCGGGGTTCGTTTGGACATTTTTATACATTAACTGGGTTTTCTAGGCATTTCATGTGCATAATTCAAATTTAAACTACATGCACAAGCTCCAGTGCATATAAATTGGTTGAAAAATAAAATCTGTGTCCTTCGGGGTGTGCTTACACTAGTAGAAAAACGGTCAAATGTGAAGCACATTAGTGCCGGTTTGAATTTGAGCCGGCACTAATGTGACCATTAGTGCTGGTTCCAACAGCTAGCCAGGCCGCTCCCATTATTACCGATTCGTGGCCAATCTTTAGCACCGGTTTGTGCCACAAACCGGTACTAAAGGTAGGATGTTGTCAGTCTGGGGCCCCTTCAGCACCTTTAGCACCAGTTCGTTTCACGAACCGGTACTAAAGGTCGTCCTACATAAACCCTTCGTCCACCCGAGCTCGCTCTGTTCTTCCCCTTTCCTCTCTCCTCTCTGTTCTTCCCCTCTTCCTCTCGATCTCATCACACATTTTGCCCAAAAATTTTCAAGATTTGAAGGCCCCCATCCATTCAAATGATCGCAAAGGTTAGCAACTTTGTCCTTTCATCTCTCATTGCTAGATTAGCTGCCTTGTAAATGATCACAAAGGTTATTATTTGAGGTCAAAAATAACACTTAGTTTGCATATATATTGGTTTACTTAGTGCCTTCTAAATCTCCATCGTAACCACCGTCGATCGCCCACACCGTCCCATCGCCGGCACCACCTTGTGGTGAGCCTCTTGTTCATGAATGTTTTATATATAAAATTGATGTTTGTGTGATTTGGATATATAGTTATTCGTATAATTATCTTACCCGTACACTGTTTGTTATACATAGTGCCATGGTTTTGATATCCGTCCCTGTCGACCCTCGTCCTTGTTATGATTCAGATGTGGTATATTCTCTTTTAAAACTATTTGTTGCATTTCGTGTTTATGACAAATTATGCCCATCAAGTTGACATAGATATTTGTATGTAGGAGGTATGTGAACCGGAAATTCCAACCGACCCTATTGTCCAGAGGTTAAATTTAGTTGAAAGAGAAAACGAGGATTTGAAAGAAAAACTGAAAAGAATTGAGGGGGAGAAGATGGAATTGGAGTTTCATGTTGCCGATGTCGTCGATGATCACAAGATCAAGATGGAGAAAATGCGCTTGACGATTAGAAAGATTAGAAAATATGCCATTCATAGTGAGGCTTGGTATCATTATGTTGTTGGATCAACTGTTACCTTAGTTGCAATCTTGATCGTATTTTTTGTTGCATTTGAAAGCTTTAGCTAGAGAGTTATTTGTTTGTTGCATTTAAGTGTTGTATGAACTTTATATATGTATCATCTTTATGTATGAACTTGTATTAATTTGGTCTTTTCGGTGTTTTGTAATGAAGATGAGCCGACAATGGATGTACGATGACCGATGCTCTCCTGAGTTCATTATTGGCGTGTGTCGGTGCCAAAACTGGCGGATCTCGGGTAGGGGGTCCCGGACTGTGCGTCTAGGCCGGATGGTAACAGGAGGCAGGGGACACGATGTTTTACCCAGGTTCGGGCCCTCTTGATGGAGGTAAAACCCTACGTCCTGCTTGATTAATATTGATGATATGGGTAGTACAAGAGTAGATCTACCACGAGACTAGAGAGGCTAAACCGTAGAAGCTAGCCTATGGTATGATTGTATGTTATGGTTGTTGTCCTACAGACTAAAGCCCTTCGGTTTATATAGACACCGGAGAGGGTTAGGGTTTACACAAGGTCGGTTACAAAGGAGGAGATATCCATATCCGTATTGCCTAGCTTGCCTTCCACGCCAAGTAGAGTCCCATCCGGACACGAGACGAAGTCTTCAATCTTGTATATTCATAGTCTAACAATCCGGCCAATGGAGATAGTCCGGCTGTCCGGAGACCCCCTAATCCAGGACTCCCTCAGCGTGCAAACTTTTCTGCTTGCGGCTGAGGCAAACAAGCGGGCGGATGGTTTTATGCCTTGTCCATGTGCTGGCTGTAAGAATGATCACAATTACTCTAAGTGAAGAACCATTCATGTCCACCTGTTTGAGTCCGGTTTCATGCCCCACTATAATGTTTGGACCAAGCACAGAGAAAGAGGGGTTATGATGGAAGACAATGAAGAAGAAGAGGATGACGACAGCTATCCTGGCCATGGGTTCCCTGAATACGATGATACAACAATGGGGGAAGAAGCTGAGCCGGCAATGCAGGAAGAAGCTGAAGAAGAGTTATCAGATGAGCCTGCTGATGATCTAGGTCGGGCCATTGCCGATGCAAAGAGAAACTGCGCAAGTGATTTGGAGAAGAAGTTGTAGCGCATGTTAGAGGATCACAAGAAATTGTTGTACCCGAATTGCGAAGCTGACAAGAAAAAGTTGGGCACCACACTAGAATTGCTGCAATGGAACGCAAAGAATGGTGTATCTGACAAGGGATTTGGGAACTTGCTGGTAATGATAAAGAATATGCTTCCAAAGGACATCGAATTGCCCGAGAGTACGTACGAAGCAAAGAAGGCTGTCTTCCCTCTAGGGTTAGAGGTGCAGAAGATACATGCATGCCCTAATGACTGCATCCTCTACCACGGTGATTAGTACGAGGATTTGAATGCTTGCCCGGTATGCGGTGCATTGTGCTATAAGATCTGCCGTGATGACCCTGGTGATGTCGAGGGCGAGCGCCCCAGGAAGAAGATTCCTGCCAAGGTGATGTGGTATGCTCCTATAATACCACGGTTGAAACGTTTGTTCCAAAACAAAGAGCATGCCAAGGCGATGCGATGGCACAGACAAGACCGTAAGAAAGATGGAAAGTTGAGAGTACCCGCTGACGGGTCGTAGTGGAGAAAAATCAAGAGAAAGTACAGGAAGGAGTTTGCAAGTGACGCAAGGAACGTATGGTTTGGTCTAAGCGCAGATGGCATTAATCCTTTTGGGGAGCAGAGCAACAACCATAGCACCTGGCCTGTGACTCTATGTTTGTATAACCTTCCTCCTTGGTTGTGCATGAAGCGGAACTTCATTATGATGCCAGTGCTCATCCAAGGCCCTAAGCAACCCGGCAACGACATTGATGTGTACCTAAGGCCATTAGTTGAAGAACTCTTAGAGCTGTGGAATGGAACAGGTGTACATGCGCGGGATGAGCACGTGGGGGAAGAATTTGACCTAAAGGCGTTGCTATTCGTGACCATCAATGATTGGCTTGCTCTCAGTAACCTTTTAGGACAGACAAACAAGGGATACCGCGCATGCACGCACTGTTTGGATGATACCGACAGTATATATTTGGATAATTGTAGGAAGAATGTGTACCTGGGACATCGTCGATTTCTTCCAAGAAGGCATCCCGTAAGAAAGAGAGGCAATCATTTCAAAGGTGAGGCGGATCACCGGATGAAGCCTCGCCACCGTACTGGTGCTGATGTACATGACATGGTCAAGGATTTGAAGGTAGTCTTTGTAAAGGGTCCTGCGGACAACCTGTTCTGAATGACGCTGACAGACGCGCACCCATGTGGAAGAAGAAATCTATATTTTGGGACCTTCCCTATTGGAGAGACCTAGAGGTCCGCTCCGCAATCGACGTGATGCACGTGATGAAGAATCTTTGCGTGACCCTGCTTGGCTTCTTGGGCGTGTATGGGAAGACAAAAGATACACCCGAGGCACGGGAGGACCAGCAACGTATGCACGGAAAAGACGGTATACATCAGGGTTATGCCAGCTATGCTCTTACCAAAGAAGAGAAGGAAATCTTCTTTGAATGCCATCTCAGTATTAAGGTACCGTCTGGCTTCTCGTCAAATATAAAGGGAATAATAAATATGACGTAGAAAAATTTCCAGAATCTAAAGTCTCATGACTGCCACGTGATTATGACGCAACTGCTTCTGGTTGCATTGAGCGGGCTTCTTCCGGAAAACATTTGATTAGCCATTGTGAAGCTATGTGCATTCCTGAATGCAATCTCTCAGAAGGTAACCGATCCAGAAAACATACCAAGGTTAGAGAATGATTTGGTGCAATGTCTTGTCAGTTTCGAGTTGGTGTTCCCACCATCCTTCTTCAACATCATGACCCACGTCCTAGTTCACCTATGCAAAGAGATTAACATTTTGGGTCCTGTATTTCTACACAATATGTTCCCCTTTGAGAGGTTCATGGGAGTCTTAAAGAAATATGTTCATAACCGTGCTAGGCTAGAAGGAAGCATCTCCAAGGGCCATGAAAATGAGGAGGTCATTGAGTTTTGTATTGACTTTATTCCTGACCTTAAGCCGATTGGTGTTCCTGAGTCGCGGCATAAGGGCAGACTGGATCGAAAAGGCACGCTAGGAGGGGATCAAATAATATGTATGGACGAACATTCTCTCACTGAAGCACACTACATAGTTCTACAGAATTCCGCCTTGGTGGCTCTGTATATGGACGAACGCAAGAATTTTCGCCAGCTGGTTGTAGACACGTACCATGCATGACGCCTCTATTGAAGATGACCTGTACTCGATGTCCCAGTTACCATCTTCGAATATAATGACTTTTAAAGGGTACGAGATAAATGGGAATACATTTTGCACGATCGCCCAAGATAAGAAGAGCACCAACCAAAACAGAGGTGTCCGCTTTGATGCAGCAACCAAGCGGGAAAGGAAACATATTATGGTTACATAGAGGACATATGGGAACTTGACTATGGACGTGGTTTGAAGGTCCCTTTGTTTCGGTGCAAATGGGTCAATATGACACGAGGCGGGGTAACGGAAGACCAAGAATACGGAATGACAACAGTGGATCTCAACAATCTTGCGTATGCAGACGAACCATTCGTCCTAGCCAATGATGTGGCACAGGTTTTCTATGTGAAGGACATGTCTACCAAGCCGAGAAAAAGAAAAGATAAGGAAACGAATGCATCATACGATGAGCCAAAGTGCCACATAGTTCTTTTTGGGAAGAGAAACATCGTGGGAGTGGATGACAAGACAGACATGTCAGAAGATTATGAAAAGTTTGATGCAATTTCTCCATTCACAGTGAATATTGACCCGAGCATCCAGTTAAATGATGAAGATTTTCCATGGTTACAGCGCAAAGGGACACACGCAAAGAAAAAGTTTCACACCCAAAGATCTGGGATGTGATCGGCTTCACTATCATCACTTTCTTCTGTGTTTCACACCTAGGAGGGAATCTCTGTAATAGTTAGTAGTTATGTGTTTTGGCATTTGAAACGCGAAGAAATTTTATGTGCAAACAAATTCTTTCATGCATTTACTGATTTTTTCAGCTAAATGACCCTGAAATTGAAAAGCACTTCAAATGAACTCAGAAAAGGTTGAAAGTTGGCATGGTATCATAATTTCACCCACATTGCATGTGCAAAAAAGTACAGAGGGTTACGGCAAAAACTGGATGCACTTCATGTACAAAATGGACAATCTCTTTCGAAGTATCAGGGTTTCGGACGAAAACTCATCTGTTACAAAGGCATTTCATTTTTTATATAACCTAAGTATTACCAAATTGAATATAATGATAAAACACACTAATATTAAACATAAGAAAAAAGAATCACTGAAAAATCTATTTTCAAAGTTAAGTTATTCACTGCCACAACATGAATCGTTTGAACACTAGGGATATGATGCAACGCCGACATTGGATCATCCAGGATGACACATGTGTGCTATGCAACCTTGCACAACATGAGGATCGGGCTCATCTTTTCTTTGCTTGCAATTTTAGTCAAAGGGTTTGGAACTATCTTGGGATATCTTGGTCCACTCCACCGAATCAAACCACATATGAGATGGCTCAATCAGTTAGGAGGGATTTCGGTCATCCTTTCTTCACTGAAGTTGTACTCACTGCTATTGGAATATTTCGACACAAAGGAATGGGAAGATTTTCAGAAATGAGCAGCCTTCTTTTAGAGCTTGGAGGAGGAACTTTATCCATGATATCTCTCTTCTGTCTCATAGAATTAGATGTAAATACAAAGATAGCTTACTGTCTTGGATAGCTACCCTTTCATAGACCCTTTTTTTGTAAGCATATATTCTCTTTTCTTGTAAATTTGTAAACTTGTAACTTTCCTTTTAAATTAATAAAAGACCGTGAGGCTGTTGCCTTGCAGTATATAGTCAAAAAAGTTATTCACAAACTAGTGATTCACACAAATTTCAAATAATTCAAAATTTAAACTATTCAAATTTGAAAACTACGGGACTAACAAAAAGTTTGTAATTTTTTGTACGTAAAGCAAAAATATTCACAAAAAACTCTAAATACAGCAAAAAACAACTCAAAAATAAATAAAACAAAAATAGATAAAGCAAAAAATAAGAAAATAAAAAGGCCGCCTATTGAGCCACAGCGGCCTGCATACGACTAGAAACCCAACCTGTTGTTGGGCCAGGATGCAGGCCCGCAAAGGCCCAGTAGGCCCACAGGGCAGCACAGAACAGGTTGGCCCAGTAGGCCTGCTTTGGAGAGGAGCTCGAGAGAGCTATCGCATCGGGGCTTATAAACCAGTGCAGACGCCCGTCGGCTAGCGAGGTGGGACTAAACTTGCCGCACCGCACCCGCACCAGCGCACCCCCTTTAGTACTGGGTCGTGGCACCAACTGGTACTAAAGGGGGGGGTCTTTAGTACCGGTTGGAGCCACCACCCGGTACGAAAGGGGGGCACTTCCCCCGCTTGGCCTGGACAAAATTTGACCTTTAGTACCGGTTGGTGGCTCCAACCGGTACTAAAGGCCCATCCTATATAAGAAACCACCTCAAAAAATTCAGTTTCTCATCTGCTTCTTCTACTCTACCCCGTCACCCGCCGCCCCCCATCGACGCCCCCATCGCCACCCCTCGTCACCGCCCCATCGCCGCCGCCCCGGCCGTCCCCGTCCCCGTCGTCCACGTCGCCACGCCGTACCCCGTCTTCCCCGCCCGGCCCGTCCCCGTCGTCGCCGCCCCGTCCCCATCCCCGTCATCGCCGCCCGTCGCGGCCCCCCGTCGCCTCGCCGGTGAGCTCCTGCCCCGGCCGCCATGTCCACACACACACATTGTTTTTTTTAGTTTTTTAGTTATAAATTTTAGTTATAGAAATTTTTCTGTTTTTTAGTTATAGAAATATTAGAAATGTTATAAAAATTTCTGTTTTTTAGTTATAGAAATGTTAGCAATTTTTCTTTTTTTAGTTATAGAAATATTAGAAATGTTAGTTATATATATAGAAATGTTAGAAATTTTAGAATTAGTTTTAGCTAGATGAATTAGATTAATGTCAAATTATTAGACGATGATTGATGTTTTTTTTAGTTTCTTATAATTTTAGTTATAGAAAAATTTAGAATTTGCATATAGAATTTTAGTTATCACAATCCAATCATTTAAAAACGGTTACTTTTTGCGGGCATATAGTATTTGTTTTCGACTATGCCCGGCCCGCATCCTCGCCGTCGACCCTTTCGCGACGATGTCCTGCTTCAGAGGACCCATGTACGGGACTGGGCTCCGCCGGGCTGGCACTGGGAGGTGCTACCTTCAGAGGTACGCCGCTTGGTGTGGAACCCGGCCCCGGGTCCCGTCGTCAACCTTGATCTCCTTAGGTGGCGTTCGCGTGGGCCACATTCGGTGCAGAGGGAGCCGGCCCCTCCGGAGGTGGTGCGTCGCCGTGTCAGGGAGGAGGATGAGCACGTCCGTCGCTACATGGCTGCTATGGACGTCAGGTTCTCCAATACCTGGCAGGTTCTTTGGGCAGATGACCGGAGATATGATCCTGTGATGGTTCCTTCTCTTTGGGTGTCCACCGTCCGCGCCTCAGGAACAACGAGTGGCCTAGATTCTTCTGTAGTATTCGATTTTTATTAGCTAGCTAGCTAGTGATGTATTCGATATATAATATTTTGAGACGATGTATTTGTTATTATATATATTATTAGAGACGATTTATTCAAGATTATATATTATTCGAGACGATGTATTCGATATTATATATTATTCGAGACGATGTATTCGAGATTATATATTATTCGATATGATGCATATTATGTACTATGATTCAGTTTTTCCTTATTGATTGCATCCATGCATTGTAATTTGAATACTAAATTCTTTGTTATTTCTTCTGGATTAGTTAAATAGAAGCTATGGCGGACAATACCGACAGAGAATGAGAAGAGACTATGTTTGAGATCATACGCAGCCCTCGCGGGCCAGATGATCAGAACGAAGATTATGGTGGCTCCAAATATCTAAACAATACCAGGGAGGGTGATGATAAGATATTCGATGTCGAAGACCGACTTGATGAAGTCATGAACTATGATTATGATTTTGATGATGCAGACAATCTTGAAATAACAAAGACCGGTGAGGTATATTTATATAAGCAGGCATCTGGTGATCATCACATGTTTTTTGATTTGAAGATATATTAACGTATCGATCTTTCTTCTTTCAGCCCTCCGGATCGAGCAAATCTGCTTCTACAGACAGCAGGACAAAGTGAGGCCCGGGCAAAAAGTTGAAGGACGGTGTAAAGTACAACATCGATGCCATCAAAACTAATGGCGTACCAATCACGCCTAAGAACATTGCGAACAAGTTCGTTCGTCAGTGCGGAGTTCTTGTGAAGGACCAACTACCGATCTCCATTCAAGAATGGAATGAGTCAAAAAATAAATATCCAGATGTTACTTGGGTCGATGACAGAGCAAAAAAACACTTTGGGAATCTCTCATGGAACATTTCACCCTACCAGATCATTTCACTGATGCAGATGTGCAGAAAGTCAAGGACGCTGCTCTTAGGAAGATGGAAATTGCATTCAACACCGACAAGAAAACTGTATGGGCCAAGTACGTCGAAGAAGGAAAGAAGACTCCAGAATTCATGGGAACACTGGAGAAGCAAAGAGAACACTGGCCCGCTTTCGTGAAATTCAAGGAATCAGAATTATCTAAGGAACGGTTGAGAAAAAACAAGGCCAATGCCGCAAAAAAGACACACTTCCATAGGCTGGGGCCAGGTGGCTACGCGGTGGCAATGCCTAAGTGGGATAAGTCTGAGCAAGAGATGCAGGATGTAGGGGTCGATCCAGTTACTAGGAGCTGGCCCCCCAGGTGCAGAACTTGGTTCTATGCGCATGGGGGGCGTTGGACCCGTAGACAGACCTGGTTTCGAAGAAGGCAAGTCTAAAAGGAGCTGAGGATAAGTTACTTCAAGCAATAGAAGATGCTCGAACGGGGGTGTTCGCGCCCAACAGAGAGAACGACGATCTTATGTGCGCCCTGGGAAATCCTGAACACCCTGGAAGAACATGAGGCAAGGGCGTTGTTCTGTGGTATGAGGGCTTTTCGAAATGGAACATCGACTACAGAACCCGTACAAGAAGGAAGATGGAGGAGGAGAAGAAGAGGAAGCTGGAGGAGGAGCAGAGGAAGCAGGAAGTAGAATGCCTTCAAGGCCTAGAATCAACGCACGCGGACTTGGCACTCAAATTCCAGCGGCAACAGCAGCAGATCGACTCACTTAGCCAGGAAAGGGGGTTTCAGCAGCGGCAACAGCTAGCGGATGATCCAGCATTGGATAGCACCGTCCCATCCATGCCAAGAAGCAGCGTTGGTTCCTCCCTAGGCGATGCACTGATGGATAGATACCATGTGGATGACATCATGGAGAGCACTAACTGTGAGCTACACTTCAAAATGAAGAACATATCCATGAAGGTGGGGGACGCCATTGCTTATACAAATTCCCCCGATGCAACCTTCCACTACAACCCGATTCCAGCCGGCTATGCTCGTGTCCAGGTTGATGAAGTAGTGGACCAATATTCGGGCCTAGAGCTTGATATTCCTGGAGGTGACGAGGAGCAAACACTGGGAGAGGCCAAACATCATATCATCCTATGGAGAAAGGATTGCATCATCTTTCCAAGGCCACCGACATCACGTCAGCTGACTCCTCCTCGAAGTCCGCCACCGCATCAGCAGACTCCCGCTCCTCCAAGTCAGCCACCGCGTCAGGCCACTCCTCCTCCTGCAAGTCCGGCAAAGCGTCAGGCCACTCCTCCTCCTCCAAGTCCGGCAAAGCGCCAGGCCACTCCTCTTGCTTCAAGTCCGGCACAGCGTCAGCAGACTCCTCCTCGAAGTCCGCCACCGCGTTAGCAGACTCCTGGTCCTCCAAGTCCACCAACGCGTCAGGCCACTCCTCCTCCTCCAAGTCAGGCACAGCGTCAGGCCACTCCTCCTGCTCCAATTCAGCCACGTCAACCGTCTCTGCCGCCTCAGCAATCGCAGAAGAGAGCCCCCGCAGCTATGGTGCATAGCGCTATGAGTCGAGGTAGTACAGGAGGTACAGGCAGAGGAAAGCAACATAAATATGGTCCAAGCCTCGATCCTCTTCCTAAGAGGCCTTACGACATGACCAAGGAGCAAAACGCAGCCATAGTGAACGCCCAAGTGGATGCCCATTTTGGACCGAAACCGGCACCGCCGCCAAGGGAGAAAGTGCCTGAGGAAAAGATTGACCACTTCATTCATATGGCTAGACCACCAGCTCCCAAGCCTGTTGACTCAGACTATGAGCGCCAAATCAGGAAGGCACATCGAGCACGACTACATAAGGAGTCGGGCTCGAGCCAAGCAGCTGGCAAAAAATGCGGGAAAACCGTTCCCCAGCTGGGAGAACAAGCGGCGCAGTCGACCCCCGCCGCTTGTTGTGCTAACAACACATGAGAGTACCGCCGCCCTATATAGATGTGGGAAAACCGTTTACGTTCCCCAGCTGGGCAATCTGGTAATAACCGAGGAGCATATAATGCAGGCTCAAAGCCTCAATATCACTGTTGGACAACTCCTCGAGATCGAGCCCATGTCTCCTCTTAGAGAGGAGGACATAAAATGGAAATATGTATGCGACCAACCTTTGGTCGAGCCTGAGGAGGTCAAGAACCTCCCAACGAGAATGTATGAATTGCATGATTGGTACATGAAAATTACCAAGAGTTCGAATCGAGAGTCCCTCATGGTGAAGGTCAAGGAAGAGCATTACTTCCATAAGCTAGCTCTGTGGTTTAGTATTCAGAACTATTTCAGTTATTCAATCAAGATGCACTCGACAAATCTCTCGTAAGTTGCTATTGTCTGTAAGTGATTTCTTTCGGTAATTTAAGTCTCAAGCTAGATTTAGTGCTCATTGATCGATCATTACCTGTAATTATCCTCACTATATTCTTTTTTGTGGTATTATGCAGGATGAAGATGTATGAAATGAAAAAAGTTGGACGCTATGGCATTGGGTTCATTAACCCAAATATCATTAATGAAAAGACATGGACATATGATCATTGTAAACAATATGTAGAGAATAAAATGCTAGAGTTCTTGAAGCGCCTCAATAGCAATGAAGATATACTACTTCCTTACAACTTCAGGTGAGTCACACTGTCTTGTAGTACAAATTCTGTTTTTGCTTACTAGCTAGCTAGATGTTAATTTTTAAGTGTTATAGGGTTTAGGGTAGTTGATTAGTGTTATGCACATGCCCGCTTAATTTAGACATGCAAACGTGTGCGCATGTAGTTACCACTGGGTCTTGTTAGACATTAAAGTTGAAGAAGGAAAAGTTGAAGTACTGGACTCACTACTTAAGAAATAAAGTGACTTCACCATCGTGAAGGGGATACTCAACAGGTAATTTCAATCATTATTAACTATATCTCAGCCTATTTAGTTCATCATTTCCTGATATCAACTATATTTAATTACCCCTTCATTAATTTTCTTTGACGGCGGGCAGGGCTTGGGCAAAGTTCATCAAGGTGACTCCAGGCAAATGGCGAAAAAAGTTGTTGTGGCATCGACCCAAGGTGAGTAATTAAGTACTACTACCTAGCTACCATCTCTTTAATTCTTGTTTCAATACCATTAATTAATCATCATGTTTGATTAATTATTATATGATTAAATTCTATTCTCGTAAAGGCCCTGAAGCAGGCGCCGGGGACTGATGTGTGTGCATACTACGTTTTCGAGAACATTCGCATGATGGCGTCTGAAAGGAGAAAATCTCAAAGACAGGAATGGGTACGTTTGCCAGAACACTATTCACAATTTTTACATGATTATCGATATCTAGTCACACAACTAATACACATGCATATTGGTCTCCTTCTTAACAGTTCAAAGAGGTGCGGGACAAGCTCCTAGCAACGGAGTGCATACGAGCACTTCAAGCGGAAATAGCGGGATTTTTGCTCGACCAAGTCATAGATCCCAAAGGAGAATACTATTACCCACTACCGCCCCCATGAACCACTCCCAATTGTCATCGTGCTCCGAAGGCACCAAGGCAACATGTAGGAGAAATTGTATATATATACACGTGTATGTGTATAATGGTGGTTGTGAGACATACGATGATATTCTGATCACGGGATCAGAATAATATTCTGATCACAACATGAACTTCCCGAGTAACGCACCTGACCTTCCCCAAGTACTAGGTTGAACTTCAGCTAAAAGGTGTCCAAATGGGGCTTGCGATATACCGTTGGAAAGCTATGGACATCAGTATCATGACCCAAGTTAAATTTTTGGCAAAATGTAAGCGGTTTAAGAGCAGTTTTGAAAACCGTTTTTTCTTCATACAAAAAACGTGAATCATATTTTTGATCGCATTTTTTAACCGTTTATCGGAATGGGGCAAATAATATGGCGTTGGAAAGCTGCTGCAAAACCGCTCCTTCCACATGTTGAAAGTTTTCTCTAATTCCCTACGGTTAAAGAGTAATTCAGAAAATCATAGAATTTTGCAAATGGAACACCCGAGTTTGTATTTTTGATGCCATTTCTAAACGGCTAATCCAATTGAGGCAAATAATATGGCGTTGGAAAGCTTATGAAAATGCGCTACTTCTTCATGTTAAAAGTTTTTTATAATTTTTAACGGTTTAAAAGTAATTTAGAAAACGGTACAAGTTCCACCGAGTTTGTATTTTTGAGCTAATTTTTTAACCGTACATCCAAATGCAGCAAACAATATGGCATTGGAAAGCTTGAAGAAATGCGAAACTTTTTTTATATATTGTTTCTCCTAATTCATTACGGTTTTATGTAAGTTTTGAAAATGGCTAAACACGTATTTTTGCCGTAATTTCTAGAAACTTCATCGGAATGGGGCAAATAATATACCGCTAAAAAGCTACAGAAAATTCGGAACTTTTTCATGTTGATGGTTTTCTCTGAATCCTGGCCGTTTTCAAGTAATTTTGAAAACGGCGAGATCATGCATTCTGCCTTTATCGCGAAACAGATTCTTCAAATATGCACCAGTGAAGAACTTGAACTTCTCAGCGTGTGTGCTTGAACTTCACTCTATTTCTCACATGTTTTTTTGCTCTTAGTCTCCATCCACTGCTCATAGCTCTCCATCCATTCACCGGAATTGAGCATGTGATATACCGACGGAAAGCTGCTGTAAACACGCAAGTTTCCCTGTGTTGATCATCTTTTCATACTCATGACGATTTTAAAAGTTTTTCATCTAAAATCCATTCAGCGTAGTAGTTGAACTTCCTACTGTTTTGACGTTGAACTTCCGTGACGTATTTTTGTTTGTAATTTTCTCATCCATTCGTTAGTGTTACACAAATGATATTCCTTTTGTACAAACCTCTCTCACAATAATTTTTTTAACTTTCTCCGACAGAGGACTTGAACTTACACAAATGATATTCCTGCCATTTTGAAGTAATTAGAAAATGGTGAGATCATGATTTTTGCGTTCATCGTGAACAGAAATACACTGCGTGAAGTAGTTGAACTTCTGGAGCATGTCTGTTTGAACTTCACTCTGTTTTTGACGTGTCGTTTTTTGCACCGCGTGAAATAGTTGAACTTCTAGGGCATGCCTGTTTGAACTTCACTCTTTTTACTTTATTCGTATTTTTCTTATATGAAATACACACCATGTAGTAAGTGAGCTTCCGGTTGTTATCGCTTTGAACTTCTCTCTGGTTTGAAAAAATTATTTTAAAACACAAAAAACAACATATATTTTTTATGTATTTTGGACATCTAAATACACGATGAACCTCTCTCACAAGAATTTTTTGAACTTTTCCTCGCTGAGCACTTGAACTTCTAGCAACCATTTTTTTGTTTATGATTTTTTTAAAGTGAAAAAATGGCGTTGTGTTTTTTATTTTTTGAACACATAAATAGTAGGTTTTAATAAACTCCAAACTTCCCTGTTATTTCAATGTGAATTTCACCTTTTTGTATTTTGACTAAAAATTGTTTTCGATTTTTAAATAACATCAAATTTTACTACCTTCTCAATTTGAACTTCATCGTAGATAATTTAACAAAACAGATATCTGTGAAATGCTAGATTTTTTAATCAACATCAACACTTTGTAATTTTTTTAGTTCTTCCTTTCATTTTAATTTGATGTTCTTCATTTTATTTCTTTAGTAACGAGAAAAAATCTAATCTTTTTATATATGTCAAACTTCTCTGTTTTTTTAATTTGAACTTCTTAGTCTTATTCTTAGAAAAAATATGTTTTCAAATAAGCATCAAATAATTTTTTTAAAATTGAACTTTCATACTTCTATTTTTCCTCGAAACAAAAATAATTTCATATTTTCGTATACATCAAACTACACTGTTTTTTTATTTTGAACTTCTCATTTTTTGAATTGTTTCGTTAAAAAAATTAACTATTGTTCTGACGAACGTATTTTTGGCATCTATTCGATGAACCTATAGGGGCAAAAGGGTCGTTACAGTGGATGTGTTGAACATGCACAAAAAGAGAATGGGGAAGGAGTTACAAGGAACATTTTTTTTTCTCTCGTAATATCAATCTCTTCCACTGGATGCACATCCAAACAGAACAAAAATGTACCAATTCCTCCAAAATGCTACAAAAATCATCAGACAACGAGGAAGAGGAGAACAGAGCAGTCCAAGGTAGCAAGAAATTCTCCAAAGAAAATAATTTCATGAGTTGGGAAGGAAGGGGAGACCCGTGTACATGGCTACTCGGGGCTGCTGGGGTGTACATGGCGCTAAGGAACTTGTCCTCACACACTCAGAACAATGGGGAACAATAGTTGTTGATAAGTTTTGACCTCACCTGAATAGCAGCGTCTGCGGCCCTTCCCAGCGATGGAAAGACATGTGGCAGAAGGTTGGGCGGAGCGAGACGCCGGGAGCAGCCGGGTTCGGATTGATGGGGTGGCGTGCAACGACGGGAGTAGCAGGATCTGGGGTGACGGGGCGGTGCCCGACGGCGGGGGTAGCAGGATCCAGGGATTCCGGGGCGCTGGTGAACGACAATGAGGTCGGGGTGGTTGGGGATCGGGGAGGGGGGCGAGGTGATGAGAAGCATGTGGAAGAGGTGTGGCAGAGATCCCTGGCTGGTTGGGGTTTCGGAGATGAGGCAGTGAACTTCGGGGGACTACATCGTTGAACACCGGAGGCAGCGGCTACAAACGGCCTGAACTCTGCCGGCGACAGCTGTGAACGGCCTAGTGATGCGAAGTTGAACGGCTTGCGGGTCTAGGGCAGCCAGGGAGGAAGGTGGGGGAGGGAGGCTCGTTCCAGTGGTGGCACGCGATGGCTGGGTCTCATCGGCGGCCAGAGCTCATCCACAGTTGCGGCCGTGCCGGGTTGATGGCGGCGAAGGCGAGCGGGGTGGATGGCGGCGGCGGCGAGCGGGGTGGAGGGGGGCAGCGAGCGGGATGGATGGCGGCGGCGAGCGGGGTGGAGGGCGGCATCGAGCGGGATGGATGGCGGCGACGGTGGTCCGTGTGTGTTTTTTTTGCGTTAATCATTAGAAGATCACAAAACACATGGTTTCTATGCCGTACCCGTCTGCGTTTTTTGCGTTAATGACCCATAAGTCAGTTACCTGTGCGATATTTCCTAATAAACCAGGTGTACCATTGACCGAAAAAAATCCAGTAAACGTGTATATTTTTTTGGAGATGGGATCTGCCAACTTTCTTTTTTCTCAAACACGAGTATTTTACGCGCTTCATCTGTGTTGTGTGTTTCCCTCACCCAAGTTTCAAATTTCGCACCGAAATTTTCATTAGGCGCACAATTTCAGAATTTATTCCTCCAACCACATCCCCTTCCCCTCAGTATCCCCCCTCCCTCGCGCCTCCCCCTACCGGCATCTCAAACCGCCGCCACCGCAACCACAGCTTCAACCACATCTACGTTCTGCTCGGATCCAGTCAGGTAACCCACCGATCTCTATCATGTCCTTGGCCTAATTGCTTAAATGGCGCCTGCGAAACATCCTGATGCCTCCAACTCCCCCCTGCCAGGAGCTGATGGCGGTCCATGGCACGTTGGCCGCTGTGTGTTGACCCGGAGGAACACCTCGCCTCTGCCGCCGCCGACATGGTGCAGGCTCCGGCCTAGATGAAGTCCCCCAGCGACTACCCCCAGGACTTAACAGGTAAGATCAGACCAGCTAAATCTTACCAATACCACTTGCAATGGCTATGATTTGTACGGTTGATGTATTAAGCATGTTCGTGCCTTGTTTATTTCAGTACAATACACTGTGTGATGTTCAAATATTACCATGTCCAACTCAATTTCACCAATACCAGCAACAAACTTACAATACATGACTCAGGATATCACTAGAGATGCTGCCCATTTGCTATTTTTTGTGGATGCTAACCCTGTTGTACTTAACATGCATGCCCATGTACTTACATAGGGTCATAACGGCTGATGCTTTTGTTTGCCGTGGAGGTGAGCTGCATCCCATGTCTTACAGTATTTCACATAATTTGTGCAATTGTAGTTTAAATTCTACCCATTTACTGGTTGCCTATAGGTACACATGTCAGTGGCACCGATCCATGCTTCGACACGGAGGAACAGCTCGCCTTCGCCGTCGCTGACTTTGAGCGGGCTCTGGCCAAGATGAAGTGCCCCAGCAACTACCTCTCAGGACTTACCAAGTATGTACTCACCAATTCAATCTTACCAATACCAGTTGCAATTAATGGCTATGTTCTTTACGATCGATGTATTAAGCATGTTCTAGTAAACATGCCTAACACGTTTTTGCTACCATCCCTACCTTTTTATAGACATCTAGGCCATTCTCTGCTCTGGCAGCACCTGCCTTGTGATGTTTAACTATGCCAATTGCATTTTTATCAGTACCGGTTTCAATGTCTATTAAGCCTGTTGCCATTAATAGTTGAATCCATTTTTAAATAGTTGCATTTCAATGGCTACAAACTTACAAAACATGACTCAGGATGTTGTTAAGCCTGTTGCAATTAACAGTTATATCCATTTTTTAATCTGTCCATTTGCTACCATGCTATTCTCCGCAATGAAGATATACTAGAAATGCTGCCCCATTTGCTATTTTTGGTGGATGCTAACCCTGTTGTACTTAACATGCTTGTCCATGTACTTACGTAGGGTCATGATGGCCAATGCTGTTGTTTGCTGTCAAGTTAGCTGCATCCCATGTCTTACAGTATTTCACATGATTTGTGCAATTGCATTTTAATTTCTACCATTTACTGGTTGCATATAGGTACACATGTCAGTGGCACTGATCCACGCTTCGACCCGGAGGAACAGCTCGTCTCCACCGCCGCTGACTTTGGGCGGGCTCTGGCCAAGATGAAGTGCCCCAGCAACTACCGCTAAGGACTTACCAAGTATGTACCCACCAGTTCAATCTTACCAATACCAATTGCAATTAATAGCTATGTTTTGTACAGTAGATGTATTAAGCATGTTGTAGTAAACATGCCTAACATGTTTGAGCTATTTTCCCTACCTTTTTATAGACAACTAGGCCATTATCTGCTCTGGCAGCACCTGCCCTGTGATGTTTAACTCTGCCAATTGCATTTTTATCAGTACCGGTTTCAATGGACATTAAGCCTATTGCAATTAACAGTTGTATCCATTTTTAAAGAGTTGTATTTCAATGGCTACAAACTTACAAAACATGAATTAGGATGTTTTTAATCCTATTGCAATTAACAGTTGTATCCATTTTTTAATCCGTCCCTTTGCTACCGTGCTACTCTTTCAAAATGAAGATATCACTACAGACGCTGCTGTTTTATTACCATTTGCGATTTTTGGTGGATGTTAACCCTGTTGTAGTTAACATTGGCTTTCCATGTACTTACACAGGGCTACAATGGGCGATGCTGTTGTTTGCCGTCGAGGTTAGCCGCATCTCATGTCTTATACATCATCTATTCCTAAATATAAGTATTTTTAGAGATTCCAATATAGACTACATAAGGAGCAAAATGAGTGAATCTAGATTCTAATCTAAACTATATCTATAATTCTATATACATCCGCATGTAGTTCATATTCAAATCTCAAAAAAATACTTTTACTTAGGAACATAGGTAGTTGTATTTTACATCATTTGTGCAATCTCAGTTTAGCTTCTAACATTTACTAGTTGCTTGTAGGTACATATATGAGGGGTACTGATCCACGCTTCGATCCCTTTTGTGTATGGGGAAATGAGATATTCATGAACAAGCGTCAAGTGAGGAAACTAAGAAAGATTGTTAGGCGAAATAAACGGGTGATTGGAATTAAGCTCTTTATTTACACTTTGTCAAAGACAACAATGAACTTTAGGGTGGTAAGTAATGTGTTGCCTTTTCCCCTACCCACAACAAGTTACTCTATTAGACCTCAGTATCTGACAAAGTTTAATAGTGCAACTTTGCTTGTCTGTAGTAAGTACTATTGTTTTTTACTTGATTTGTGTTTGTGAACCCTGAATTGTTTAGTACTGCCGCTTTTGGTGTGTGGTGAGTCCTGAGAATAGTCTATGTTAATGTCTGTCCACTCAATTTAGTCTGTATATTTTGAAGTATATAGATCATATTTTTTGTGAGGATGGCTTATCAATTATGGTTACACTCCAATATCTGCATGCATTGCAGGGTTTATCGCACCCACCATGATTTCTAGTCCCGTGGATGTTCTATCCATACGATTTGTCACGACCTTTGGACTGTCCTTCTTGTGGGAGTAGGCAGGGCCCCTGCATGCCACGTGTAGTTGGACGACCAATCTTCTATTTAGTACTTCAACATAGTGATTTCCTGGTAAGGATTCACTCGTGTCACATCAAGTAAATCTTATTGATTTACTATCTAAATCTTTTTGATTTAATGTTATGTTTTCTTTCTTTTGCTGCAATTTTATGATGTAGGTTTTGCCATGGGACATTCATCACAGAATAAACCATTTGGGTTGCTCTACGATGCATATTTTTGCAGGTTTCACTTCTTATGCCGTGTCAGCAATGAAGTCACTTTTCATCACTTATATTACTAGAAAAAATTGGATCAGTCTGTTGTCGGAGTACAAGCTGAATCCCTATGATGAGCTGCAGTTTGGTTTAACAAACACGCCACCATTAGTCCTTCTCGCGTTTAAAAGAAATGAAGAAAAAGACTAGATCACGGTCACGGAGCCTAGTCAAGTTAGAAAGCTGATCATAGCAGATCAGACACGATCGCCGCTATCTCGCACATCGGTACCACCTTAAGCAACAGATCGAGCACCGTCAGTTGCTCTTTCACTGACAGTGGCATTAGCTCAGTCTGATCCAGCTGAGGATTGGGTACCGACCACGTCAGCGGATCAGGCTGATCTACCAGAGGATCGGGCATCGACACCAGCACCTGCTCCGACACCGGCACCAGCTCTACAAGGAGCACCATCTCCGGCAGCAGCAGCGGCACTGCCAGTCACACCGGCACGGGCACCAGCAACTTCTTTGGCACCTGCACCAACACTTGCACTTGCATCTGCCCCGGCCCGTGCAGCGGCAACGGAACCAATAGTTGCACCGGCAACATAATGGGTTATAGTTCGCACTTCATATACCAAATTCCTTACAAAAACTGACATGTCCACATTCTTAGTAAGCATTGGCCGCCCAAGTGCTTCGTTCTTTTTTCTTTCCATGTTTTTTCACATGATTCATTGTGTCGATCTAACTATTTGTGTATGTCTTCTTGTTTGCAAACAGAGAATTCCTAGAGCAACGAGGGAGTCATTCAACAATCCGGGCGACCGTGGACAAGTTTCTCTTACCATGCGCAGCCTTGGTGTGAACGAACCTACTCAATATACTGTAAGTACAAAGGATGGTCACATGATGATTGATGCTAAAGGATGGTCAAGGTTCAAATCTAAATCATATCTTGCATAGGGGATGATTTCAAAATCGAACTTTATTGGCAAGGAGAGCTGGTCCAAATCAACTTTGAAATTCTTCAATAGCAACACGCAACTGTCGAACTGATCTATCCTTTGAGATATTTGATGTAATACTCTGGCATGGTGAAACAACTGTCCTGTGTGTATAAGTAGTATGACAGTATCGTTGATAGAATTGCAACTCTGATTTCTTGTTAGGAACTGTCGTTTGATTTCATTCCAACAGCTGTCGTGCTTTATTCAATTTTGTTTATTCGCCTTGCGACAGCATCTAAAACCAGCGCCGTACCGACCGCTTGCAATATGAAAAGCGCTTAGGTAGAACACATGGGCCCCCAAACACACAGGCCCACCGGCCTGTGGCCCAAAGTCCAGAACCGTGAGCCTGTCTGAGTATTTCTTAGCTGAACCCCCATAATACCCGTGCATTGCATGTAACATCAAGATGCATTTGTATGAGTATTTTATCTCGTGAGAGAAAAGGATGAACGAGGGACGGCCTTATTTGCAAATGTGGAGAGGTGTGTGGGTACCTTTTTGCAAAATTGCCATAGTTTCCTTCCTATCCGTCAGATATAAATCGGACGGCCTATATTGCAGGATGGCAGGCATACCATCATCACCAACTCGTCTATACCGTGTTAAAAAACTCTGTTTTTTTATAATTATATATGTTATATATATTTCCCTTGATTTTTCTTATGTATAAAGTTGTGATATAAAAGATCTTTATATTTCTTTACGAAGGGAGTATCTCTCTGTCAAAAATATATTTATGTGTAACTAGTTACTCATGTCTTTCTACTTTCTTTCACTCATATGTGGGGCATCCGACAACGGGGTTCACGTGCCATATGCACCAAATTAGAGTGCATAACTACACGGTAGACACACCCCGGTCGTAGCGCCGCAGTAATGCCCAATGAGCCGTCAAATCACAAAAACCCCCACCTTTCCATCTTTAGCAGTAAGCTGGACGGACGAAGCAGCAATATTTCACTGGGCCTAAATCCCCTTCTCCCTCGTCTGCTTGTTTAGAGAAAACCCCCGCCCGTCAAAAAAAAGAAGAAAACCCCCGCCCGGCGATTGCATAGGGTTTTCTCATGGAGAACCTGGTACGAATTCTTCATCCATCCCCGATAAATCCAAGTCCCTTGGTCGCGGGTACTCCTAGGATGGCATCCGCCGTCGTTGATGCATTTTCTTCCTACTGAATATAGTGTATTTCATTTGCAGTGCCCAAAGTGCGAGGACCCTACAGGTTTCTGCGCCCTCGGCGAGACGCCACACTTGTTCCCTCTCATCCTAACACAGGATTTTTAAACGCGCACAATATGTTCCTAGAATCCTCTTTTCTATCCGGGAGGGTGGGGTTTTTTGAACATGTTGTCGACTAATTTGGAAATTTGGATTGCTATATTTGGATAAAAGGTACCAGTACCATGGTCCACACTGACGTGAAGGAGGAAATTATTACTAGGTTTGGATATAGGGAATACATTGTGTTCTCATATTATTTTTCCTGCAGTGCATTCCTTGCTCTGCCAGAACACATGCACTCAAGATGCTCAGCCTTGCCTTAACTGAATACACCAGTTTAATGGTCACAGTGAAGACAAGCCATGGATATAAGTTTCGAGTTGGGTTCATGAACCAAGAAGATCGCTGCTTTTTTTATGGACGAACTTGGATAAACATTCTCAAGTGTTACGGACTAAAAGTCGGCGCACGGATGTTGATGGAAATAGTAGAACCTGGCCTCATCTTCACTGTGATCTTCCACCCCGACGTCGTTATAATTGTTCATCCTTGTTAGTTTTGTATATGGTTGTTGTTTCTTGCCTCGATTACTTCTTAATCCACCTATTCTTTCTAATTAATCACAATTTAACTTTAGAAGTAGCAATGAATCTATCACGAAGATGCTACTTCTAACTAATATTTTCTTATAATTGGTGGCACTTGTCGGTTTTTTCAGAGTTAAGAAGGCTACTCGTTTGTTATTCTATAAGAACTCAGCTATTACTCATGGCACTGAAGTTGACTTGGACGACATCCACAAGTTCCTACACTTTACTGATTGTCATGAGGTCCTCGTGGGGCGTTTCAATGATGGAAGGCCATGTGGGATATGTGTGCCACTGCTGCACTCGTTGAACATGTCCAACTGTGTTGAGAAACTTATAGTACGAGTTGTTTTCTGTTATATATGTTGTTCATAAACTCTTGCTTATGCACAGTTTTACAGCTGTGATCTTCTTGAAACAGGAACTGTCCAGGTCTATTGTTCCTATACAGATGCCTGACCATGATCGGGTCAGACTTGCGCTTGGTCAAAACATGATGTTTATGTCGACCTACGCCATTCCCCTTGGAGGTGAAAAGATACTTATTCATGGGTGGTCTCAAATAATGAAGGCCCGTCCATCTTGGAGAATAGGACAGAAGATTATGTTCCTGCTTTTCCATGGTTCTAAACAAATATCATGTTTATTAACCACATTGCGAGATGAAGCCGCTTTCAGATGGTTGTGAATGCACGGGGTGGTACCTGGGCCTTGTCCTGGGGCTTGGCGGCCTCACCCTTTGGTTAACTGTAGGCAAAGTAGCACTGTTCGAGGTGTGCTTTGTACGGTTGAACCTGTATAAGTACTCATACTACTTTCAGCTATGGTTGTTAAGTGCCCCTGCTGGTTTCAGTTAAGGTTGTTAAGTACTCCTGCTGCTTTTACAGTCTGTCGTGTTTCTTCAGTCCTGTCTTCCTCCAGCCACCAAAACCAAACCAGCGCCGGCGGGGCCACCTGCTTCCGCCTCCCACGGCTAGCTGCGCCACAGCGCACGCATCGCCGCCCCACCGTCTCCTAAATCATTAAGGCCGACCTCTGAGGCCTCGCCGTCGTCCTCCACGCGCTTCGTTGCGCTCGCCGCGGCGCCGCCCTCTCATGTTGACAACTTGGTCAACAAACAAGAGGAATTGGCAGAGGACTGTACGTGGAGAGGATGACAGTAGGGGCCCACCATGTCCATGTCCGGACGCAAGGAAGTTCCTCATTTTTTGTTATGTGTATGGAAAAAGAAAATGCTTCCTGCTAGTGGTTTCCTGACATCTGGGACCCACGACATTGTTAGTGTATATAGTCAATAGACAAGAGAACAACACAAGATCGGTTGACACCTGGGACGTTGCTACTCGAGTAGTATATTTTTTTGTTACTGTTGAGATGGTGTAGGGTTTCAACTGGGCCGGGCCTGTCTAGCCCAAGCTTATATTTTATGTTCACCACATGACCAGCCCAGCTATTTTTTTGTTTGTGAAAATGAGCCCAGTTTATTTTTTCTGAAGAATACCCAATCCAGGCCTACTTTTTTTTCTACGCCCTGATGGGCAGCAACTCTTTCAAGATGCTTACAAATCTTGAAAGTAATACGAAATGGGCTATAAATATAAAAAATAGATGACAAATTGTAAATTCAGATTCCAATTTCACTGGGCTTTAACCTAATTCAAATATATATTCAAAGTACTTTAAATCTGGCTCGACATTTTGGTATTAAAAATAGTTTGGAACCCATAGAAATATGCGAAATTTCATTTAAATTTTTAACCCTGGCCGACAAAAAAACGGTCTGCAATAAATTGCATAAGAAGTTGCAATGAGCTATATATAAATTATAAAAAATAGGGAGTGGTCTGACTTGTGGGCCTATTAAGTCGATGTGTATGCAAGATTTTTTTACTTATTATATATGACAACAAACGATTCTAGCAGACGTACCGTTGGATGTAATCGAACGGCCGTCGTGTTTCTTCAATCTATGATCTTCTTGCTCTAGCCGCCAAATCCTGCACCGGCGGAACCGCCTACTCCCACCTCCCGTGGCCGGCTGTGCTGCCGCCTCACTGCCCCCTACTACTCCCACCGCTGGCCAGGCCATCCCTCTACTCACCCACATCCCTCCACTGTTGTGGCTTCGCCGCCTCCGGGTCATTCCCTTCCTGGGTCTCGCCGTCGTCCATCGCGCTGGTGTTCTCGGCATGGCGTGGTCAATGTTGTCAACAAACGACAACATCGGAAGAGGGACATACATGGAGAGGCTGACAGTTGGGACCCACATGGTCCATGGCCGCACGCAAGCAAGTACCTCCTTATTACGCCAAAAAGAATGAATAATCATGCTGACAGCTCGGACCCACCAGCTATATCTTCGCACGCAAGTGCCTCCTCATTACGCACAAAAAAATGAATACCCCCCTTCTAGCTGGGACCCACCATAGTGGGAGGCTGACTTGTGGGCCTACTAAGTTGACATGGACGGAGGGCTTTGCCAACTTAGTCAACAAATGATTCTATCACCAGTGATCGTTGGGTTGTTAACATCCAACGGTCGTCCTGCTTCTTCAACCTCTGATTTTCTTGCTCCAGCCGTCCAAACCACCGCGCGCTCTTGCCTCCCGTGGCCGGCTGTGCTGCCGCAGAAGCCTCACCGCCCCCTACTACTCGCACCGCTGGCCAGGCCATACGGCGACGGTAGCCTCACACCGCAGCCGAACCAGTGAACCCTCGTACTCCTCTCCGCGTGGGCATCCACTGCCGCATCTTTCCCGGCTCAGCGTTGTTCTGCCTCACCGTCGTCCACCGCCTTGGTGCTCTCGGCATGGTCTGGTCAATGTGGTCAATGAACGACTTCCATCGGAAGAGTACTGTACGTTGAGAGGTTGACAGCTGGGTCCATGGCCGCAGCAAGGAAGGGCCTCCTTATTACGCGCAAAATAATTATTCCTCCACCAGACAGCAGGGACCCACCAGACGGGCCACCTTATTTCATGAAAAAATGTTTCCCCCCTGACTGCCGGGACCCACCAGCGACATCTTCGCACGCAAGGAAGTGCGTCCATATTACGGGGAAAAAATGATTCGCCCCCCTAACTGCTAGGACCCACCAGCTACATCTTCGCACGTAAGGAAGTGCCTGACAGTCGGGACCCACCTAGTCGAACGTACGTAGCATTGTCATTCTAGTCGTGAACGTGTACGTACATACGATCGGTCTGTTTGCAGGCTGTAGCGATGAACCGCTCCCGTGTAAGGAAGGGCACGTATGGTAGTAGAGGCGCGCACGTAGCATGTACACGTACGTACAACGGCCAGGGTGCAAGAAAGTAAATACGATGACATACGTACATATGGGCGGGGTCTCGAATGCCTACTCGCGCATACATACGGCCAGGGCTCGTGTACATGGCTGGGTCGGAATGGAGAAGCTGCGCCGTCGTCGTGATCATGGGGAGGCAACCGGCTGGGTCGGAATGGAATGCGTCGTCGTGTTCATCGGGAGCCAACCGGCTTGGACGGAATAGCCGATGGAAACGAGGCCTGGTGTACCGCAGAACGGAGGAAACGGCCTTCTGTTCGATCGGCCACGGTCGAAATGGGATCTTGTTCATCGGGAGGGGTCTGGCGTACCGCAAAACGGAGGAAACGGACCTCCTATGGTCAAAACGGGGTCCTGTTGATCGTGAGGGGTGTGGCGTACCGCAAAACAGAGGAAACGGACTTGTGTTGGATCACTACGGTCGAAACGGGGGTCCTGTTTATCAGGAGGGGTGAGGCGTACCGCAATATGGGACTCCACAGGATACTATTCATCTCCACCGTCAACTGTCTCCACGGGCTATTGTTCATCCACCGTCGACTGCCTCCACGGGCTCCTGTTCATCCACCGTCGACCTCCTCCAGTCTCCACCTGTGACTGTTCATCCACGGGCTCCTGTTCATCCAGCCTCGACCGCGCGCTCCTCCACCGGCTACTGTTCAACCAGCCCTCTCCACGGGGTCCTATTCAACCACCCCTCCACGGGCTACTGTTCATCCATCCCTCCACCGGCTACTGTTCAACCAGCCCTCCATCGGCTACTGTTCAACCAGCCCTCCATGGGGTCCTGTTCATCCAGCCCTCCACGGGGTCCTGTTCATCCAGCCCTCCACAGGGTCCTGTTCATCCACTGGCTCGATCGATCGGGGTACTGTTCCTCCAGCGACAATGGCCTCTACTACCACGGGGTCCTGTTCATCCAACCCCCACCAGGAACTGTTCGTCCAAACCCCCCAATAACGCTCACTGTTCATCTAGAGTCAGCATCGATCGACTACAGTCAGTAGCAGTAGTGAAGGAATCACTCGGGTTCAGTTAACAGCAAGGGATCGATCGATCGCTCGGGTTCAGTAATGCGTAGCCTGCAGTGCAATCGCTCGGGTTCAGTTAAAGCCCAACGCCTCGCTCGGGTTCAGTTAGAGCCCAACGCCTTGCATACACGTGCGTACGTACGAGAAACGCGCATCGCTCGGCCCCTGACCACCCACCATAACCGGGAACTCCTCGATATTTTCCTCGCCCTCGCTTCTACCATGTTTTTTCCGTCATGGACGGCCCAAAGAATGTCATGCAGCTGCATCTCCGGCGTGCCTAGGACGAAAAGCCCATTTTCTGTCATGATTTTTGTCATAGAAGTAGGACCCCACCACATCTATGATGATACCGGGTTTTGTCACAATAATCGTCATAGAAGTGTCATAAGTATGACAGAAAAAAATCGTTCAATCCAAAATGTCACGGATGTGTCTTTTTTTGTAGTGATAGATTGTAAAATGTGTGCGGTGCCTCTACTAACGCCAACGTGTCCATTTTCATAACTGTGTGTGATTCGTATTCCTATCACACACGCGCACTAGTTTGAAACGTTTGCCGTATTACCATGAATCGCACACACATATGATACGAAACCGTGTGTGCATCTATCAGGCATCACAAACGTTTCACGTCAAAGAACCGCTTGTTCTTTTTTTCATAGAACATGCTGTTTTCTTTCTAACCGTGTGCACATTATTTTATTAGCTCCTGTATATTTTTATTTTTGCCTGTAATTTATTATGCGATTTGGAAATTTTGAAATATGAAACGTGCAATTCAAATTCTCAGCACACTGGTTCAACAGCGAATCCAAAATACAATTTTCAGTACGATATGATCAATAATTATAGGTTTATAGGATTAGACAACAATTAACTATGATGAACCACAATATTTAAAGGCAGTAAAGGTGAAGAGACAAGTGTAAATCATTTTGACAACCGATGGTATTGAAGAAGCGGAATGCCCATAATGTGCCTTCCTGCATGCCATAGGCACGAACCACTTTTGTCCAACCCCTTGTGACGATCGCCCGCCCATCCTTCACCGCCTTCAGGAAGACTTCTAGAGCATTATCATGGTAGCATGAATTATATACTTTAACCTTAGTTGCCTCCACTCCGGTCATGTAGTTTGCAAGGTAATCATCAGTAAATAGCTTCAGAAACCACTGAAAAGAGAAAAATATCAGATACTGAGGTCTAATAGAGTAACTTGTTGTGGGCAGGGGGAAAAGGCAACACATTACTTACCATCCTAAAGTTCACTATTTTCTCGGACAACGTGTAAATAAAGAGCTTATTTCCAATCACCCATTTCTTTCGCCTAACAATCTTTCTTAGTTTCCTCACTTGACGTTTGTTCATGAATATCTCATTGCGCCATACGCGAAAGGGATCAAAGCGTGGATCAGTACCTCTCATATATGTACCTACAAGCAACCAGTAAATGTTAGAAGCTAAACTGAGATTGAACAAATGATGTAAAATACAACTACCTACGTTCCTAAGTACAAGTATTTTTAGAGATTTCAATATGAACTACATACATATGTATATAGAATTATAGATATAGTTTAGATTAGAATCTACATTCACTCATTTTGCTCCTTACGTAGTCTATATTGGAATCTCTAAAAATACTTATATTTAGGAATAGATGGTGTATAAGACATGGGATGCAGCTAACCTCAACGACAAACAACAATATCACCCATTGTAGCTCTGTGTAAGTACATGAAAGCCAATGTTAACTATAACAGGGTTAACATCCACCAAAAATAGCAAATGGTAATAAAAGGGCAGCATCTGTAGTGATATCTTCATTGTAAAAGAGTAGCATAGTAGCGAAGGGACGGATTAAAAAATGGATACAACTATTAATTGCAGCAGGTTTAACAACACCCTAATTCATGTTTTGTAAGTTTGTAGCCATTGAAATACAACTGTTTAAAAAAAGGATACAACTGTTAATTGCAATAGGCCTAATGGCCATTGAAACCGGTACTGATGAAAATGCAATTGGCAGAGTTAAACATCACAAGGCAGGTGCTGCCAGAGCAGATAATGGCCCAGTTGTCTATAAAAAGGTAGGAAAAATAGCTAAAATGTGTTAGGCATGTTTACTACAACATGCTTAATATATCGACCGTACAAAACATAGCCATAAATTGCAACTGGTATTGGTAAGATTGAACTGGTGAGTACATACTTGGTAAGTCCTGAGAGGTAGTTGCTGGGGCACTTCATCTTGGCCAGAGCCCGCCCAAAGTCAGTGGCGGCGGAGGCGAGCTGTTCCTCCAGGTCGAAGCATGGATTAGTGCCACAAACATGTGTACCTACAGGCAACCAGTAAATGGTAGAAGTTAAACTGCAATCGCACAAATGATGTGAAATACTGTAAGACATGGGATGCAGCTAACCTCGACGACAAACAACAACATCAGTCGTTATGACCCTGCGTAAGTACATGGACATGCATGTTAAGTACAACAGGGTTAGCATCCACAAAAAATAGCAAATGGGCAGCATCTCTAGTATATCTTCATTGCGGAGAGTTGCATGGTAGCAAAGGGACAGATTAAAATGGATACAACTGTTAATTGCAACAGGCTTAACAGCATCCTAAGTCACGTTTTGTAAGTTTGTAGCCATTGAAATACAACTGTTTAAAAATGGATTCAACTATTAATTGCAACAGGGTTAATAGCCATTGAAACCAGTACTGATAAAAATGCAATTGGCAGAGTTAAACATCACATGGCAGGTGCTCCCAGAGTAGAGAATGACCCAGTTGTCTATGAAAAGGTAGGGAAAGTAGCTAAAGCGTGTTAGGCATGTTTACTAGAACATGCTTAATACATCAACCGTACAGAACATAGCCATTAATTGCTACTGGTATTGGTAACATTGAACTGGTGAGTACATACTTGGTAAGTCCTGAGAGGTAGTTGTTGGGGCACTTCATCTTGGCCAGAGCCCGCCCAAAGTTAGTGGCAGCGGAGGCGAGCTGTTCCTCCAAGACGAAGCGTGGATTGGTGCCACTGACATGTGTACCTACAGGCAGCCAGTAAATGGTAGAAGTTAAACTGCAATTGCACAAATGATGTGAAATACTGCAAGACATGGGATGCAGCTAACCTCTACGGCAAACAACAGCATCGGCCGTTATGACCATGCGTAAGTACATGGACAAGCATGTTAAGTAAAACAAGGTTAGCATCCACTAAAAATAGCAAATGGGTAGCATCTCTAGTGATATCCTGAGTCGTGTATTATAAGTTTGTTGCTGGTATTGGTGAAATTGAGCTGGACAGTTAATATTTGAACATCACGCAGTGTGCAGTACTGAAATAAACAAGGCACGAACATGCTTAATACATCAACTGTACAAATCATAGCCGTTGCAAGTGGTATTAGTAAGATTTAGGTGGTCAGATCTTACCTGTTAAGTCCTAGGGGTAGTCGCTGGGGAAGTTCATTTGGGCTAGAGCCTGCACCATGTCGGTGACGGTGGAGGCGAGGTGTTCCTCAGGGTCAACATGCACAACTCCTAGCGGTGAGGATTTGGAGGCATGAGGATGTTTCGCAGACGACATTTAAGCAATCAGGCCGGGGCCGTGATAGAGATCGGCGGGTTACCTGACTGGATCCGAGCAGAACGTAGATGTGGTTGAAGCTGTGGTTGCGGCGGTGGTGGGTTTAGCTGCCGGTAGGTGGAGGCGCGCGGGGGGTGGGGTGGGGGGTGGGAGATACTGAGGAAATTTGATGGGTGGCGATGTGGTTGGAGGAATAAATTCTGAGATCATGCACCTAATGAAAATTTCGCTGCAAAACTTGAAATTTGGGCGGGAGAAACAAACAACACAGACGAAGCGCGTAAAATACTCGTGTGCGAGAAAACAGAAAATTGGCAGATCCCATCTCCAAAAAAATGTACACGTGTAGTTGATTTTTTGGTCAATGGTACGCCTGGTTTATTAGGAAACATCACACAGGTAACTGACTTATGGATCATTAATGAAAAAAACATAGACGGGTACGGCATAGAAACCGTGTGTTTTGTGATCTTCTAATGATTAACGCAAGAAACACGGGCACTGATACGTCTCCAACGTATCCATAATATATTAAGTATTCATGCTATTATATTATTATTCTGGGATGTTTTACAATCATTTTATAGCAACTTTATATCATTTTTTGGGACTAACCTATTGATCCAGTGCCTAGTGGCCAGTTGCTATTTTTGCTTGTTTTTTACATCACAGGAAATCAATATCAAATGGAGTCCAAACACCGTGAAACTTTTTGTGGATTTTTAAGGACCAGAAGACATCCATTGGGCCAGAGCAGCACCTGGGGGTGCCCCGAGGGGGGCACAACCCACCAGGGCGCGCCCTCGTGGGTTGTGCCCACCTCAGTGGCCTCCCGCACCCCTCTTTGCCCTATAAATTCCCAAATATTCCAAAAATCCAAGGGGTAACCCTAAATCAAAAGTTCCACCGCCGTAGACCTCTGTAGCCACCGAAAACCAATCGAGACCCTGTTCCAACACCCTGCCGGAGGGGGAAATCATCACCGGTGGCCATCTTCGTCATCCCAACGGACACCACGATGAGGAGGGAGTAGTCCACCCTCGGGGCTGAGATGGCACGATCTTGATGTATCACATGCTTTTTTTTGACCTGGTACTGTAGGGTAAAACACCCCACAGCTCTTGTAATTATTGTATACTGTACAAGATACAAGGTATGTACATCAAAAAAGAAAAGATTCTAAAGCTAAGAGGATACAAAGCTCACATAAAGGTGGCAAAAAAGCAATCCATCTAAGAAGATCATCCTTATACTTATTTTTAATCCTATGGGCAAGCAAAGAAATGTCATGAATAAAACATGGTCTCCACCTTCTAAAGGAAGGGTTTATGTTCCTAAAGACTCTATCATTCCTCACAGACCAGATATTCCAACAAGCAAGAAAGACCACTTCAGCAAAGAAAGGTTTCTGAAAGTCCCTTCTTGCAGCATAAGCAATGGCAGCCATGTCATCACCATGCGGCCAGCACACTTACAGATAAGCCCATACCCTGCAGCTGAAGTTACATGAGAAGAAGAGGTGATCTCTGTCCTCTTTAGTCTGGGTAGGGCACAACACACAGTGATTACAATGAGAGACATTCCAATGCCTTCTCTCCAGCATATCCTGGGTATTAAGCCGATCCATGATGAGCATCCAGGCAAAGAATTTGATTCTCATAGTACAACAGCTAGACCAGATCCATGATAGCAAAGGATTGGGGTTGATATGCATATGCAGGAAAGAGTAGTATTTTTTAGATGTATAAGGCTTGCCATCTTCTCTCCATGTCTAGACATCAGACTCAGTAATGTCAAGAGAGAAATCAGACATTAGCTGCTGCAAAGACAACAACTCAGAATGGGCTCTTTCAGAAAGAGGAAGGTGAAATAAAGTAGTGATATCCTGAGTTGCAAAAACCTCCTTGACAGAAAGGAGAGGATCCTTAACAAAGGAGAACAATCTCTGAAACACCTGATCCAAAGGACCAGTAGAAGGGTTGAGATTCCAATCATCACCCCAAAACTGAGCAGTATCCCCAGCCAAGACCTGAACTTTTGAAACCATTCTGAATTTATCCATCAACTTGCATAAATCTCTCCACCAGAAGGAGCCACACAATATAGTAGCATGAGGTACCCTGTCATGGTAATAAGTATCCCAAACCAGGTTGACCCAAGGAATATCAGCCTTATTGTAAAATTTGCTAACAAACTTTAACAACAGAGCTTCATTATGAATTCTCAGGTTTAGGACTCCCAAGCTCCCTTTGTTCTTTGGCCTGCACACTAAACCCCATGCTGCTAAGGAAGGGGCATGGTCATTTCCAAATTTTCTCCATAGACATTGCCCTTGAATTCTCTCAAGCTGTTTGATTATGCCAATTGGAATATCTAGACTGCAAAGGAAGAAGATTGGCACAGAAGACAAGGCTGAGCTGAGGTACTGTAATCGTCCACCCTATGCAAGGAAACTAGAACTGACAGAAAGCTTCCTTTCCATAGAATCAACCAAAGGCATCAAATCCATTATTTTTGGCTTCATAAAACCAACAGGGAGGCCAAGATAAGTAAAAGGTAGAGTACCCACAACACAGCCAAACAACCCAGTAAGTCTAGTCATTTCCACAGAATCAACATTAATGGGCAGCATTGTGGATTTATGATAATTGACATGCAGACCAGTGGATTGAGAGCACAGGAGTAGCATGCTTTTCAGAGACAGTAACTGTTGTTCATCAGCAGGCAAAATAATCAAGGTGTCATCAGCATACTGAATTATTGGGAAATCTTTGTCATGGCAGGGTATTGGCAACTGGAGAAGATCCTTAACATGCATATCATTAACCACAGATTCAAGAAAATCAGCAGCAATTGCAAAAAGGAGAGGTGAGACAGGGTCACCCTGCCTAACACCTTTCTTGCAACAGAACTGCTTACCTGGGACTCCATTCAAAAGCACAGAAGAAGTGCCAGTAGATAAAAATTGTTTAACCCAGGAGATCCACCTGCCATTAAACCCTTTGGCCCTGAGGATTTGAAAAATGGCCTCATGCTCAATGGAATCAAATGCTTTTTCAAAATCTAACTTCAGAATAACAATGGGCCTCCTGGATTGATGACACTGGTGAATATACTCAAGAGTCCACCCAACACAATCCTGGATAGTTTTGGATTTAATGAATCCATATTGGTTTTTGTGGACACAATTCAAAATGTCGCCCTGCAACCCATTAGCAACATTTTGGAGAGGAATTTTACTCCCATGCCAGAGAGAGAGATAGGTTTGTAATCATTAATAGATTTAGGAGAATTTTTCTTAGGCACAAGAGTTATGTAAGAATAATTAATATTCCCAATATCGATAGAACCCTCATGGAACCCTCTGGCCAACTCATAAAACTCCTCACAGATAATGTGCCAGCACTTTTTAAAAAACAGACCATTGAACCCATCAGGACCAGGAGCCTTATCAATAGGCATTTCCTTTATTGTTTTATCCATTTCCTCCTTGGAGAAAGGTCTGGTTAAAACATCTAGACCCTCAGCCCTTCTGATGATGGAAGAAAGGTCAAATCTCATACTGATACCTCTAGAGGTGCCCATTCTACCTTTAAAAGCTTCCCAGACTGCAGTAGCCATAGACTCATGGTCAGAAACAATTGTCCCATCATCAAGCTTCAGATTGGCAATGGAATTTTTTCTAAAACTCTTTGTGGCCATAGCCTTAAATTTTTTGGTATTTTCCTCTCCAACCTTGACAGATCTAATGGTGCACCTCTTCCTCCAATAAAGATATTGAAGATGCAGCAAATGTTCAATATGAAGTTTAACAATAGATCTGAAGTTAAATTCTTGTCTGAAAAGAGGTCTAAGCTCTTCAAGAGAATCAAGAATGAGGACCACTCTATCGCACATGGCAATCAGGATCTTTAGCCTAGATAGATTAGTTTGCTACTTCTTTAGGGCCTGTCTCAGTCCTTTAAGTTTATCTGCAATAACATCAGAGACACCTTGCTTTCGAGAACCAAACTTCCAAGAGTTTGCCACACAATCCAAAAACCCTTCCATTTCCACCCAATAATTCTCAAAACGGAAAATATTTGACCTTGGGATGGTGGTGTTGATATCAACCACACAAGGAACATGATCTGAGGTAGTTCTAGCAAGAGGCAGAACTTGAGACATTGGATAAACAGAAATCCAGTTGGCAGAAGTAAAAAACCAATCTAGTTGCTCAAGCAAAGGATTATCTTGCATATTGGACCATGTGTATGCTCTGCCTTTAATTGGAAGTTCAAGCAAACCCAGGTGTCCAATAATTTCATTGAAAATGAAGATATCATTAACATCTCCACCAGGCAGGTTTCTATTATCCTGGGACCTAATGAAATTAAAGTCACCCAAGAAAAGCCAATTTTCAGAATCAGGGATATCCATGTTGTACAACCATGAAACAAATTCATCCCTAAGCTGCCCATGACAGGGGTCATAGACATTGACAAGGGTCCACTGTTCATTATTCTGGGTAGAGGTAAATTGCAAGACAATGCCATAAGGTTTAGTGTCAATAAGCACCCCAGTGAGAACAGTAGAATTCCATACAACCAAAAGACCACTAGATGCACCAACAGAAGGACTATAGACAAAAGAATCTAATTGCCACGGACAGAAACTTTTAATTGACTGATAATCAAAAGACTGCATCTTTGTTTCTTGCAAATAGACAACGGAGGCCATACTTTCATCAATCTTATTCCTAACAGCACGCTGTCGAGCAGGGGCATTAAGACCACGCATATTCCAGCAAAAAAATTCCAGCTTCTATTGGAACGATAATCCATTAAACACTGAGATTAAAGAGCCAAAAGTGCCACCACGTAGTAGAGCACAAAGATACCAGTTCAGCATACAACAAAAGCTGAAGTTCAAGCACTTACAGCAGCATTTATAGCTTACATGACAAGTACTAGAAGCAAATAAAATAGCCCTAAGATAACTAGCAAATTTACAGGCTTGCCACACCCAAAAGCTGAGAAGAGAACTAATCATCAGATATTTTCTGAACATCATCAGTTTTGTCTGCCATAAGCAGAGCAACAGAGAGATTCTCCGATGGAATCCCCAGATCTTGACCAATAATCTGAATGGTCCGAATGGGAGTAGGTGGCGGAACAGACCCCGAAGAAGCCTCACCACGAACTGGATAGGAAGATGGTGCAGGATCTGCTGGAACTGAGTCAACAACAGGGATGTCATTCAGCAACAACTTTGCTCTTGGCTTCTTCTTGCGTGGCTCGGAAAGAGGCAACTGATGCAGAACGGGCTTGAAACCATCTCTTTTTGCTGCACTCCTGGTGCAACGACGCAGAGAAGAATCAACCAAAGGAGTAATCTTCCTTTTCATACTCTTCTTCCTGGCCTGTTGAGCAGAGAAAGAAAACTGATCATCCAAGACAGAGGAACTGGCCGGCAACACAGGCATAGAGGACTGGCTTGCAACATTGCTGTCAGGCAAGGATGGGGAAGGAAACAGAGCCCTAGCAACTGGGCGACGAGCTGAATCCACGTTCAAGTTTGCAGAGACAGGCTTAGAATCCTCAATCACGTCATCCCAAGACTGCTTAGGAATATAAACCGGCTGAAATTAAGGTAGGCTGACCAGGCGAGGGACCTCCATGGCAGTACCAAACTGGAGCATAGAGTCAAAAGCCCTTTTCCAAATCATTTCTGCATGTTGAATAACGGGCGGCTGGTAAGGAACAATGGCAAGAGCATTGTCCTCCAGAGGCAGATCTTCCTCCACTTGGGGCACAATCACATCATGCAGATGATCATGCAGAGGATTAACAATCAGAATATCTTCAATAGCATCCACCTGCTCAACAGAGTCCGAAGCAACATGCTCATCAATGACCATAGACTCCTGATCCTGAGCAACAGGGCCAGCTTCGTGAGCATCAATAGGATCATCAGCTTGCCAGCCCCAACCCGCATCATGATTGTGCTGCTCATCCATAGGCGGTGGGGGCAAGGGGACATCGTTCCAACCCAGAGCTGGAAAAGGTGGCAGAGCAAAAAGGTGGGGATCTTGAACAAACTCCCCAAGCAGAGGGTGAGCATTGCCATTGAGGGGCATGGTATCACAGGCTTTGTTAATATAGTTGGATCATATGGTGTTTTCCCCTCTCTATCTTGTTGTGATGAATTGAGTTTTCCCTTTGAGATTTCGTTTTATCGGATTGAATACTTTTATGGATTTGAGAGCACTTGATACATGTCTTGCAAATGAATACTCGTGGTGAAAATGGGGTATCATATTGATCCACTTGATATATATTTTGGCACTCAACTCACGGATTCCCGCGGTGACATTGGGGTAGTCTATGCATAGGGGTTGATGCATGTTCTCATCTTTTGTTTCTCCGTAGAAATCTTGGGCACTCGTTGAGGTTCTTTGTGTTGGATTGAGTATTATAAATCTTAAATTATTTGGTGTTATTTTAGTACGAACTCTTGGATAGATCGATCGGAAGAATAGCTTCGAGGTGGTTTCGTACCCTAAAAATGATTTCTTCTTATGTTCTCTGCTAGATAGGAACTTCGGAGTGATTCTTCATTGCACGTTGAGGGATGGTTATATGATCCAATTATATTAGCGTTGTTGAGAGATTGCACTAGTGAAATTACAGACCATAGGCCTCATTTCAAGCATTGTAATACCGTTTTGCTCCGTTTTATCAATTGCTACCTTGTTGTTTTTATTTATTCATATTATAAAAATATATTTCTACCACCAATATTACACTTTTATCACCATATCTTCGCCGAACTAGTGCACCTATACAATTTTCCATTGTATTGGGTGTGTTGGGGACACATGAGACTTTTTATTATTTGGTTGCAGGGTTGTTTGAGAGAGACCATCTTCATCCTACGTCTCCCATGGATTGATAAACCTTAGGTCATCCACTTGAGGGAAAATTTCTACTATCCTACAAAACTCTGCACTTGGAGGCCCGGCATGTGTCTACAAGAATAAAGTTGCGTAGTAGACATCAAGCTCTTTTCTGGTGTCATTGCCGGGGAGGTGAGTGCTTGAAGGTATATCTTTATATCTTGCAATCGAATATTTTAGTTTCTTGGTTTTAACTAGTTTGGTTTATAAAAAGGAAACTGCTAAAAATGGAATTGAGGTTGCATCATATTATTCATCTTCATAATGTATTTCGTGAAAATTATGGAAAGGAAAATTGTGCTCAATTGATAGAAGATGAATTCAATAAAATATTTGGTATAAATGATGAGCATGATTGAAATGTTGTTAGTATGAATTCTTTGAATATCCATGAGGCTAATGATATGCAAAGCATAAGCTTGGGGATGCTATGTTTGATGAAGATGATATTTTTAGTCCCCCAAGATTTGATGAGCAAATTTGTTATAATGATTGCATGCCTCCTATTTATGATGATTATAATGATGAAAGTGTATTTGGAGAGGTCATGACTTTATTTAGTGATGATTCCACCATTTTGGATGAGGCTTCAATTGATTATGACAACAAATTTCCTATATATGATGATTATGGTGATGACATGTATGCTATAAAGAATAATGATAACCATGAAACTTGTCATCATGATTTTAATTCTCAATCACATGATAGTTATTTTGTTGAGTTTGCTCCCACTACTATTGAGGAGAATAAATTTGCTTATGTGGAGAGTAGCAAAATTTCTATGCTTATGTATCATGAAAAGAATGCTTTATGTGATAGTTATACTGTTGAATTCATTCATGATGCTACTGAAAATTACTTTGATAAAGGAACATATGCTTTTACATATAGCAATAATATCAAGTTCCCTCTATGTGTTGAAAGTTTTGAAGTTGCACTTGTTTTGCCTTCCTATGTTAGTTGATTCTTGCTCCCACAAATTATTTGCTCCCAAAATCCCTATGCATAGGAAGTGTCTTAGGCTTAAGTGTACTTGCCATGTGATTCATGATGCTCTTTTGCGCGAGCATCATTGAAATCATCATCCTAGCTAAAAAGGCATTAAAGAAAAGCGCTTGTTGGGAGACAACCCAACATTTACCCCTACTGTTTTTGTGTGTTAACATGATTAGGCTACTGTAGGAATCATGTTTTATAGCGTTTGTTTCAATAAAGTGCCAAGTAGGACCTTTGGGATGGTCTATGGTGATAGTTGATTTGATCTTGCTGAAAAACAGAAACTTTTTCACCCAGTAAAATAATTTTCATTTTTACAGAAGCGTGACAAAATCACGATTCTTTTTGCAAATGATCGATATACAAATTTCCAAGGTTGTACTAATTTTTCAGAATTTTTGGAGTAGTAGAAGTATGGTTGTTGTTCAGATCATTACAAAATATTATGTTTTTGACAGATTTTGTTTTCAATGCATAGTTTGCTTGTTTCCTAGTTTCTATGGCTTATATTGCTCAATATAAATTGTGAAAATGATAAGTTACAGTAGGAATTGTGTGAGAACAATTATGAATCTTGTCTTTGACAGTAGCAAAGTGAAATGGTTTGCTCTTTATCATACTAACCTATCTCATGAAGTTCCGTTAAGTTTTGTGTGATTGAAGATTTCAAGTTTTGGGTGAGACATAGATATGAGGAGAATAAGGAGTGACAAGACCCTAAGCTTGGGGATTACAAAGGCACCCCCAAGATAATATTCAAGGAAGATCCAAGCAACTAAGCTTGGGGATGCCCCGGAAGGCATCCCCTCTTTCGTCTCCAACATTATCGGTAACCTCTCTTGGAGCTATATCTTCATTCGTCACATGATATGTGTTTTTCTTGGAGCATCATTTTATTTTATTAGTAGTTTCTTGCTGTTATTTACAATAATCTTTTGCATGTTTCTTTTCAATAAAAATGTCAAGGATAGCCTTTACCATGCTTATTTTGCAAGTCTTTGCTGTTTCAAAACAGAAAGTTTACCGCTGTTGCAAAAATTCTCTAGAAAATTCAGAATGTGATAAAATGCTGAAACTTTTTGCATATTAAGATCTGATAAATTTTCTACAGTGTGGTAAATTTTCATAATTTTTGGAGTTAAATAAGTATTGATACTCTTGCATTCTTTACAGACTGTACTGTTTTGGCAGATTGCTGTTATGTTTGCATTGTTTGCATATGTTTGCTTGTTTATTGATTCTATTTGAGGATAGGAGTATTAAATTTGCAGAGGAATTTAGTATGCAATGTTGAATAATAATTTTCATGATTTTCTATAGTAGAGAATGATAAGGTTTTGCATTGATTTATACTAACTTATCTCATGAGTTCTTGTTGAGTTTTGTGTGGATGAAGTTTTTAAGATTTAGGGAAACCGTGATATAAAAGGAATTAAGGAGACACAAAAGCTCAAGCTTGGGGATGCTCAAGGTATCCCAAGATAATATTTCAAGAATTCTCAAGCATCTAAGCTTGGGAATGCCCCGGTAGGCATCCCACCTTTCTTCATCAACAATTATCGGTTAGTATCGGTTGAGCCTAAGTTTTTGCTTCTTCACATGAGTTGTGCTATTCTTAGAATGCCATTTTATTTTGTTTTTGCTTGCTGCTTTAATAAAATACTTAGATCTAAAATTTTTAAATAAGAGAGAGTCCTCAAATAGCTACCCATTTACTTAACAACTCGTTTGATCTTCACTTATATCTTTTTGGAGCAGTTTATCATTTACTCTTGTGCTTCACTTATATCCTGTGAGTAAAGTGTTGAATGAATTGAATATCATGAAGTTCAAATTATATCATGCCTAGTGGTAACTTCACATTGGGTTTAGAAAGTGAAATCTTTTGAAGCTTGACAATCACAATATTGGTCAGCAATTCACGAATAATTAGTATAAGGAAGAGAACTTTCACATGAAAATACACTATCTTGGAAATCTTTTGTGATTATGAGCCCCCATCAAAATATTATATGAAATTTTTTTTGACGTTGGACAAGTAAGACAACATAATGGTTTATGTTTGTTCATATTCACACAGAAGTTATATTGTCATAGATCCTTCAACATGTGGTGCTTGCCCCCCCCCCCATCCTTGCTAGCCAAAAATTCCACACCAAGTAGAGATACTACTTATGCATCCAAAAACCCTTAAACCCAAATCTTATTTTCAATAGTCCACAATACCTACCTAAGGATTGAGCAAGATCCTTCAAGTAAGTTGTCATCGGTGCAATAAGGCAATAAAAATTGCTTCTAAAAGTGTTAGATCATTTAGTGTAAAAGAAAATTTAGCGTTGTACGAACTTGTGATGGCAGAGAATAAAAGTGACGGACTGCATAATAAAGGTTGCTATCATAAGGGGCAATATAACGTGACATTATTTTTGCACTAAGGGGTTGAGCATACAAACAAATAAGCGCATGTCAACCTCTGCTTCCCTCTGCAAAGGGCCTATCTTTTGCTTTTATGTATTTACTTTCATGCAAGAGTCAAAGTTTTTCTCTCTATTCCTTTTTATTTTTCTCTTTTGGCAAGAATCATGTGGTGAGGAAAGATCTAGGCACATATATCCAGTTGGATATGGGTTGCATGAGTTGTTATTGTTGACATCACCCTTGAGGTGAATACGTCGGGAGGAGAAATTATAAGCCCCTATCTTTCTATGTGTCCGGTTGAAACGTTTTGCTCATGTGTATGCGGTGAGTGTTAGCAATCATAGAAGACTATATGATGGTTCAGTATGTGGAGCTCTTACTTAAACTCTGTTGAATAAGTTGAATTACAATTGCTTGGTGACTGAGAACATAGGTTGTTGAGTTTCAAGAGAATTTGTTGTTTGAACCTTAACATGTGAATTGGTTGCTACTTTAACATGAGAAGTTTTATGAGAAAGAATTGCTGTTGTGATGCTAGGAAAAGTGATTGAAATTGTCATTGATCAAACTTGTGCACTTTGCTAGCATTCACACTTCATAAATTATTTCTTTTATCATTTACCTACTCGAGGACGAGTAGGAATTAAGCTTGGGGATACTAATACGTCTCCAACGTATCTATAATTTATGAAGTATTCATGCTGTTATATTATCATTCTTGGATGTTTTACAATCATTTTATAGCAACTTTATATCATTTTTTGGGACTAGCCTATTGACCCAGTGCCGAGTGCCAGTTGTTGTTTTTTGCTTGTTTTTTACATCACAGAAAATCAATATGAAACGGAGTCTAAACACCGCGAAACTTTTTGTGGATTGTTTATGGACCAGAAGACATCAATTGGGCTAGAGCAGCACATGGGGGTGCCCCGAGGGGGGCACAACCCACCAGGGCGCGCCTGGGGGCCCAGGCGCGCCCAGGTGGGTTGTGCCCATGTCGGTGGCCACCCGCACCCCCTCTTCGCCCTATAAATTCCCAAATATTCCAAAAACCCTCGGGGTAACCCCATATCAGAAGTTCCGCCGCCGGATGCCACTGTAGCCACTGAAAACCAATCTAACCCTGTTCCGGCACCGTGTCGGAGGGGAAAATCATCATCGGTGGCCATCTTCATCATCCTGGCGGCCACCACGATGAGGAGGGAGCACCCTCAGGGCTGAGGGTTTGTACCAGTAGCTATGTGTTTAATCTCTCTCTCTCATGTTCTTGAGATGGCACGATCTTGATGTATCACATGCTTTGTTAATATAGTTGGATCATATGGTGTTTTCCCCTCTCTATCTTGTTGTGATGAATTGAGTTTTCCCTTTGAGATTTCATCTTATTGAATTGAATACTTTTAAGGATTTGCGAGCACTCGATACATGTCTTGCAAATGAATACTCGTGGTGATAATGGGGTATCATATTTATCCACTTGATATATGTTTTGGCACTGAACTCACGGATTCTCGCGGTGACATTGGGGTAATCTATGCATAGGGGTTGATGCACGTTCTTGTCTTTTGTTTCCCCGGTAGAAATCTTGGGGCACTCGTTGTGGTTCTTTATGTTGGATTGAGTATTATGAATCTTAAATTATTTTGTATTATTTTAGTATGAACTCTTGGATAGATCGATCGGAAAGAATAGCTTCGAGGTGGTTTCGTACCCTACAAATGATTTCTTCTTATGTTCTCTGCTAGGTAGGAACTTCGAAGTGATTCTTCATCGCACGTTGAGGGATGGTTATATGATCCAATTATATTAGCATTGTTGAGAGATTGCACTAGTGCAAGTACGGACCCTAGGCCTCATTTTCAAGCATTGTAATACCGTTTTGCTCCATTTTATCAATTGCCACCTTGCTGTTTTTATTTATTCAGATTATAAAAATATATTTCTACCATCAATATTGCACTTTTATCAAGATCTCTTCGCAGAACTAGTGCGCCTATACAATTTGCCATTGTATTCGGTGTATTGGGGACACAAGAGACTTTTTATTATTTGGTTGCAGGGTTGTTTGAGAGAGACCATCTTCATCCTACGCCTCCCAGGGATTTATAAACCTTAGGTCATCCTCTTGAGGGAAAATTGCTACTGTCCTACAAAACTCTGCACTTGGAGGCCCAACACGTGTCTACAAGAATAAATTTGCATAGTAGACATCAGGCACACATGCTAACCAATGCTCAAAGCCCTCAAAGGATGCTCTTACCAACATTGTATGTTAATACTACAAACTTAAAGTACTACTAGTAATTTGCTCTAATACTACAAACTTAAAGTACTTCTCACTTGCTGCCATCGGGGCTTGCTGGCCAGACATCGGCGTTCTCCTTCCTAGCCTTGTAGGCGGCAGACCACTGTGGTTTGATCTCCACCAAGCTCTCCTCACCACGGTGTGCGGCCTCTTCTTTCTTGCGGCGGCGGGACTCTCTTTTCTCGACTGCTTTCGTCCATGGCAGCCTCAAAGTCCGCCCATGTAACTGTGTGGCTGCCGGCGATGATGAACTCGGCGCGGCGAGATGCCATCGCTTCCTTACCATGTGTGCGGTCGCGGGCAGTGAGGAACGCGGATAGGCGGGATGCCACCGCTTCCTTACCAGTTACTGTGCGCCACGATGCCATGAACGACGCTTGGAGACAGCTCTGGGACGGAGGGGCCGGGTAGCCGTACAGTGCGGTGGTATTCAGGAGCTCAACGACAAACAACAATAGAAATTTGACTTCCCTTACAATTTTTCTGATTCATTATCGCACATGATTCATCTCCGTTGCTTACGGAAACAATGTGCGCTGAGCCTATTGTGTGTTGCGTTATGATTGGCCGAAACCCCAGCCACGCGGATCGTGTGTGTGCACCGTAGGATGCGCCGCCATTGAACGACAATCCACGTCCCTCACATCACACCCGTGCAGCTGTAGATGGATTGGATTTATATGTGCTAAATGCCTAGAAAATGCACATAATCCCCTAAATATGGTAAATGGGCCAGGAAAAATGCCAAATTTGAACATGGTGATTTGCAGGGTGTATGTTCGTCGTAGAAAAAAACTCCATGGCAAAGAACGAAGAAATTTTGGATTCCCCTTCAATCTTGGTGATTTCCCTCTCGAAAGCATGGAACTTCCTCGATGATGGTTCGATTTATGAAGGGTGTGCATGACGACATAAGCCAAACCTTCTCAAATTTTTACCAGGGCATGGTGAGGTCATACCATGGCACCATGCCAGGCGTCATGTTTTTCAAGAATTTATTTCATTTTTTCTATAGTTGAAAACCCAATAAACAAACGTTTGTGGTTGACTATTGCCACACATTTCATTGAAATCTCTACCCATTCCTTGTAAAAGGCTTGAGAATTTACTAAGTGGAACGAGCATGGATTTCCAGGACGTTCTTGTGCACCCTTTCATGCACCGATTGTTTGAACTTGAATTATTTGCATTAATGCCTTGGAAATGCACATAATCTCATAAATATGGTAAATGAACCCGGAAAAGTGCCAAATTTGAACACGGTGATTTGCAGGGTGTATGTTCATCGTAGAAAAAAAACTCATGGACAAAGGACAAAGGAAATATGGATCCCCCTTCAATCTTGGTGTTCCCCCCTTGAAACCATGAAACTTCCTTGGTGATGGTTTGGTTTATGAAAGGCGTGCATGACGACATATGGAAAACATTCTCCAATTTTTACCAGGGCACGGTGAGGCCATACCATGGCACCACGCCAGGCGTCATGTTTTCCAAGCATGTATTTCATTTTTTGTATAGTTTTTAACCTAGTAACGACACATTTATGGTTGACTATTGCCACACCTTTCCTTGAAATATCTGCCCATTCCTTGTAAAAGGCATGAGAATGTACTAAATAGCACGAGCATGGTTTCCAGACCGTTCTTGTGCACCTTTTCATGCACGGATTGTTCGAATTTGAATTATGTGCATTAATGCCTAGAAAATGCAAATAATCCCCTAAATATTGTAAATGAACCCGGAAAAGTGCCAAATTTGAACACGGTGATTAGCAGGGTTTATTTCATCATAGAAAAAAACTCATGGATGAAGGACAAAGGAAATTTGGATCCCCATTCAATCTCGGTGATTTACTATCACACACGATTCAACTTCGTCGCCTCTGCGAACCGTGTGTGTTCACTCACACATGCAAAAGGAAAAGGAAAACCCTCGCCCACTTCATCCACACGCACTCGCCGCGGAATCCTCCACAACTCTGCATCTCATCAACTTCTATCGCGGCTGTTGTCGGCGGGTGGAGGTCACGCTCCAAACTTCACGGAATTTCGCCCCTACCGCTTTCCACCGCCTATTTGCACCGACATTCTAGACTCTATCGACTGAAGCTTTCTGCGGGATTGGGCCGGGGATTTTTGTCATAGAGAAGGTAATCAACTTAGAGAAGGTAATCAACTTAGCAATCTGTCCATCGCTGTTAATCAACTGGCAAAAATCGCCGTGGAATCATTTTTGTTCTACCTAATTCATGGGTATTGATTCATTTGTCCATAGGGAAAGTGTGGTCGCGGCCAGTCGGAAACGATGTTCTATCTCACCATTCCGGATGACTTCAGGGAGCGCTCGATATGTTCAATCTCAACCTACCACGGTCGGCATGGCCTAAATTTGTGAACATATACCGTCTGTTGCTACATTATCTGTATTTGCATCAAATCTTTGTTACATTATCTATTTTTAATTCTATATTTTTGTACTTTTCTTTCATATATATATATATTGATATGTTCTATTAGTTACTCCCATATTTGCATCCTGCTCTGTTATTTCAATATATCTAATTTACGATCTTAATTTTCATTTCAAGCAGTACATCCCTTGCTTTGCAAGAACGGGAGTAGAAGGAAATCTTGGGCTTTACTTTGTTGATGACTCCCAGGATGTCATATTGACAACGCACCATGGATTTACAATGACGGTTAGCGTAAAACTTGACAAAGATTGTCACTCCTATTTTAATGGGACCTTTGGAGAAAAATGTCTAAGTGTTATGAACTGAAAGCTAGCAATAAAATTCTAGTGCATGCACCACAACCTGGTATAATTAACATGTATGTTTACTTCGCCAACATTTTCAACCAATCAAACTCTGATCGAGGTTAGTGTCATTTCAACTTTCTCCATGCTGTCATTTTACTTAGCAAAATCGGGGTATTTGTTCTGACTAATTGATTACTATTTAAGCAACCAATTGTGATTTCTTTTTCTGACTCCGTTCCTAGGCTGTAAAAAATTCTATTTACCAATTTATGCACACTATATATTCTTCTACCATGTTCTGAATGAATAATACCTTTCCACCTTCTAAGCAGGATATGTTGGATCCATAGTGAACGATCTGTATGTTACTAAGCGTACAAAATTTCACTAGAAGGACTTGAAGCTTGTCATAAACTTTGTTGATAATCTGACAGGGATAGCTCAGCGTATGAATGCTAGATTTGCTTGGCACGAATCTGGAGGCCCTGAGCTGGCTGATGGATCCGCTTGGCGTGGAATTGGCAGGCCTCGCAGGACTTTACCATCTCGGTCACGTCGTTGAGTGCTGTGGGCCAGTAGAACCTGCTGCGGAACGCCTTGTCGACCAGGGTACATGACGAGGAGTGATGCTCGTAGTCCCCACCATGTATGTCAGCCAGCAGCTCGCTCCCCTGCTTCCTCGAGATGCATCTCAAGGAAACATCATTTGGTCCTTTTCTGTATAGCTCACCGTCCTAGATGCTGTATGTCGTAGCCTGCCGAGCCACATGCTCCGCGTCTTCCTCCTTCTCCGGCAGCGTCCCATGCACCAGATACGCCTTGAATTCCTTGGTCCAGCACCCCTCCCGAGGTTCAAGCGCTAGGAGCAAGCACGCTCCTGAGGCCGGGCCGCAAGCGGGGGCTCCTGAGGTTGGTGGTTGAGGGAGTTCTTCTCGAGGTGATGTGGTCTCCGCGGCCACAGGGGTCGCCGAAGGCTTGAAGAGTCGCTCTTCGAAGACACTAGGTTCTTGGGGTACCCGTCTTGACGCCCTCTTGGCGATTTCATCAGCCTCCTTGTTGGTGCCGCGTGGGACGTGTTGCAGTTCTAGGACCAAGAATTGCTTCTCCATCTTACGCACCTCCGCAACGTACGCTTCCATGTGCTCGTCCCTTGGTTCATACACCTTGTTGGAGAAGTTGACGAGGAGCTAGGAATCGCCCTTGATGGTGAGACGCTTCACTCCCAAGGCCACCGCTGCCTTGAGACCGGCGATCAACCCCTCGTACTCCACAATGTTGTTAGAGACCTCCTCGCCCCGGTCGAAGCAGAGTTGCATGGCGTAGTAGAGCTTATCTTCGGTGGGCGAGATGAGCACGGCTCCAGCCTCTGCGCCTCGGTGCGTGAAGGCGCTGTCGAAGTACATGACCCAACCATCCGGTGCTTCACTTCCTGGCGAAAGAGACGGGCTCCTGCCATCTTCAGGTTCCGGGACGTCGGTCCATTCGGCCACGAAGTCGGCCAGGGCGACCCCCTCGATGACCCTCGTTGTGCTGAACTCGAGCTGAAATGACTGAAGCTTGATATTCCACTTGGCGACCCTTGCCGCGGCATTAGGGCTCCGAAGCACCCTCTCCAGTGGGTAAGCCGAGACGACAATGATCGGGTGGCCTTGGAAGTAATGGCGCAGCTTATGTGAGGCCACCAGGAGCGCAAGCAAAAGCTTCTGTGGCATGGGGTATCACGCCCTCACATCCCACAGCACCATGCTGACTAAGTGCACTAGGTGCTCGACAAGGGCGGGAGCGTCGATGGAGCATGTGCTTGCCGGAGGTCGGGGCCTCTCCTGAGGTGATGGGACCTCAGGAGCCTGGTCTTCCATTGGGGCCTCTGCAGGCCCGAGGATGCCGCCCTATCGGGCCTAATCATTTGTTGACGTTGTTGCAGCCTCTGCGGTATCCTCCTAGTGCCGTATTGCCCCGGCTGGAGGTGCGATATGGCGCGGCGGGCCCTTGGCCTGGCGCTCTTCCTGGACCGCCACCAGTGCCACGCTGGCAGAGTAGGGAGTGGTGGCAAGGTAAAGCACCAGGGACTCGAGGGGGCGAGGCTCCACCATCACCGGATGGCTGGTCAGGTATCTCTTAAGGTCTTGAAATGCCAGGTCGCACTACAACAAAAAGACACATCTGTGACATTTTGGGCCAAACAAAAAAAAATCTGTCATACTTATGACACTTCTATGACGATAATTGTGACAAAACCTGGTATCATCATAGATGTGGTGGGCTCCTACTTCTATGACAAAAAAATCATGACAGAAAATGGGCTTTTCGTCCTGGGCGGGCCGGAGACGCAGCTGCATGACATTCTTTGGGCCATGCATGACGGAAAAAACCATGGTAGAAGCGAGGGCGAGGAAAATATCGGGGTGTTCCTGGTTACGGTGGGTGGTCGGGGCCGAGCGATGCGCGTTTCTCTCGTACACGCATGCGCGTGGGTGCAAGGCGTTGGGCTCTAACTGAACCTGAGCGAGGCATTCGCCTACTGAACCCGAGCGATTGCACTGCAGGATATGCGTTACTGAACCCGAGCGATCGATCGATGGCTGTTAACTGAACCCGATCGAGCGATTCCTTCGGTACTGCTACTAACTGAAGCCGATCGATGCTGCCTCTGGATGAACAGTGAGCATTGCTGGGGGGGTTTGGATGAACAGTTCCTGAAGGGGGTGGATGAACAGGACCCCGTGGTGTTGCCTCTGGATGAACAGGACCCCGATCGATCGAGCCGGTTGGGGCTGGATGAACAGGACCCCGTGGAGGGCTGGATGAACAGGACCACCCCGTGGAGGGCTGGATGAACAGTAGACGGTGGAGGGCTGGATGAACAGTAGCCCGTGGAGGGGTGGTTGAACAGGAGCCCGTGGAGTGGGCTGGTTGAACAGTAGCCGGTGGAGTAGCGCGCGGTGGAGTCTGGATGAACAAGAGCCCGCAGATGAACAGTCGCTGGTGGAGGCTGGAGGAGGTCGACCGTGGATGAACAGTATCCCGTGGAGGCTGGAGGGGGTCGACGGTGGAGATGAATAGTATCCCATGGAGTCCCATTTTGCGGTACGCCACACCCCTCCCGATGAACAGGACCCCTGTTTCGACCGTAGCGCTCGAACACAAGTCCGTTTCCTCCATTTTGCGGTACGCCACACCCTTCCCGATCAAGAAGACCCCCGTTTCGACCATAGGAGGCCCGTTTCCTCCGTTTTGCGGTATGCCAGACCCCTCCCGATGAACAGGATCCCGTTTCGAACGTGGCCGGTCGAACCCAAGGCCGTTTCCTCCGTTCTGCGGTACGCCAGGCCTCGTTTCCATCGGCCGTTCCGTCCAAGCCCTCCCGATGAACACGACGACGCATTCCGTTTCGACCCAGCCGGTTGGCTCCCCATGAACACGACAACGATGCAGTTTCTCCGTTCTGACCCAGCCATGTACACGAGCCCTGGCCATACGTATGCGTGAGTAGGCGTTCGAGACCCTCCCCGTATGTATGTACGTGGTTGTATTTTCTTTCTTGCACACTAGTCGTTGTACGTACGTGTACATGCTATGTGCGCGCCTCTACTACGATACATGCGCGCCTCTACTACGACACGTGCACGCCTCTACATGGACTAGTATGTACGTACATATTCGCGACCAGAATGACAACGCTACGTATGCTTCGACCAGGTGGGTCCCGACTATCAGGCACTTCCTTGCGTGCGAAGATGTAGCTGGTGGGTCACAACAGTCAGGGGGGTGAATTGTTTTTTGCGTGCGAAGAAGAACTACGGCCGTTGGATGGACATCGTACGGTCACTGCAGCTAGCATCGTGCATATTGACTAAGTTGACAAAGCCCTTGGTACGTGTCAACTTAGTAGGCCCACAAGTCAGCTTCGGTGCGCCCCAGATGTCAAGGGGAGGAATCATTTTTTAGGCAGGTGAAGCTAGAATATCCGAGATTGAAGAAGAAGCACGACATCTGTTGGATGGACATCCAATGGCCACTGCTGCTAGAACCGTGTGTTAACTATAAGCTGACAAAGCCTTGCATACGCATCATCTCTTTTTTTTTGAGGGGACGCATCAACTTAGTAAGGCCACAAGTGTGTGGCAGAGAACTTATAGCCCATTTGAGATTTGTAAGAATGTGCATCCAATATTTGAATTCTAATGGAATTTACTACAGCCCATTTATAGTTTATTAAAAGTACAACCCATTTCAACCAACCATTCAAAATAGAATTCAATAAAATTTCCCACATTTTGATGGGATCCGAAATATTTTTATACCGAAACTTCTAGTCAGATTAAATACAATTTCAGTATAAATTTATATTACATAAAAATCCAACGAAACATTGCGCTCGCAACAATTAATGAAATTAAAATTTTCAATATCCAAAAATAATATTTTATAAAGTAATTACGTGTTTGGTGCATTACGATCTCGAGGTAGATCAACTCTTGTAATACTCATATTCATCAATATCAATCAAGCAGGACGTAGGGTATTACCTCCATAGAGAGGGCCTGAACCTGGGTAAACATCATGTCCCTTTTCTCCTGTTACCATCGACCTTAGACGCACAGTTCGGGACCCCCTACCCGAGTTCTGACGGTTTTGACACTGACAGGGGGCCCGAACCTGGGTAAACATCTATCCCGTAGTAGAACATTATTCCATGGACGAAGGGGTGGAGTGGAAACCCCAGCCCATAGAGAAAGTGGGGGAGGAACACTACCCTCTCGTCGGGCTTCAGCGTGGGAATGATTTTTCCTTGGGCTGGAAGACGGTGGGCGATTTCCTTCGCCAGGTACCCGGCCGCCCGAAGCTCGGCGAGATTCTCCTCCTTGACAGAGGAAGCCATCCACTTGCCTTGACCTCCGAATCCGGACATGGTTGAGTGCTTTCTCGAGTGGGGAACAAATGAGAAATCGGGCGCTGGAGCTCAATAGGGGAACGGCAGGAAGGAGGCATGGGGAAGAAGGAGGAATCTTATCTCCTTATAAGGGCAGTGAATATTGAATGCCACCCCACTCGCCTCAAAATTCGCCTGTTCCCAAGGGCTGTGTAAACGACACGGTTGGGTTACCCACGCCCGTATTGATGCAAATCCCATAATAAGGGGGACACGATCTCTGGTTTGACAAGATGCGCCAATGGCAACGACGTCTCAAAACGGGGATCAGCAGGCAAAAAACAGTTCGAAATTATGACCAGATGGACGTGATGTCATGTTGTGAAAGTTGTCGGCGGATTGGACTCGTGTATTATTATATTCTTTCTACGGTTGTGTGTGGTGTCTGTTATAGGTATGGACACGGTCACTTCATCCGAAGGTTATTCTAGAGTTTGGAAGGAGGAACCCGCCTTGCAATGTCGAAGACAGCACTACGCGTCGGATACCTTGTCATTGAAACTAGGTTCACGGGCTACTTAGGGAGTCCTGGACTAAGGGGTCCTCGGGCGTTCGGACTGTTGGCCATGGGCCAGACTGATGGGCTATGAAGATACGAAGACCGAAGACTGCACCCATGTCCAGATGGGACTCTCCTTGGCATGGAAGGCAAGCTTGGCAACTGAATATGTGGATTCCCTTCTTTGTAACCGACCTTGTGTAAACCTAGATCCTTCCGGTGTCTATATAAACCGGAGGACTTAGTCCGGATAGGGGACACTCATTATCATAGCCATACAAGCTAGACCTTTAGGGTTTAGCCATTACGATCTCGAGGTAGATAAGCTCTTGTAATACTCATATTCATCAATATCTATCAAGCAAGACGTAGGGTATTACCTCCATAGAGAGGGCCCGAACTTGGGTAAACATCGTGTCCCTTGTCTCCTGTTACCATCGACCTTAGACGCACAGTTCGGGACCCCCTACCCGAGATCCGCCGGTTTTGACACCGACATTGGTGCTTTCATTGAGATTTCCACTGTGTTGTCGCCAAAAGGTTTGATGGCCCCTTCGATCGTCAATAACGACGCTGTCCAAGGAGAAACTTTCCTCCCCAGACAGATCTTCGAGTTCGGCAGCTTCGCACTGCAGGCCAACTCGTTTGTCTATCTAGAGCAGATTGAAAGCTACGCCCTTGGCCATCAGGTCAGATTTGGGAGCTTGAACTATGTTGTGGACATCCGTGGAGACTTGGTCTTTGCCGGATTCGAGACCGCGGTAGCCGCTCCCGGTCACCCCGATGATCATGACCTAAATCTGTCATCTAGCCGCATCCAGGAGATTGCTCCTGTAACCACTCTGGCCCTAGATCCGGAGCAAGCCGCGCCATCCAAGGACGGGAGGATCAACCCCACTACGGAGGCCACAGATTCCACGGTGTTGGAGCCGCACATAGACTTAACCTCCCACGACATTTTTTCAGAGGAACCCCGGAGTCGTCTCCGGTCGTAAGTTCCGAACCACCTGGTCCCGCGGACGCCGAGCTTGATCGTTTGTCGGCCTTCGAATTCAGCGCCGCAGACATCTTCCAGCACTCGCCGTTGGGCGATGTGCTAAACTCATTAAAAACATGTCCTTGGCGGAGGACTCATAGCCGAACTATATCCGGCTCGAACTAGGGGCTGACGGTGGAGAATTTTGCTTCCCATTCGCCACCCACTTCATAGACACAGTCGAGGATTTGACCGACGAACTTGATTACGACTCCGAAGACGTCGACGGTATGGACGACGATGCCGGAGAAGAAGAGGCCCAGAACCCGCCGTTCACCGGATGCTGGACGGCCACTTCCTCGTATGATGTATACATGGTGGATGCACCAAATGAGAATAGCGACGAGGACAAGGAAGCTCCAGTTGAGGATAAACCTTTTGAAATACAGTCCAAGCGCTGGCGGCAGTGGCGCCGCTCTAAGTCACGCCGCAGTAAAGACAACAACACTGGCACAGGAGAAGATAATACTCCAGAAGGTGTCGAAGACAACGAAGACTCTGTTGAAACAACTAATGACCAAGATGAACGGAAAGATGGGCAGGCTAGCCCTGGCAAGCAGGCCACGCACGAAGATTCGGAGGATGATAATTACCTTCCGCTCTCCAAGGACGAGGTGAGCCTCGGCACTAAGGATTTCATCATGCCCGAGGAACCTCTTGAGCAGGAGCGCTTCAAGTGCCAACTAATCGCCACTGCAAGGAGCCTAAAAAAGAAGCAGCAGCAGCTTCAAGCTGACCAAGATCTGCTCAATGATAGATGGACCAATGTCGTAGCAGCCGAAGAATACGGCCTCAAGCGCGCAACCAAAAGCTACCCAAAGCGCAAATTGCTACCTCAGTTTGACGAGGAGGCGCCGGAATATATCCCTCCATCGTACAATGCAGCTTACCGGCCACCACGTGGCCGAGACAAAATGGCAACTCATGCAAAACACCAGCCAGCTCCACCTCAGCGCACAGGTAGAGGTAAATTAGCCCACGGTCATACATATGACCTCCGGCAAAACCTGAACAATAAAGCAGGACATACTAGATCAATCTACGGATCACGAGGGCATGCCTCGACATGCGAAGATGACCACCTATTCGGACATGACAAACTTAGTCATGCGCGGGCCGAAAACCGCAAACGGACTCCATCAGAGCTACATCGCGATACGGCCCGATATAGAGGCGCCGCACACCCTCGTTGCTTCACTGATGAGGTCCTGCATCATGAATTCCCAGAAGGGTTCAAACCCATGAATATAGAATCATACGATGGAACCACGGACCCCGTGGTGTGGATCGAAGACTTCATTCTCCACATTCATATGGCCCGCGGCGATGACCTCCACACCATCAAATACCTCCCTTTAAAACTCGAGGGGCCAGCTCGGCACAGGCTCAACAGTCTGCCTGCAAATTCTATTGGCAGCTGGGAGGACTTGGAAGAGGCCTTCCTAGATGACTTCCAAGGTACATATGTTCGACCTTCGGACGCTAATGACTTAAGCCATATTATTCAACAGCCCGGAGAGTCCACCAGGAAATTCTAGACTAGGTTCTTAACTAAAAAGAACCAAATCGTTGATTGTTCGTATGCCGAAGCCCTAGCAGCCTTCAAACACAGCATCCGCGACGAATGGCTCGCTCGCCACCTCGGCCAAGAAAAGCCAAAATCCATGGCAGCCCTCACGACACTCATGACCCGCTTTTGTGCGGGCGAGGACAGTTGGTTGGCCCGTAGCAAAAACAATGCAAGCAACGCCGACACCCCTGAAGCTAAAACTAGCAAAGACAAGTCTCGACGCAATAGATACAAGCGTCGAAACAATAGTGATAACACCGAGGACACGACAGTCAATGCCGGATTTAGGGGCCCTAAGTCCGGTCAGCGGAAGAAGCCGTTCCAAAAGAACAATTCAGGCCCATCCAGCTTGGACCGCATACTCGATCGTTCGTGCCAGATTCATGGCACCCCACACAAGCCACCCAATCATACAAATAGAGATTGCTGGGTTTTTAAATAGGCCGACAAATTAAACATCGAGAATAGGGAAAAGGGATCGTAAAGCGAGGACGATGACGAAGAGCCCCAGCAGCCGAACATAGGGGAACAGAAGAAGTTTCCCCCTCAGGTCAAAATGGTGAACATGATATACGCTACCCACATGCCCAAGAGGGAGTGTAAGCGTGCGCTCAGGGACGTCTACATGATAGAGCTAGTCGCCCCAACATTTAATCCATGGTCGTCATGCCCGATCACTTTTGATCGCCGGGATCATCCGACCAGTATCCGTCACGGTGGCTCAGCCGCACTGGTCTTAGACCCAATAATTGATGGGTTCCACATGACTCGCGTCCTTATGGATGGAGGTAGCAGTCTTAATCTGCTCTATCAGGATACAGCGCGAGAAATGGGCATTAACTCATCTCGGATCAAGCCCACCAGGACTACCTTTAAATGAGTCATACACTATTGGAATCAGCTTCTTTGCCGTCCACCATGGCGGACGACAAATGCATGGATCATGGACGTCAAACTTCTTTGCCGTCTGCCAGCAGACGGCAAACTATCTGTCTCAACATGTGCCAGCAAAGGCCTTCTTTGCCGTCCGCTTCCTGGAAACGGACGGCAAAGGATTGTGCCGTCCGCCGTTGGTGGCCAGCAGACGGCAAAGATCGTGGACGACAGTGAGGTGGGGTGAGAGCCGTTAGGGGTTAACGGCGTGCTTTGCCGTCAGCCAGCGGATGGCAAAGAGGCTAAGGTGTTTGCCGTCCGCTGGCAAACAGCAAAGTGCTCAAACATGCCAGTCCCAAGAATCACAGGTAGCTGCCACGTGGCATGTTTGCCGTCAACTAGCTGACGACAAAGAGCTTGTACAACCTTGTTTTTAATTTAATTCATTCAATTTGACAGCAATTCACAGATATACACAGCAATTCACATATATACACAACAAGCATATCCAACACACAAGTATCATCATATATACATACATAACCAACACATATATAGTTCCATCCTTACATATTTCAAAAGTTTCACATTGTTCATCAAACACCATTATCCATCCATCCATATAATAAGTTCGAACCATGCAAGTTCATTGATACAAAATAAAAACACAAATGGAAAAGAAGCACTCCATCCATGCAAGCTTCTGTGAATTAAATCTAATCTGCAAAATGATAAACAAGATGTTAGAAGAAGAAGAAAATGAAGAAGAAGAAGAAGACTATAAGAAGTAAGCACACTTAAGTAAAATGGAGCTAACCTGGAAGAAAATGAAGAAGAAGAAGACTAGAAGAATACTAGAAAAATACTAGAAGAATAAGAAGAAGAAGACTATAAGCGTATTATGTAAACTTGGTAATTTTGTGCTAACATAAGTAATTTTGGAGTTAACCTATAGGAAACTAAGTATATTAGAGCTAACTTATGTCATTTTGGAGAAGAAGAATAAGATGAAGAAGAAGAAGAACAAGACTATAAGCTTATTATGTAAACTTGGTCATTTTGTGCTAACATAAGTAATTTTGGAGCTAACCTATAGGAAACTAAGCATATTAGAGATAACTTAGCATATTAGAGCCAACTTAGGTAAAATGGAGCCAACCTTTCTAATTATGCCATCTTTGTGTGAACTAAGCATATTAGAGCTAACTTATGTCATTTTGGAGAAGAATAAGAAGAAGACTATAAGCTTATTATGTAAACTTGGTCATTTTGTGCTAACATAAGTAATTTTGGAGCTAACCTATAGGAAACTAAGCATAGTAGAGATAACTTAGCATATTAGAGCCAACTTAGGTAAAATGGAGCCAACCTAGCTTATGCCATCTTTGAGTGAACTAATTATATTAGAGCTAACTTTTGTCATTTTGGAGAAGAAGAAGACGACTATAAGCTTATTATGTAAACTTGGTCATTTTGTGCTAACATAAGTAATTTTGGAGGTAACCTATAGCAAACTAAGCATAGTAGAGATAACTTAGCATATTAGAGCTAACATAGGTAACTAAGCACACTAGATCTAACTTAGAGCTAACTTATGTCATTTCAGAGGAAACAAAGCTAAGTATATATAGATCATTTTGGAGATCTGACATACCTGACATAGTTCAGTTCTCATTGTTCTTCCCCTTCTCCTTCCTCAGCCTAATGCGCCAAGAGCGGCGAGGCGGTGGAGGCAGTGGGATGTAGTCTTCTACGACAATTGGCGTGGTCATGTCGCCCAGCCGTGGGATCCCCAGCGCCTCCACCAGCGCGAGGTCATTGTCAGCCACCACCACCATCGCGAGGCCACCTTCAGGCAGGACAGGCACGACCATCGCTAGGTCATCCTGAGCCACCACCATCTCTTGCCCATGGTCAGCCACCACCATCTCTTGCCCTTGGTCAGCTACCACCATCGCTAGGTCATCCTCAGCCTGATGCCCACTCTGCTCCTCTTCTTCCCCACTCCAGTCTGGATCATCCTCCTTGCTGTCTTTGCTGCAACCAGAATCGCTGCTGCTTTTGCTACAACCAGAATCGCTATTGCTTTTGCTACAGCCAGAATCGCTGCTCCTTTGGCTGTAGCCAGTGTCGCTGATGCTGCTCCCATTGCCTGTCCAAATGCAACAATGACCATTAACAATCGATGTGAGACAAAGCCAAATGTAGATGAATAATAAGAGACGGAGCGTACTGGAATCATCGTCGTCAGCGTAGCGCACGCGACACATAGTCGCATTGAACACCTTCACAATGAGTATGGTGGCGTCATCGTCGTACCTGAAGAGAAGTAAGTACCCCTGCCGCAGGTCGTACGCATGGTAGAACTTCTCCCAGCCACGACACAGGTACATGTGGCCCTCCTTGATCACCAACTCCACATCCCACAGCCTGCGAAACCCGCTGCCGGCCTGTCGCAGCTTCACATTATTTGGCGGATCTTCACCTAGCTTGTTCATAAAAGTGTCAGGCAGCCTCTGCAGTTTGAGACAATTAGTGAAGTAGCAAACAACCGAGTTATCATAATGAGATGGGTGAAGGGGAGATCTCTCCTTTTGTTTACTTGCCTCGTGGATGATACTGAAGTCGCAAGTATGATACCGAAGAACTTGAAAGCATCCAACTCATACTCCGGTGTGGCAGAGCGGAGTCTGCGGTGGCGGCTTCCCCCATCTCTGATAAGCAGTAGAAGAGACCAATTAGTACCCTTACAACATTATCATACAACATTATAACATAAGAAATTTTGAGCAGAAGATAATCAACTACACCAAGTTGTCATTTCTCATTCAAAAAACCATGCACTTGTGGACATATGATGGCTCTAGTTGAATTCATTAGTAGCACTAGTCATCAAAAATGTTGACTTTAGTTGAATTTCATATAATAACTATTTTAACTTGTTTCGGTCAGCAAACTAGGCAACTATCTAGCAGTATAAAAACATTCAACCAAAGAAAAGAAAGAAACTGAAAAACGTGGCGGAACCCTAAATAAGAAACTATAAAAATGTGTCTTTTTCTTCTTCTTCCCCTCTTCTTGTTTTTTCCTCTTTCTACTTTTCTTATTCTTCCTCTTCTTCCTTTTCTTCTTCTTATTCTTCTTCTTCTTCCTCTTCTTCTTCATCTTCTTCTTCTTCTTCTTCTTCTTCTTCTTCTTCTTTTTCTTCTTCTTCTTTTTCTTCTTTTTTTTCTTGCATCTATTCTTTGCATGTATGTTTGCTATAGCATCATGATTTGCTCCTCCTTGGCATGTTAGGATAGACAATCCTCTTCATAATAATAACTCTATCTATACATGGTCTCATTCAGGAGCTTCTCAATAGTAATCGTCCATATGCCACCATTCCCAAAATATTAAGTTTTCTCTGGTGCTTGTTGAAATCCAGAAATGATTGTTACTTTCAAAGAAAGAAAAGGATACCCTATAAATGTACATTAGGACACTCTAGCTCTTGATTTCTTGCCAAGCTCTCTTGGATAACCCGGATGACAAATGCATTCTTGAAGTGCAGAACCATTCGAGCCAGGATCGATGCTAATTAGTTTCCTCTGCAGGGTTCTACTACAGAAACTGATCTGCCTCTTTCAGGTATTAAAGTATTCTCAGATGCATCTTTTAAATGCACATAAATCCCTGAAAAGGGGTCTCCTAATAAAGCTACATGAACAAGTCTTTTTTTCTGGATATTCCAGATGATCAAGCTAACCAACATATCCAGATTCAAGTGTCAGCTTCTATTACCGATCCTTGTTTTCAAGCGTAAGCTCTTCTTCTTCTTCCTTTTCCTTTCCCTCTTCTTCTTCCTTTCCCTCTTCTTCTTCCTTTCCCTTTATTCTTTTTCCTTTTTTTCCTTCTTCTTTTCTAATATGTAAACTATCTAAAACTATTTATTATCTAAAACTATATCTAATAATATCTAAAAGAGAAAATAAAAAAAGAAAAAAAAGAAAAGGGGGTGTGGAAGTGGAAGAGGGGATCACCATGGGGAGGTGGAAGAGGGTGGCCGGCGACAGGGAGGGGCGGCGACAGGGCGGGAGGGCGGAGGCAACGGGCGGGAGGGGGTGGCGACGGGCAGTGACGGGGCGGCAGGACGGCGGGGAGGGGCGGCGATGAGGCGGCAGGACGGCGGGGAGGGGCGGCGACGGGCGACGATGGGGCGGCAGGACGGCGGGGAGGTGCGGCGACGGGCGGGAGGGGGTGGCCGACTGTTGGTGTCAAAACCGGCGGATCTCGGGTAGGTGGTCCCGAACTATGCGTCTAAGGCGGATGGTAACAGGAGGCAGGGGACACAATGTTTACCCAGGTTCGGGCCCTCTCGATGGAGGTAATACCCTACGTCCTGCTTGATTGATCTTGATGATATGAGTATTAGAGAGTTGATCTACCACGAGATCGTAGAGGCTAAACCCTAGAAGCTAGCCTATGATTATGATTGTTGTTGTCCTACGGACTAAACCCTCCGGTTTATATAGACACCGGAGGGGGCTAGGGTTACACAGAGTCAGTTACAAGGGAGGAGATCTACATATTCGAATTGCCAAGCTTGCCTTCCACGCAAAGGAGAGTCCCACCCGGACACGGGACAAAGTCTTCGATCTTGTATCTTCATAGTCCAACAGTTCGGCCAAAGTATATAGTCTGACTGTCCTAGGACCCCCTAATCCAGGATTCCCTCAGTATCCCCTGAACCAGGCTTCAATGATGATGAGTCCGGCGCGCAGTTTGTCTTTGGCATTGCAAGGCGGTTTCCTTCTCTGAATACTCCATAGAAGATTTTGAACACAAGGATTTGTCCGACTCTGCAAAACAAATTCCACATACCATCGTAAACAGTATATATTTCCACGAATTTAATCTGCTGACAACTTTTCATAACGTGACATCACGCCATGGCTCGGTCATTATTCGAACCGTTTTCTCAACCAGCTACTACACGTATTGCGAGGTGGTTTTCTTGGCATGTCTTGTCGAAGCAGAGATCGTGTCCCTGTATCACGGGATTCTCATCAATATGGGTGTGAGTAACCCAACCACGCCATCAATTACGGCGGTTGGGGAATAACGAGTTTACCAGGCAGGTGGGGAGGCACATAGTTTCTTCGCCCTTATAAAAGGACAAGGACTCCTCCTTTTCACCCACGCCTTCTTCTTCCCTGCCAATCCAATCTCGCGCACTCCAGTTGCAGCGCCCAAGTTCGCATTTCCTCCGCAAAACAACTCCAAACATGTCCGGAGCGGGAGGAAAGTGGATGGTCTCCTCTGTTACGTAGGAGAACATTACGAAGCTCCGAGAAGCCGGATACCTGGCCGCAGATATCACGCACGGGCTCCCAGATGCGGGGCAGATCGTCCCTACCCCCGAACCCTACGAAAGGGTTGTATTCCTTACCCATTTCATCCGCGGGCTAGGATTTTCCCTCCACCCATTTGTTCGCGGGCTCATGTTCTACTACGGGCTGGACTTCCACGATCTGGCCCCAAATTTCATCGTCAACATCTTGGCGTTTATCGTCATGTGCGAGGCCTTCCTCCGCATCAAGCCCCACTTCGGCCTGTGGCTGAAAACCTTCAACATTAAACCGAAGGTGGTGTTCGGCTAGCAAGAGGAGTGTGGAGCCACCATGGTGGGGAAAAATGCCAAACGTCACTCAGCTCGAAGGCTCGTATGTGGAGACAGTGAAGGGGTGGCAATCAGGGTGGTTCTATATCACCGAGCCGCATGACACCAACTGGGTGGCGGCCCCCGAATTTCGATCCGGCATCCCCACGCGGCTCACCTCCTGGAAAGAGAAGGGCCTATCCTGGGGTTCATCGATGGAGCTGACCGGACTCTAGAACTGTGTTAAAAACATGATAAGCTAGAAAATCAAGCTTGTTAACGTGGTCCAGGTCATGCTCTTCCGCCGGATCCTCCCGTGTCAAAGACGGGCATTCAATATGTGGGAGTTCGACCCGGCTAAGCACCAGACGCTGTGAGAGCTCTTCGACACGACACACCAAGACATCTGGAGGGTGCTGTTCAAGTCTGTCGAGGTACCTCCTTCCCTTACCGAGGATCGCGGACTCAACGCAAAGCGCCCTGCCAATCCGGTAAGCTCCTTATATCTCATAAGATGTTTCTTTTCTCAGTATAATCATGTGGTGGATCTAAGCCTCCACGCCAATTAACAGGAATGCGTCACGATAGTGGAGTGGATTGATTGTCTGGCCCCACTGCCTGAGGAACCAGCAAGTGCTCTCTTAACGGAGATGCTGGTTCCGGCGCCCTATGAGGCGCCGGAGAAGAAGGCCAAGAAGAAGGCCACGGGGACCAGGAAAGGTCTCCATCGCAAGGTCGTATCGGAATCATCGTCCGATAACACCGAGGCGCCCTCCTCCCACGAAAACGAGGAGGAGGAAGAGTAAAGTTCTCCCCCCAGCCGGGGGAGACAATAAAAGGAACGCCGCCCCGTCAGGGGAAGCCGAAGGGTCCAAGAAGGGAAGGACTCTCCCTCCGGACTGCTCCACAGCGGCCACTTTTAGCGACGAGGAGTGGTTATCCAGGGAGAAGCCCTTGGCGAAGTCGTAAGTATCCGGATACCGTAACAATTTTGGTACATTTTATTTTATTACTTCTTATCATGTGAACATGATCATGCAACCCATCCAAAGCCCGTATCGACGTATCCTTTTCGGATGAGTCTTTGGGCCCGTCGGAGATGAACAACGATTCAGTCCCGACCGCCTCCTCCCCCCGCCCTACGGACGACGCCGTGGTGCTGTCTCAAAGGGTACCGAACCAAGGGGAGACAGTTCCGGGAGCGCCCCAAGGCGACATTCCGGACGTCAGGCGCACGAGGGGCAAGACTCCCATGGGCTCTAATGCCATGGGAAGCAAGTCTGTGCCGATGGCCTCTGTCCATCCAGGGTCATCGGACAATTTGCTGGAAGCGCTTCACGGTGCTTCCATTGATGAAGAGCACTGCACTATCATGAGTGCGGTGGTTAAGAAGATTCAGTCCACCAAAAGCGAACTGACTGAAGCTTGTGCCAGCCTCCTAACAAGCTTTGAGGTAAGTAATCAAATTGTGAGAAAATGTTACAGCATAGACAGTAGCCCCTGATGCTCTGTTTGGTGTTCGGAAGAAAGGCCGAACAGAGGATCAAATAATAATCACAGGAGTCTAATCAGAATATGTCTATGTGAATAAGCAGGCTTCACTGCTGGCCGCTGCCGCTCACACGGCGGAGGTCTCCGCACTTAAGAGGGACCTTGAGTGGTCCGAGGTAGAGCTCGGCCTTACCAAGAGGCAGCTCGAAGAGAACAAAGGTAAGTAATACCTCGTCTATTTACTGATAAATAAAAAGGAAACTGGTTGTTAGATCACAGGATCGTCATGAATTTTGCTAGGGGCCACGACCAAAGCGGCGGCCCTAAAGAAGGCGCTGTCCGAGGTTGAAGGCAAAGCGGCCAAGGAGCGTGTCGAGCGCGAGAAGCAAGAGGCCCGAGTCGGCGAGGTTCAGCAAGAGCTCCGGGAGTTTGTCAAGAAGTATGAGTCCTTGGAGCGTGAGTCTAAGACGCAAGGGTCCGAGCTTGCAAAGGCCCTTGAGAACGCACAAAATGCCAAGGCCGAAGCCCAAAAGGCCCTCTAGGAAATTGAGGTGGTCAGGAAGATAGCGGCAGGTGAGGCATTCTTTATGCAAATCAAACATGTGAAGGAAACTTTCCTTTTACTTACCCGATTTCGGAGCTCTCCAGGAGCGTTCGCAGAGCTACCCCGCAGTGTGTCGGATGCCACGGAGTTCTACGGGGCCGAGGAAGGGAGCTCGACGGAGAGGTTGTTCTGGTCTCCGTATACTGGGACCGAACATCCGATGCCCTTGAGCAACCAGTTGAAGCAACTGGTCGAGCTTCACATGGCAGCCGAACTGGCCATGAAGGGCCTCATAGTCCGGATGTGGCCTGGCGAGCCCCTGCCCGACAGCTATTTCGGCCTGGTAAGGTGGCTTGTGAATGCCTGCCCCTAGCTTGAAGTCATAAAGCGGTCCGTCTGCATTGAGGGTGCGCGCAGGGCTTTTGCCCGGGCGAAAGTGCATTGGGCGAAGATGGATGCCGAAAAGCTGGTGAAGGAGGGGCCACCGGAGGGCAAGGAGCATCGCCACCCCGAAAAGTATTATGACAGTGTCCTGAGGGGTGCTCGCCTTGTGGCAGATGAATATGCTAAGGATGTAATATTTGAATGAATGTACTCTTTGATCCTGTAATATGAAACAAGTTCATGTGCGCTATGTAATGCTTGTTAATTTAAAATATTACCTTCTGTGCGGCCGTTTATAAAATTTGAGAGTTGGCTAGTCGTCGGCTTCTGCCCCCATGTAACTAGTACTGAGGTGTTCGGGATAAACCTGATCACTCTTTATCCCAGTTTTGGGTCCTTCGAAGGAGGTGTTTAGCACAACGAACCAGGCAATCGGACTATAAGGCTTTATCACTCTCACTTAGACATAGAAGTGTACATTTTTAAATTTTGGCGAAGCCCCTAGTATTCGGAAGGCCGAACTTGGGGTGCTATGTATTCCTAAATCGGGCAAGGCCGACTCCTCGTCCGAAGCGGAAAAATCTTTAAGGATTTGAGACCTCTCGAACAGCGACCAGGTCTCGCCACATCAGGACAGTCAGTTTTCGGCTTTCTCTACTGATGTGCTCGTCCGGACGAACCGGGACACAATCGCAGTAGTTCTCCCAGTGCTACCTTAGCTGATATAGCGGAACGTAAGGTACAAATACATGGGAGCCGGGCAAACCCAACTATTGACCCGAGACATGATTCGGAGCTGATGCATATAATGCTATAAGTTCGGGGTGCCACACTATCGAAAGTGTTCGGACTTTTCATGCCGTGTTATGGGGTAAACTGCAGCCCCTGGCGCACTAGTCGTATCAGAATGTACGGGTGCGATTTGTCGTAAATAAGCAGACATGAGAAAAAAGAAAAGGTAGAGGAATGCAATAATGAGCTAATGTTGTACATTGTTATTTAAATGCTACGTCAAAGCATATGCATACATGTAGTACAATAAGTAAAAGATAGGACTATTTGACATGTCCAATCTAGGGTCAAGTTGCGTGTGGGTATGCAAAACAGGTATTCGATCGTTATCAGAAACCACCTGAGGATTTCCTTGTACGTCAAAGCTTCTTGCTTCCTTGGTGTTTCTTTCCCGTGACGGGTCCGATAATCAGACGATTGGAGAGGGCCTTCAGAGAATAGGGGCCTGAAAGGAAGAAAATGTTAAAGGTATACAGGCCTAGAAGCGGTTGAGCCGGATTGTGGGCCGTGGCATGGCTGTGCCTCCGCCTATGCCCATGGTATCTTGAGTGCGTAATTATGTACGCACGACGCAAATTTCGCCGCTTGACTGGGACTAGGACTGAGGCTGAATTGCTAGGCGAACTCTAAACGTGCCTGGCGATCCTCTTGCAGGGTACCCCGGACTCGCTTGAAGGTGTCCGGGGTCTTTTTCGCTGAATTGGCGGTTTGCCTCATAAGGCTGCTTTGCGCTTCTGCTGCGAGGGCCGCAGTGTGCTCCTCCGTGTGGAGCGAGTGTTCTGTGTTTCCATTAACTGTTATAACCCCGCGAGGTCCTGGCATTTTGAGCTTGAGGTATGCATAATGCGATACTGCATTGAATATGGCAAATGCAGTTCGTCCGAGCACTGCATGATAGCCACTGCGGAAGGGGACGATATCGAAGATTAACTCCTCACTTCGGAAGTTGTCCGGAGATCCGTAGACTACTTCCAGTTTTATTGAGCCTGTGCAACAGGCCTCTACACCTGGGATGACACCTTTAAAGGTGGTTTTGGTGGGTTTGATCCTCGAGGGGTCTATGCCCATTTTACGCACTGTATGCTGATAGAGCAGGTTCAGGCTGCTGCCACCATCCATAAGGACTCGAGTGAGGTGAAATCCGTCAATGATGTGGTCAAGGACCAACGTGGCAGAACCGCCATGACGGATACTAGTGGGGTGGTCCCTGCGATCGAAGGTGATCGGACAAGAAGACCATGGGTTGAACTTTGGGGCGACTGGCTCCATCGCATAGATGTCCCTCAGTGCACGCTTCTGTTCCCACTTGGGAATATGGGTTGCGTATACCATGTTTACCGTTTTCACTTGGGGAGGGAATTTCTTCTGTCCTCCTGTGTTCGGCGGCCGGGGCTCCTCCTTGTCGTCGCTATGCAGCCCCTTTTCCTTGTTTTTGGAAATTAACTTGCCGGCCTGTTTGAACAGCCAGCATTCTCTGTTGGTGTGGTTGGCTGGTTTATCGGGGGTGCTATGAATTTGACACGAACGATCGAGTATGCGGTTCAAGCTGGACGGGCCCGGATTGCTTCTTTTGAACAGCTTTTTCTACTGACCGGATTTAGAGCCACTGAATCCAGCATTGACTGCCGTGTCTTCGGCGTTGTCGCCATTGTTGCGGAGCTTGTGTCTGTTACGACATGGCCTGTCGTTGCTATCTTCGGCATCTGAATTGCCAGGGTTTCTTGAATTGTTGTTGCTGCGAGCCAGCCAGCTATCCCTGCCCGCACAAAAGCGGGTCATGAGTGTCGTGAGGGCTGCCATGGATTTCGGCTTTTCTTGGCCGAGGTGTCGGGCGAGCTACTCGTCGCGGATGTTATGCTTAAATGCCGCTAAGGCCTCGGCATCCGGACAGTCGACGATTTGGTTATTTTTAGTTAGGAACTGAGTCAAGGATTTCCTGGCTGATTCCCCTGGCTGTTGGGTTATGTGACTCAAGTCATCGACATCCGGTGGTCGCACATAAGTGCCCTGGAAGTTATCAAGGAATGAGTCTTCCAAGTTCTCCCAACTGCCAATGGAGTTTGCTAGTAGGCAATTGAGCCAATGCCGAGCAGGTCCTTTGAGTTTTAATGGGAGGTACTTGATGGCATGTAGATCATCACCGCGGGCCATGTGGATGTGGAGGAGGAAATCTTCGATCCATACCGCGGGGTCTGTTGTGCCATCATATGATTCAATGTTCACGGGTTTAAAACCTTCTGGGAATTCGTGATCCATTACTTCATTCGTGAAGTATTGGGGGTGTGCGGTGCCTCTGTGCTGGGCTATATCACGACGCAGTTCATACGAGTCTTGTCTGCTATATTCGGCCCGGCCGAATTTGCTTTTAGTATATCCGGCGTGATGGTCATCGTCACTCGTTGGGGCGTGCCCCCGTGATCCGTAGATTGATCTTGTATGTCCTGCTTTGTTTTCCAATACGCCTCATAGGTCCTGCGTGTTGCCCCGGGCCTTAGTGTTTTTGTTTGATTGGCGACGGGGTGCGGGCTGGACTTCGGGCTGATACGCCGCTTTGTCTCGACCACGAGGTGGCCGGTCAGCCGCATCATACGCTGGTAGTGTAGGCTTTAATGCTTCCTCCCCGAGTTGGGGTAGTAACCTGCGCTTTGGGTAACTTTTGGTTGGGCGCTCGAGTTCGTATTCCTTGGCTGCCAGCACTTCGGTCCATCTATCCGTTAGCAGATCTTGATCAGCTTGAAGCTGTTGTTGCTTTTTCTTCAGGCTTTTTGCTGTGCATATAAGCCGGTGCTTCAAGCGCTCCTGCTCGACGGGATCCTCAGGCATGATAAATTCTTCGTCGCCGAGGCTCACCTTGTCATCGGAGAGAGGCATGTAATTGTCATCCTCTGATTCTCCATCTGCTGCCTGTTCCTTAGGGCTAGCTTGCCCATCCTCCCGCCGAAGCCTGACTGGAGGGGATTGTCTTCAGCACTGTCCGCAGCATTATTGTCTCTTGTGCCGGTATCGCTGCTTTTGCTATGGCGGGGTTTAGAGCGGCGCCGATGACGCCGGTGCTTAGATTGCTTCTCGAGGGGATTATCCTCTGTTGCCTTATTGACATCGCTTTCTTTGGGGGTGTCCACCATGTATATATCATATGATGAGGTGGCTATCCAGCGCCCTGTGGGCGGTGGTTCCTGTTCTTCTCCTGCATCGTCGTCCATACCGTCGATATCTTCGGAGCCGAAATCAAGCATGTCGGTTAAGTCGTCGACAGTGGCTATTAAGTGGGTGGTGGGTGGGGGACTAATTTCTTCGTCGTCCGCTTCCCGCTCGAGCCGGACATAGTTCAGCTAAGGGCCTCCTGACAAGGAGAGAGACCTTAATGAATTTAGCACGTCGCCCAAGGGAGAGTGCTGAAAGATATCCGTGGAGTTGAACTCCATGATCGGTGCCCAATCAGATTCGATAGGCACGGACGCAGGCGGCTTGGAGCCTTTGGCCAGGGACAAATCCATGGGTCCGGCAACACGTGTCTCACAGGAGGAGAAGTTAGTATTCGGCTCTGTCGCCGCTGGGTGTGCGGCCTCCACAGCGGGGTCCATCCACCCGTCCTCGGACAGCATGATCTGCTCCGGATTGAGGGCCGGAGTAGCCACAGGTGTGATCTCCCGAACACCGTCCGGAGGCAGAGCTAAGTCATGCTCATTGCGACTGTGCGGCGCACTTGACATGGGCTTGAATCCGTCGAAGATCAAGTCTCCACGGATGTCGGCAGTATAGTTCAAGCTTCCAAACCTAACCCGATGGCTAGGGGCATAGCTATCGATCTACTCCAGATGGCCAAGCGAGGTGGCCCGCAGTGCGAAGCCGCCGAATACGAAGATCTGTCCGGGGAGAAAAACCTCACCCTGGATTGCATCATTGCCGATGATCGAAGAAGACATCAAACCTTATGGTGACGACATAGTGGAACTCTCAATGAAAGCACCAATGTCGGTGTCAAAACTGGCAGATCTCGGGTAGGGGGTCCCGAACTGTGCGTCTAAGGTGGATGGTAACAGGAGGCAGGGGACACAATGTTTACCCAGGTTCGGGCCCTGTCGATGGAGGTAATACCCTACGTCCTGCTTGATTGATCTTGATGATTTGAGTATTACACGAGTTGGTCTACCACGAGATCGTAGAGGCTAAACCCTAGAAGCTAGGCTATGATTATGATTGTTGTTGTCCTACGGACTAAACCTTCCGGTTTATATAAACACCGGAGGGGGCTAGGGTTACACAAAGTCGGTTACAAGAGAGGAGATCTACATATCCGAATTGCCAAGCTTGCCTTCCACGCAAAGGAGAGTCCCACCCAGACACGGGACAAAGTCTTCAATCTTGTATCTTCATAGTCGAACAGTCCAGCCAAAGTATATAGTCCGGCTGTCCGAGGACCCCCTAATCCAAGACTCCCTCAGCGACGGGCGGCCACGCGGCGGCAAGACGGCGGGGAGGGGCGGCGACGGGCACAGGGGATGGGGCGGTTACGACGGGCTGGTGGGTGTGAGAGAAAGTGAGAGAGTGCACGCGTTCATGGCGGGGGGGGGGGGGGGGGGGGGGGGGGGGTTAGCGATTCAACGTCGTGCCCGGGTGGGCCCCCTACCCTCTTTGCCATCAGCCTAGCGGACGACAAAGAATTGTTTGCCGTCAGCCAGCGGATGGCAAAGAGCTGACCTAGCCACAACCTTGTGATGACCCACAAGTATAGGGGATCTATCGTAGTCCTTTCAATAAGTAAGAGTGTCGAACCCAACGAGGAGCAGAAGGAAATGATAAGCGGTTTTCTGCAAGGTATTCTCTGCAAGCACTGAAATTATAGGTAACAGATAGTTTTGTCATAAGATAGTTGGTAACGAGCAACAAGTAACAAAAGTAAATAAAGTGCAGCAAGGTGGCCCAATCCTTTTTGTAGCAAAGGACAAGCCTGCACAAATTCTTATATAGAGAAAAGCGCACCCGAGGACACATGGGAATTATCATCAAGCTAGTTTTCATCATGTTCATATGATTCGCGTTCGGTACTTTGATAATTTGGTATGTGGGTGGACCGGTGCTTGGGTACTACCCTTACTTGGACAAGCATCCCACTTAGGGTTAGCGGGCTATAAATGGGCTATATGCGAATAGGCCGTTAATAGGCTTGCCGTGGGCCAGCCCGCCACCTTTTGACCAAGTCAAACGGGCCGACCTTTTCATAGGAATGGGCCTCTATTGGGCCATGCCATGTGTCGACGTATCATAGGCGCTTTGGGTCCAATGAGTGGATGACATCTGTCCCAACGGTGAGCCAACACGTGTTTCCTCCAGCCAACGATGATTTTACATGTGGAAAATCCCCATTGGTCGGGGATGTTAACGAGTAATCGGATCCAAAACCAGACCCAATAGCTTAACGGCGCCCCGTTACGGTGGATGCCACATGTCGGTCACCCTTGATGAAAGCACTTCTATGACGCGCGATTTATCATCATGGGAGTGGAAACTTCCGTGGTGATAATTTTGGTAATGTCATGGAACACTTCTACGACAGCACAAGTATGACTATCTTGATTCTATCATAAATTTGTCATGGATGTACATGCATGACAGAAAACGTGACCTACTGTGACAAACACGTATCATCACGGAAGTATATATTTTTTGTAGTGTCGGCCTCCGGGGTCCACTCGAACGGGCCCTTCTTCTTCATCAGCTTGAAGAACGGCAAGGCGCGCTCCCCCAGCTTGGAGATGAAGCGCGCTAGCGAGGTCACACAGCCCGCAAGATTCTGCATTTCCTTGAGAGGTTGCGGTGGGCTCATGTCCTCTATCGCCTTGACCTTCTCCGGGTTAGCCTCGATCCCCCGGTGGGACACGAGGAAGCTCAACAGTTTGTCGGAGGGTACACCGAACACACACTTCTTTGGGTTGAGCCGCAGGTCCACCTGGCACAGGCTTGCGAAGGTCTCCTCCAGATCCTGAATCAAAGTTCTTGCCTCCCGATATTTTACCACAATGTCGTCGACGTAGGCTTCAGCATTTCTCCCGAGCTGCTGACCTAGGGCAATGTGCATCAGCTATTGGAAGGTCGCTCCTACGTTGCGGAGCTTGAACGGCATGCAAGTGTAGCAGTACACCCCGCATGGGGTGAGGAAGGTCGTCTTCTCCACATCCTCCACTGCCATCTTGATTTGTTGGTAGCCCGAGAACACGTTCAGGAAACACAGCAGGTCGCACTTAGCGGTGGAGTCGACAATCTGGTCGATGCGCGGAAGTGGGAACGTGTCTTGGGGGCATGCCTTGTTGAGGTTGGTGAAGTCGACACACATGCGCTCCTTTCCGCCTTTCTTTGGCACGATGATGGGGTTCGCCAGCCACACCGGGTACCGCACCTCACAAATGATGCCTGCTGCTTCCAGCTTGCACGTCTCCCGGATGATGAAGGACCGCTTCTCTGTGGACTGCCGCCGCGCCTTCTGTCTCACATGGCGCACATTGCGGCACACCCTTAGGTGATGCTCGATCACCCCCCTCGGGACCCCTACTAGCTGCTTGGGTTCCCAGGCGAATATCTCCTTGTTCGCGTGTAGGAACCTCACCAATGCCTCCTCTTGATCCGGGTCGAGGTTGGCGCCTATGGTGAAGGTGTCTCTTGAGGGCCCACTTCCTCGACCGGTACTTGCTTCGTCTCGGCCCGATCTTTAGTGAATAGTTGCTTATTTTTTGCTGGCGCAACCTCCTTGGCTCCGAGAGTGGCCTTGTTTGCCGGGCGTGCTGCCGCGGTAGCCCTGAAGACAAGCTTGAGTGCCATCAGAGCCTCCTTGGTGTCTCCAGCCACGGTGAGGACGCCATTGCTCCCTGGCATCTGCATGAGGTTATAAGGAGGATGGGTAGCCGCCATGAGCTGGGCCAAGACCGGGTACCCGACGATGGTGTTGTATGGGAGGCCGATACGAGCGATGTCAAAGTCGATAAGCTCGGTGCGGTAGTTGTCGCGGGTGCTGAAGGTCACAGGAAGGCGGATCTGCCCTAGGGGGCTGGTGGAGCCGCCACCGACCCCGGAGAAAGAATTGGTGGGGCGAATCCGTTCATGCGGCACATGGAGCAAGGCGAAAGTTTCCATGGAGAACACATTGAGGCCAGTCCCGCCATCGATGAAGGTCTTGGTGATGACTACGTTGCAGATGGTGGGCGTGCAGAGCATTGGGAGCACGCCCGAGCTAGTGGTGGCGACGAGGTGGTCCCCTGAGTCGAAGGTGAGGTTGGCCTTGGGCGCCGCCCAACCTGGGGGAGCTCCCTACTGCGTGGAGGCGGCGCCGATCTGGCAGAAGAACTGCTTGGTGTGGCGGTCCGAGGGCGGTGCCTGTGAGCCGCCGAGGAGGGCTACAACGGCGATGGGCGCTGGTGCCGCAAAGCGTGCGACAAGAGGCCGCACAGCTCCTCCCAAGATGCCACTAAGGATTCTGGGAGGGTGAGCAGCCAGGCGTGTGGCACGCCAGCGAGGGCCATGGGGAACCAGTTGGCCATGACCTTGTCGTCGCCTCCAGCTGCCAGGACGGCATCCTCGTATGCCAGCAGGAAGGCCGACGGATCCTCTGCACCGTCTTAGCGAGGCGGCATCTATGGCTTGAACTTGCGCGGCCACTTCACCCGCTGTCGGTGTCAAAACCGGCGGATCTCGGGTAGGGGGTCCCGAACTGTTCGTCTAGGATTGATGGTAACAGGAGACAGGGGACACAATGTTTTACCCAGGTTCGGGCCCTATCTATGGAGGTAATACGCTATGTCCTTCTTGATTGATCTTGATGAGTATGAGTATTACAAGAGTTGGTCTACCACGAGAATGAGATGGCTAAACCCTAAAAGCCTAGCCTATATGATTATGGTAATGGTTGTCCCTATCCGGACTAAGCCCTACGGTTTATATAGACACCGGAGGGGACTAGGGTTGTAGAACGTCAGTTGTAGAGAAAGGAATCTTCATGTTGGATCGCAAAGCTTGCCTTCCATGCCAAGGAGAGTCCCATCCGGACATAGGAGAGAGTCTTCAATCTTGTTTCTTCACAGCCCATTAGTCCGGCCCATGTCCAACAAGCTGCATGCTCAAGGACCCCTTAGTCCAGGACTCCCTCAGTAGCCCCTGAAGCGGGCTTCAATGACGAGGTGTCCGGTGCGCAGATTGTCTTTGGCACTGCAAGGCGGGTTCCCCTCTCAGAATACTCCAAGATAGTCTTTGGATAAAATGAATGTGTCCGGATCCGCAACACAAGTACCACTGCCGTAGAGTATAGTATTTTATGAGTCCAATCTGTTGATAATAATTTTTATAACGTGATATCACGCCCGCTCGGTTATTTATTTCTAACCATTTCCTATCCCGCCGTTCCATGTTTGGAGGCACGGTTGTTATTGGCACATCCTGTCGAAGCAGAGATCGTGTCCCCTTATTGCGCGATTCTCATCAATACGAGCGCGGGTAACCCAACCATTCTGTTGGAAAGATTCCTTAAGAATAGGCAAGTCTTCATGTTCAGGGGGAGGCGTTTAATACCCGGTGCCTTTATAAAGGAACCAAGGGTCGTCTTTTTACGCCAAACCTCTCCTCAGACTTTCCAACCTCAAGTTCTAGCACCCAAGGTTCGACTTCATTGCTCCAAGCTTCCCCATCATGTCCAGGCCCAGCCCTCAAGGTCGATGGGTGGCTTCCTCCGTTACAGAGTAGGATATCGCAAAGCTTCGGGCGGCCAGATACCTGACCGCAGAGATCCCCCATAGGCTTCCTGCTCAAGGACAGGTTATTCCGACCCCAAATCCGGCGAGAGGGTCGTATTCATCCCTCACTTCCACCAAGGGCTAGGGTTCGCTCTCCACCCCTTTGTCCGGGGGCTAATGTTTTATTACGGACTAGATTTTCACGATCTAGCTCCGGATTCTCTCCTCCACGTCTCGGCGTTTATCATCACGTGTGAGGCCTTCCTCTGAATCCCCCCACACTTCGGCCTATGGCTCAAGACCTTTAGTGTGAAGCCGAAGGTAGTCGACGGGGAACAGGCGGAGTGTGGTGGTGCTATAGTAAGCAAGCTTACCAACACTCTCTGGACAAAAGGCTCTTTCACCGAAACTTCCAACCAATGGCAGCGAGAGTGATTTTACATCACGGAACCCCGTACTACCAAGTGGGCAGCTATACCTGCGTTCCGTTCCGTCCCTCCATTACAGCTTGCATCATGGATCAATAAGGGGCTGGGCTAGGGATCAGTTGATGAAGTGCAGACTCTATAGAGACGCATCTGAACCCTCCTTGAGAAGGACATCGATCTTGTCGACGTGATTCAAGTAATGCTAGTCCGCCGAGCTTTGCCATGCTAGCACAGGCCTCTCCGCATGTGGGAGTTTAATCCGGAAGGACCACAAACCCTCCAACACTTCTTCGGCATTATGCATAAAGGGATGTGGAAGTTGTTTTTCGGGAAATGAAAACATTGGTTGTACACCACTGAGGACGCCGGCCTCGACTTCAACCGCCCAGATACCCCGGTAAGCACTCGACTTCTGAACACTTTGTATTTAAGTATGCTGTAATACATTGCTGAGCAAACTATCTTCTTCTAGGGCTGGATAAAGAAAGCGGAACTAATTAGGTGTTCGGCCCCCCTTCCCGAAGGCTCAACGGATCCCGAATTAACAAGGATGCTGGCCCCGGCTCCATACCAGATGCCTGTGAAGGAGAGCAAAGCGGAGAGTAGGAGGACCAAAGATGGCCTCCATCCCGAAGGTATATCAGACATTGTGTCCGGGGGAATCAAGATTCCATTGTCCTAAGACAAAAATGAAGGAGAAGTCAACACTTCTTCCCCCCACGGAAAGAAAAGGGCCGCCTCCGAAGATTGGGAGGAAAAGGCTCCTAAGCGAGGCAAGATGCCTATGATGGGTGGCCCGAGCTTGGAGGATGACGTCATCGCGTAGTCCCTCGACGAGGATGAGCCTCGGGACAAATTGTAAGTGAACAAGGGTGTTTTAAACATGTCATGTTCCCTTCTTGTAATGTCTAGAATATATGTTTTTTTGCAGATCGGCATGCAGTCTTCTTCAACAGTCCTCTTCCTCGGGGGACCTTCTCCTGGAGATGATGGAAAGCGAGACGCCTCCACTGGTCTCATCGCCCAATAGGGCGGACGACTTCGAGGTATCATCGTAGAGGGTCTCCCCCGATCAACAAGTGGTGCAAGGGATGAAGACACCATTCGAAGGTGATACTTCGGAGGCGCAGGGTCCGGGGGCCAATAATGGAGGTCCCAAGCAGTCCGGTCTACAGCCGGATATGAATAAACGGATTCCTTCAAAGGGAGGTCGTACTCCTTCAGCAGCTTCCGGGGACCCAGAGGCGCTGGATACATTGACAAACATGCTGCGGCAGGCATCAGTCTCGGAGGAACATCGTACCTTGATGGGCACAATGGTTGAAAAGGTCCTGTCCGCGAAAAGTGGATTGAACGAGGCCTTCGTGAGCCTGCTAAGAGGCTTTTAGGTTTGTACTGTAATATGTTCGATTGTGTTTTACTCACAAAATACACCGGTGTATAGATAGTAGCTCCTGAGACTCTGATTGGCTTCCCGAGGGAGGCGGTCAGAGGATCAAAAGATATGCCCAGGAAATAATCTGATTAATTGGAACACAAGCTATGACGTCCCCAGTAACTGCTCGGACTACAGAAGTTGCGGATGTGCAACACAAGATTGATGAGGCGGATAAGGATATCGCGCTTATCAACATGCGACTTGACTAGGCGCAAGGTATGTTTTTTGGGGCAGCCATACTATGCATGTGTTTACAATATAAGCATGATGCAAAGAATTTTGCAATAAGATGTACATATCTGCAGATGGTGCTGCCGCAGTGGAGGTCCTTCGGGCTAAGCTAGCCCGTGCCAAGGAGTAGGCCTGAATTAGTAATGCAGCTGCCTAAAAGGCATCTGCCGAGCTAAAGGCCGAACAGGCTGCTCGGCACCGATGCGAGGAGAAAATATCCTCGATGACGCTTGAACTAAAGGAGGCCGTTAGCCGCTGCGGATTTCTCGAGAGGGATAATAAAGCCAAATGGTTGATCTTGACAAGGCCTTGCAAGAGGCAAGAGAGGCCTGGTCCGAATCTAGAGCGGCCCGGGAGGAGATCTGGCAAGCTGGGGAGATCACGGCTGGTAAGCCCTTTTTACTGCAAACTAAGTTCGATGATTCGAATTATGCCCCTCTTAATCAAGTGTGGAGTTCTCCAGATGCTTTATTGGATTTGCCAAAGAGTGCTTCCGTTGCGGCGCAGTTTTACCAAGCGCAAGAAAGGTATGCAATGAAGAAGCTTTTCTGGTCGCAATTTGGTGTGTTAAAGCGCCCACTGTTGCTGAACGAACAGATGACCCAATGGGCAGAACTGTACCGGATATCCGGCGCTACCATGAAAGACGTCATAGCCCGGCTATGGCCGGCCGAGCCAATTCCGGATAGTTATTTTGGTTTGGTGCGGTGACTTGCTGCCACGGTGTCACGCATCGACGCTGTTAAGCGATCAACGTGCATTGAAGGTGCACGGATGGCCCTTGCCCTTGTGAAAACATAGTGGACGAAGATGAAGGCCATTGATGTTGCAGCGAAGAGTCCACCCAAAGGCAAGGACCATTATGCACCAGAGCATTATTTCGAAGATGTCTTAGCAGCTGCCCGGTTGATAGAGGGTCTGTGCTCGAAAGATATGATATTCGAGTGAGATGTATTGACATTGTGAAAGACAATATTATGAAATAACAAAGTTTACATTAGAGTTGCTTAAAAACTTTGAATCCTCCTATGTGGCCATTTTTATATAATCTAAAAGATTTCCAGTCTCGTAGGAAATATGGGGGTGTTCGGAAAAGCAGTTGATCACTCTTAACACAACGTCTTGGTCCAAAAAAGGAGGTGTCAATGCGGTGAACTAGGCAATCAGTCTATAGGGTGCCAACACTTTCACTTAGCCATTGGAGTTTTATGGTGGATCTATGATATAGATCCTGTTATGTATGCAGTTATGCCAATGCGGTGCGTTACATGTATGACCCGAAAGAAGGTCCTTCGTATAGTATGGGGGGATCTCAAAAGACCCTGTTAAGTTGTCGAGCGGTTGACCAGCTCTCGCCGCATCATGACAGTCAGTTTTTGGCTTTCTCTACCGAGGTGTTTGACCAGGTGAACCAGAAACACAATCGCAGCAGTTCTCCCTTCACTACCTTAGCCGATAGAGCGGAACATAAGGTAGCAAGCACAGGAGCCGGGCAACCCAACTATTGACCCAAGACATGATTCGGAGCTGATGCATATAAGGCCGAACTCGCGACGCCTAAGTATGCTATGAAGCTGTTCGGACTTTGTTGGCAAGTCATTTTGTTCCAATGTCAAGCCCCTGGCAAGGTATGCCAGGGTGGGTGTAGGAAACAACAAAAAGGAGCAAAATTTGATTATTTATATAAAAGTGAATACTTGATACGAAGTATATTCGCTAGAACCTGACTGACATGCCAATTGTCATTTTATAGATAATAACGCCACCACCCCGGCTATTTGACATGCCAGGGGTTGGCGGCTGAGGAAACAGGCACTTTACAGTCTCGAAAAATAGGGAGTGCGGTCTACAAAAAGTTATTTTGGACCTCCTATCGCACGTCTGCGCCGCCTTTCCTCGGTGAAGGGGCTCCTTAACAAGAGTAGCCTTTGGGTGAATTTATGAACCCGGACTCTGATACAGTCCACGAGATGACCAGCCTATGTGCTACCAGTAGTAAAGGATGATGGAAAAAGAAAGATTAATTTAGAAAAAAGGGAAAAGGAAGTAGTTTATGGGAGTACTTGTAGATCCGTCCATGTTATGCTTCCGCCGATGTCCAGGCTATTTGCAGGGCATAGTTATGTATGCGCGGTACAGATTTCGTAGGTATATGAGGTGGACGGCTGAAGCCGAACTGATAGTCCTGCTCCGAACTTGGTCGATCCTGTTGAATGGAGACCGGTGGCTTAATGGCCAACAAGGTATGCGGTTTAATGAGACCACTTTGTACTTTGGCTTAGGGCGCTGTAGTGTGATCCTCAGTCTGGAGGGAGTGTTTCTCCTGCTCCCATGTAGAGTTGTATGTCACGTATACCATGTTCATTGTTTTCACTTCAGGGGGAAATTGCTTCTGACCCCCGGTATTTGATTGGTGACCCTCTTCGTCGTCGCTATCGCCCGACGGCCTCCTCGCTTTGTGTTCGGCGTTGAGCTTACTGACCTGCTTGAACACCCAAGAACTTATGTTGGTATGATTAGCTGGTTTGTTGGGGTGGCCACGAATCTGGTAGGGCCGGTCCAATATTTTGTCCAAATTGGATGGTCCATCTTTGTTTGCCAGTACTGGAATTAGCTTATTTGCCGTCTACCAGTTCTTTGCCGTCCGCTGGCGGACGGTAAATAAGGTCTTTTCCGTCAGCTTAAGGAAAACGAACGACAAAGAACTGGCAGATGACAAAGAAGGTCTTTGCCACCAGCCTGTTCTTTGCCGTCCGCTGGCGGACGCCAAAGATTGTTTGCCGTCCGCTGGCTAACGACAAAGAGAGAGCTGGACCCACTAAACGAGTTAATTGAGGAAAACTTAACGCCCCCCCTCTTTGCCGTCTGCTAGCATACGGCAAAGAGGAAACAAAGCGGACGGCAAAGGGCGGGCGGACGGCAAAGATTCTTCCTAACTAACGGCCGAGCCCCATCCCGCCCCTTCTCTCTGTTTCTCTCCCTCTCTCCTCCCCGACGCCCGCCGCCACCCCCGCCGCCCGCCGCCCCCCACTACCCGCTACCCGCCGCCGCTTGCCCCGTCGACCCACCACCCCGCCGACCCCACGCACCGACGCCTCGTCGCCCCACCACCCCGGCGCCCCCTCCACCCGCCCACCACCCGGTGCCACCGCGGCCCCATCGTCCCCGCCTCCCTGCCGGCTCGGCGCCGCCGCTCACCGCCCCGGCGCCACCGTCGCTGCCGCTCGATCCGGTGAGTTATTTTTTTCTTCTGTTTTTTCTTTTTTTGCTATTAGATTTAGTGTTAGATTCAGTTTAGTTTTAGTGTTAGATTTAGTGTTAGATTCAGTTTAGTTGTAGTGCTAGAATATGTAGAAGGGGAAGAAGAAGAAGAGGGGAGAAGGGAGGAAGAGGAGGAGGGAGAAGAAGAAAGAAAAGAAGAAGAGGAAACCCTACACCCTAGTTTTAGTTATAGTTTTACTTTAGTTTTAGTTTCAATTTAGTTCTACTTTTTATTTTTAGTTTAATTTATTTTAGATTAGTTTTACTTTTAAGAAGAGGGGAGGAGGGAGGAAGAGGAGGAGGGAGAAGAAGAAAGAACAGAAGAAGAAGAAGAAATAAAGAAGAAGAAGAAGAAGAAGAAGAGGAGGAGGAGGAGGAGGAGGAGGAGGGAGGAAGAGGAGGAGGAGGAGGAGGAGGAAGAGGAGAGGAGGAGGAGGAGGAGGAGGAGGAAGAGGAAGAGGAGGAGGAGAAGAGAAGAAGAAAAGGCTGTCACGTGCCCCGACCGCGACCCACACCCTGACCCCGACACCCCGACCCCCGACACCCCGACCCCGACACGGCACCCCGACCCCGACACGCCACCCCGGCGCCATATTTATTTTTTGATTTTGTTATGAAAAACATCATATATTATTATTCATGTCGGTATTTTTTTTATGTTGTATTAATTTCGCTTACTCTTTGTCATGGCAGGTGTTGAAAGATGGTGGGCACTGGTCCGGAGCGCTCCGAGGCCCCTTCTTCGTCGGCGCATGGTGGGAGGTCTTCCATTCCACCCGCACAAATCCAACAAGCATTGCTGGACATTATGGCAACACCGCCGGGCCCTTCTTCGTCAACCGCGGTGCCCAGCAGGGGACGAGGAAAGGGAGGGAAGAAGAGAGGAGCTGGAGCACGTGGTCGCGGGAGAGGAGGTAGGGTGACTGCTAGGGTGCCTTCCTCGCCGCCACCCCCAGCTGTTTCACCTGAGCACGTGACTGCTAGGGTGCCTTCCTCGCCGCCACCCCCAGCTGTTTCACCCGAGCACGTGACTGCTCGGGTGGACTCGTCCGAGGAGGAGGAGGCTACACGGACTCCGGTCCACGAGCCTTGGGTCCACGGGCCTTCGGCCCATGATAGTTGGGCCCATGAGACCTCGGACGAGCACACGTCTGGATGGGGTACCTGGCCGTATCAGCTTGAGGGGCCGAGTGGCCATGCTGATGATGGCGGGGAGCCGACTGATATTGAGAAGGAGGGGGGCACCGTCTACCAGCGTGGTTGTACACGGCTCCCGCCCGTGCTGGCGACCCGCGAGCAGAGGTGGTTGATTTTCCCTGATGGGGAGAGGTAAGTGCATTTAATATTTTTGTACCTTCTACATTCACGTTTCTTTAAATATCTATGCGTTGGCCTTGTCATGCTGCAGGGGTTGGGACCATCATGAGAAGGTCCGCCGGCCCAACTCCGTACTTGGAGTGCTTTGCCGGCAAAACTTCCCAGGGTTTGTCACGTTGCCTGGTGAGGGTCGGCTTCTAGAGCTTGGATTGAGCTGGGAGCACTACTTCGCTGCCTCGGCCTCGCCGGGTGAGATTATCGACGGTGTCTTGTGCAACACGAGGGCAGACGTGGTGATCAGAAAGTTCTGGGTAATTTCTCCTTTACACAATTAAAAATCTTCAACTAGCTAGTTATTAATTGTACTAATCAATATTGTATCATTTGATTGCAGACATTCTACAGGTGTGAGGAGGGATACGAGGAGGAGGCGGCAAATGTTATCGAGAACGTCTGCAAGCGCCTACTACAGAACTTACGGCACGAGGCTCGGGTGCAGGCTATTCGAGACTACTACGCCTTGCGTGGTATCAAGAAGCCCAAGCCGGCTTGCCGCGAGAAGTTCCTGAGTAAGGAGCAATACATGAAGGTAATTCTTAAGGCCTTGTACTTACTTCCTTCATTTATTAATTCATAGCCGTAGCGCTCAAGTTTCTATTTGCTAACTTAGGTGCCTCCGAGATGGTGTGCGGATCGGATGGATTGTTGGGAGGTGTTGGTCAATGAGTGGTGCTCAAAAGAATGCCTAGCCGTCCACAACGCGGCCAAGGACAAACGTGCCCAAGTGGAAGGTGTGCCACACCATCAAGGCAGCTCCAACTTATATCAGTTCGGGCGGAACTGGGTATGTGGTTTACTTCATGATTCATGCAATTCATTCATCATGCTAGCATCAGACCTTTAATTACTAATTTACGTTGTTTCTCTCTTTCAGGCATGCTACAATAAGGCGGATAAGGTGCCAGAGGTGTACGACCTCTATGCCATGGCCCATACTGCCTCTTACAAGAAAGTCAAGGCATTCTCTCCGCCTGACCTCGATGATGCATACAACTTCTCCAACATCTCCTCCCACGACAAGCTCGTGAAATATAGAGATGAAGGGAAGGCGAGGAAAGGGGAGGACTTTAACCTGAGCCAAGGTCCCATTGATCCAGAGCTGGTGATGATAGCTGGTGGGAAGAGGTCCCATGGCTCGATAGCCATTGGAGATGGACTTATCCGTTGTCCTAGCACTCTCCCAGAGATCAAGTCGCCAGTCGAGATCCGCTCCTGAGATAAGGCCTCGTTAACGGCCAGTCCAACTCGCCTTCAAGGTTAGTTATACGTACTCAACTATCTTTCTACATTACACTGTGTGCGCTTCCATCAATGATTACAAATGCTAATGAGGAGTGGTGTTGCAGGCTGCTATACAGAGTGAGAGAGATAGAACGGAGAAACTTCTGTTGGAGGCGGCGGAGAGGCAGCGGGAGTTGGAGGAGAGGACGACAAAGATGTTGGAGGAGGAGAGGGCACGGAATGACATGCAGGCAAGGGCAATGTACGAGCTCCTTGTGGTAAGTTTCTTCTGCTGATTAGCCAAAACATTCATGTAGTGTTTGTCTCATTACTAACTAGTATGACTGAGTCATTAAAACCAAATGTGCAGTCTGTGTGCGAGAAGTCCGGTCAGACCGCTCCGCCGATGCCAGTGATTGCTCCTGGGACGATGGTGAGTTTAATTTGAATGGACACTACTTGCTAGTCTGAACATTTGAGTGTCATCGTGCTAAGAGACATTGGAAATGATCTTTGGTGTAGCGTAACTCCAGACAAGCATCGCACGATCCTTCTCCAGGTACCGGCATGAGCCAGCCGGCCGCTCCCGCACCTCCATTATCACGATAAGTTTCTCTAGTGTTTTGCTTAACAAATGCATAAAGACCTAGACTTAGCTTTATTTCCTCCAAAATGACTTAATAAGATTACCGACCTCCAAAACCATCCATTTTACCTAAGTTAGCTCTAAAACGATCTATATTTAGCTTTGTTTCCTCCAAAATGACCAAAGTTAGCTCTAATATGCTTAGTTAACTAGGTTTGCTTAATAATGACATGTACTTAGCTTACCTATGTCAAAAATGGCATAATTAGCTTAGTTAGCTCATAAACGATCCATTTTACCTAAGTTAGTTCTAAAATGATACATTTTACCTTAGTTAGCTCATAAACGATCCATTTTACCGAAGTTAGTTCTAAAAAGATCCATTTTACCTTAGTTAGCTCATAAATGATCCATTTTACCTAAGCTAGCTCTAAAATGACCCATTTTACCTTACTTAGCTCATAAATGATCCATTTTACCCAAGTTAGCTCTAAATGACCCATCTTACCTAGGTTAGCTCCAAAATGATCCATCTTACTTAGGTTATCTCTAAAATGATGCATTTTACCTAAGTTAGCTCATAAGCGATCCATTTCACCTAGGTTAGCTCATAATCAATCCATTTCACCTATGTCAGCTCACAAACGATCAATTTCACCTAAATTAGCTCATAAATGTCATATATTCTTCTTCTTCTTCTTCTTCTTCTTCATTTTCTTCATCATCATCATCTTCTTCTTCTAATCTTCTTCTTCTAACTTTCTTATTTCCCATTTTGCAGAATTCATTCGTTTCACGGAAGCTTGCATACATGGAGTGCTTGTTTGGATGAACTATGTTTCTTTTGTATCGATGAACTATGCATGTATGCTTTGATGACACTATTGTAATATGTATGGTTGGATGGATGTATGTGGAACTTGCTATGTATGGTTGATGGAACTATACATTTATGATGAAATTATATGTGTTGGATATCTCATATGTTTGCTGTGAACTTGCCATGTGAAAAATATATATGTATCATCTATTTGTTGTGAAAATGGTTGAGTATAAGAAAAAACAGAAAAAAAGAGGCAATGCAGGCTCTTTGCCGTCTGCCACCGATGACAATGGGCTCTTTACCGTTCGCCGCGGAAGGCAAAGAAGCCACGTGGCAACCACCTGTGTTTTTTGGCAGCTGACCATTTGGTCAATTTGCCTACAGTGGCAGACGGCAAAGGCCTGATGCTCTTTGCCGTCAGCCACGGACGACAAAGACTGCCGTTAGCCACCTAACGGACTAACAGCGAGTTTATTGCCGTCTGCTTTCTTTGCCGCCCGCTGCTGATGGCAAAGGCTCCTTTGCCGTCCGTGTCAGGAAGCATATGACAAAGAAGGTCTTTGCCGATCCTTTCTTTGCCGGCGCCTTTTGCCGTCCACGGCAAACGGCAAAGGCCTTGGCCGTCCACCTTCCATGCCTTTGCCGTCTGCCTTGGCAGACGACAAAGTAGTTGATTCCTGTAGTGTGCCTTAAATGGCTTCTTCCGTTGACCGGATTTGGGGCCGCTGAATCTAGCGTTGACCGTTGTGTCATACGTTCTTTCGTTATCACTGCGGAACTTGTTTTTGCTGCGTCGTGGTTTACCATTGCTGTCCTGAACTTCGGAAGTGCCCGGATCGCTGGCGCTGTTGCTTCTACGAGCGAGCCAACTGTCTTCTCCAGCGCAAAAATGGGTCATCAGAGCGGTAAGGGCTGGCATGGATTTTGGTTTTTCTTGAAGGCCGCTAGGGCTTCCGCGTCCGGACAGTCGACGATTTGGTTCTTTTTAACTAAGAACCTGGTCCAGAGCTTCCTAGCTGACTCTCCGAGTTGCTGGACAATGTGACTTAAGTCATCGGCATCTGGTGGCTGGACATATGTACCTTGGAAGTTGTCAAGGAAAGCCTCTTCCAAGTCCTCCCAGCTGCCAATAGAATTTTCAGGCAGACTATTTAGCCAGTGCCGAGATGGCCCTTTGAGTTTTAAAGGGAGGTATTTGATGGCATGGAGGTCATCTCCACAAGCCATATGAATGTGGAGAATAAAGTCCTTGATCCACACCGCGGGGTCAGTTGTTCCCTCGTATGATTCGATATTTACGGGTTTAAACCCTTCGGGGAATTCGTGATCCATTACTTCGTCAGTGAAGCAAAGAGGGTGTGCGGCGCCTCTATATCGGGTCGCATCGTGACGTAGCTCCGATGGAGTCCGGCTGCCGTTTTCGGCCCGTGCATGACTAGGCTTGTCATGTTCGAATAGATAGCCATCGATATGTGTCGAGGTATGTTCTCACGATCCATAGATCAATCTGGTATGCCCTGCTCTGTTGTTCAGGTCCTGCCGGAGGTCATATGTGTGACCACGAGCTTTTTTATCTTTGCCTTTATAATGAGGAGGGGCAGGCTGGTATTCGGCTTGAGTTGCCGCTTTACCCGACCATGTGATAGTCGGTCAAACCCATTGGGTGGTGATGGTATGGGCTCTAGCGCCTCATCATCGAACTGTAGTATCAATTTGCGCTTCGGGTAACTTTTGGCTGGGCGCTTAAGGCCGTATTCTTTGGCTGCCAGGACATCAGTCCATTTATCATTTAGCAGATCTTGCTCAGCTTGAAGTTGCTGCTATTTCTTTTTTAGGCTTCTTGCAGTGGCTATTAGCTGGCGCTTGAAGCGCTCCTGCTCAAGAGGTTCTTCAGGCACGATGAAATCTTCGTTGCCGAGGGTCACCTCATCCTCGGAAAGTGGAAGATAATTACAGTCCTCTGAGTCTTCGTTGATGGCCTATTCGTCGGGGCTAACTTTCCCATCTTCCCATTCTTCTTGTTCAGGAGTTGTTCCAACAGGGTCTTCTCTATCTTCAAGATCGTCCAGAGTGTTGTCATCTCCGTGCTGGTGTTGCTGTCTTTGCTGCGGCGTGATTTAGTGCAGTGCCGCTGACGTTGGCGCTTACGATGTGTCCCAGGAGGTTTATCCTCGACTAGGTCTTCTTTGTCGTCGTCATTAAGCTCTTTAGGTGTATCCACCATGTATATGTTATATGAAGTTGTTTCTGTCCAGCGTCCGGTAAATGGCGGGTTTTGGCCATGCTCCACATCTGCATCATCGTGCATACCATCGATGTCTTTGGAGCCGTAATCGAGCATGTATGTTAAGTTTTCGACAATGGCTATAAAGTGGGTGGCGGGTGGGTAGCGAAATTCCCTGTCATCAGCTTCTAGTTCGAACCGGATATAGTTCGGTTGTGAATCCCCCGCTAAGGATAGATTTTTTTAATGAATTCAGCACATCACCCAAGGGTGAGTGCCGAAAGATGTCTGCGGCGCTGAATTCGGCGATCGATAACCGATCATGCTCGACATGCGTGGACGCACATAGTTCAGAACTTTTAACCAGAAACGAGCCCGAGGTTCCAGTGACACAGGCATTACCAGAGGTTAGGTCTGTGTGCAGCTCCAACACCGTGGAGTCTGCGGCTTCCATGGCGGGGTTAAGCTTCCTGTCCTCGGATGGTGCGACATGCTCCAAATCTAAGGCCAGAGCGGTTACAGGTGCAATTTCCTGGGTATGGCCCGATGACAGATCTAAGTCATCTCCATCGAGGTGACGGGGAGCGATTGCCGTTGTGTCGAATCCGTCAAACATCAAGTCTCCATGGATATCCGCGACGTACTTCAAGCTTCCGAATCTGACCTGACGGTGAGGGCCGTAGCTGTCGATCTGTTCCAGATGGCCAAGCTAGTTGGCCCGTAGTGCGAAGCCGCCGAACATGAAGATCTGTCCGGGGAGGAAGACCTCCTCTTGGACAGCATCATTGTAGATGATTGAAGGAGCCATCAAACCTTTTGGGGACGGCACAGTGGAACTCTCAATGAAAGCACCAATGTCAGTGTCAAACCGGCGGATCTCGGGTAGGGGGTCCCGAACTATGCGTCTAGTATCGATGGTAACAGGAGACAGGGAACACAATGTTTTACCCAGGTTCGGGCCCTCTCTATGGAGGTAATACCCTACGTCCTGCTTGATTGATCTTGATGAGTATGAGTATTACAAGAGTTGATCTACCACGAGATCCAGATGGCTAAACCCTAAAAGCCTAGCATGTATGACTATAGTAATGATTGTCCCTACCCGGACTAAGCCCTCCGGTTTATATAGACACCGGAGGGGACTAGGGTTGTACAAGGTCGGTTGCACAGAAAAGAATTTTCATATTGGGTCGCCAAGCTTGCCTTCCACGCCAAGGAGAGTCCCATCTAGACACAGGAGAGAGTCTTCAATCTTGTTTCTTCACAGCCCATTAGTCCGGCCCATGTCCAACAGGTCGGACGTCCGAGGACCCCTTAGTCCAGGACTCCTTCACACGCCGCAAGGCGGGGGTGAAAGCTCTGAGCCCCCTAGCGCCATCGTGGGTGCCCATCGTCCCAGCCGGGAGAGCAACACCTGCCATGGGGACAGAGCATGGAAGCGGTGGAGCGTGGATCGACGAAAGGAAACCTTCGGTGCACCCCTACCTGGCGCGCCAAATGTCAGATTTTGGGTTCCGGCAAAACCCTTAAGGTTCGAACACCGGGGTGTGCACAAAGATCTTTCCTTCCCCCTAGCCGACGCTCTCGCAATGATCTAAAAGCCTAGCTCGCCGAACTCGAAGAAAAAGGGACACAAGAGTTTATACTGGTTCGGGCCACCAATGTGGTGTAATACCCTACTCCAGTGTGGTCTGGTGGATTTCCTTGTAGGTTGAGGATGAACAAGTACAAGGGAAGCACTGCCACCTGAGGAGAGGTGTTCTTGAGCTCGGTGAGCTTGTGCATAAGAGGGTGGACTGGATCCGATCCCCTTCCTATGGTGATGGCTAGTCCTATTTATAGAGGCCCTGGTCCTCTTCCCAAATATTAGGCGGGAAGGGATCCCACAACGGCCAATTCGAAGCAGGACCGCCAGTACAAGCTATCTTGACAAAAGGTGGTCTTTGCCCGCCAAAGGCTCTGGTGGTGACACCGTCATGGGCTCCACGATGACCTCCGTCCTACCGTCGTGCTGGTCTTGGTCTTGTTGCACCGATATGGAAACCTTTGCCGGATGCCTCGGGACTCCTAGCCTGTTCCTGCTCCTTTAGCACCATAGAGGCAACTGTTGCTCTGCGCCCGCTGGCGCCCGGCTGGCACCCGCCTGGCCTTGGTCGTCATGGCTCACGTCACGGGAACCTCATGAGGTGCCCCTAACCTTGATCTCTCCGCTCCTCGCGAGCCAGCCTAGCGGGGCTGCCCCTGAGGAGGTCTTGTGTCGTCCGCCTCGTGAGGCTTGGCACCTTGCGAGGGTCTTGAGTGTTTGCTGGTGAAGATGGGCCGTACCAGGCCGCTGGAGGAGCCACGCCGTGGGCCTCAGGCAGGCAAGTCTGGGGACCCCCGTTCCCAGAACGCCGACAGATATGAACACCAAGAACATAAATATCATAGAGGCTATGTTGGTTTTGATTCAACTACATGCATGAACATGTGCCAAGTCAAGCCACTCGAACATTCAGAGGAGGACACCATACTACATCACAATCATTTTAACGCAATGTTGACATCCAAGATAAATCATTATCCACTCCTAGCTACTTATGCATGGCATGAGAAACTATAATCTCTAATTGTCATTGCAAACATGTTTAATCATTATGGGCTGAATCATGGATACTAGGTTAAACATATTTACAAAAACAGAACAAGTCGAGTTCATACCTGTTTCTCTTTGCCATGACCAGTTCATCAAATTTCGTCATTATTGCCTTTCACTTGCACAACCGAACAATATGAAAATAATAATAGTGCAAGAGTGTCGTGGACTAAGCTGGAATGTGCAAACATTTTATTCAACGGGAGAAGACAAGGTAAAATGGGCTCTTAGATCAACAATAATGCATATGAGAGCCACTCGTCATTTTCATCGTGGTGTTCTCCTCGGTATGACTCAATAAAAATAAAAAAAATTCAAAGAAACACACTGAAATGTTTTTGGAGTTTTTTGGTTTTCTTGAACAAACAAATAAAAGGGAAAAGCAAAAACCAGAAAAACTATTTACACGAGAAAGCTCCCAACAAGCAAAAGAAGAACAAGGAAATCTTTTTGAGTTTTCTTGTTAGTGCTACAACTAACTACTCTAGAAAGAAAAAGAAAAAAGAAATAGGAAATATTTTTGGAATTCTCAAAGTTTTTCGAACACACAAGAAGAAAGCGAGAAAATAAATATAACATGGATAATACAATGAAAAAGTGTGGACAACGACAAATGAAATGTGTGAACATGAATGTAAAGTCGGTGGAAATACGTACTCCCCCAAGCATAGGCTTTTGGCCTAACTTGGTCTAGGGCCACTCGAAGAAACCATGGGGTCCTATGTTGAAATGCTGAGGAGCTGGCACCTGAGGATCCCACTACTGAGGCTCCGACTGTGCTGCAGCTAGGTTGTTCTGGTAGGCGACGATGTCCTCGGGCATAATCCTATATCCGCCCCTGGAAAAAGGATCAAACAAAGCAGGTGCAGGCAATGGAATAATATCACGAGTGTTTTCACAAAAAACCAGGATATAAGGAATAGGAATGTTAGGATAATCGCTTGCAATAAACTGGTGATGTTCCGTGGCTGCACGATCTAGGTAAACCTTGGGCAAATGATAATCAAGCTGGCGTATCTGAATGTTAAAGTGAGTCACCAAGCGAGTAGCGTAAATACCACCATGTATTTTGCCCTTGGATCCGTTAATGTTGAGGCGAGGTGCCACAATAGGTCCTAAGCTATAAATGTTGTTGCCATGAAGTGCACAACGCAAAACAACAAAGTCTAGTGCACTGAGTGCACCTACTTTCTCTCTAGCAAGAAAACACTTCGCAATGAATAAACCAAAATAATGCATAACAGGAAAGTGTATGCTAGTGGCGTTGACACTCGACACCCCTCTCTCATCCCCCACTGTCAGAGTGCGGTAAAAACCATCAAACTCCGCGGTTCTAGGCTCAACTAAACTCCCATCAAAAGGGATCATGCATATGTCACAAAATTCAGTAAGTGGTATCTGACGGATTTCACCATATAAATTAAACTCCACCGCATGGGGTTTAATCCTAGGAAGAAAACGAAAACTTCGCACAAAGGAATTTGTGAGATGATACTGTTCACATTCAAATGTGATGAAGTCGGTGAGGCCGACATTAGCAGCATATTGTGTAAGCTCTTGAAGGATTCCGGCCCCTTCCATGAACGGGTTATGCGGCCATTCGCACGGCCGTACCTCCGCCATTCTCCAGGTATGGAGATCACTGTCAGATGACTCCCCAATGACTCCCTTGGAGTTCTTCTTGGAAGCAAACTTCCTAAAGATACTCATGTTTTTCCTATGAACAAAAATTCTGAAATTTTTAGTCCATAAAATTTTCTCAACAAAATTTCACAAGAATGGTAGCAACTACTCATAGGGATGCATAGATAAAAGTGCACCTATCCCTAGGTGGTTTTGGTAATTCCTAACAACATATAGCTCATTGAGCTAATGCTACTTCAAGATTAATATCTCAGGAAAGGTCAATGATTGGCATGGCATGGATGAGAAAAGTGGACCCCTCAAAATTCTAAGGACAAAGGATTGGCTCAAGCTCAAAGCTCAAGACTCTACATTTTCTATTTTAGTGATCCAAGATCACATTGAGTCTATAGGAAAAGCCAATACTATCAAGGAGGGATGAGGTGTTGCTTAATGAGGCTCTTGCTCAAAATGCTTAGTGATATGCTCCAAAACCCTCAACTACTTTCTCACATCCACATATGACCTAAACCAAAAGTCAAACTCGGCCCCACCGATTCTTTCTATCCGGCGCCACCAAGTTTCAAATGCCATAGCCACTACCACAAACCCTAGGCAAATCGGTCTCACCAATAGGGATCTCGATCTCACCGAGATGGGGTTGTAATCTCTCTATTTCCCTTCGTAACATTTTGGTCTCACCGAGAAGAGCGATCGGTCCCACCGAGATTGCAATGTAAACTCTCTGTTCTCCCTTCGTAACGTTCCGGTCTCACCGAAATGAGCGATCGGTCCCACCGAGTTTACCTGACCAACTCTCTGGTTAGCTCATTAGCAAAATCGGTCTCACCGAGATTACGTTATGCCGTAACCCTAATCATATCGGTCCTACCGAGTTGCATGTCGGTCCCACCGAAAACCCTAACGGTCACTAGCTTTCCTGAATCGGTCCGACCGAGTTTGGAAAGTTATGTGTAACGGTTAGATTTTGTGTGGAGGCTATATATACCCCTGCCCCTCCTCTTAATTCGTAGAAAGAGCCATCAGAACAAACCTACACTTCCAACCTATTTTTTCTGAGAGAGAACCACCTACACTTGTGTTGAGACCAAGATATTCCATTCCTACCATATGAATCTTGATCTCTAGCCTTCCCCAAGTTGCTTTCCACTCAAATCTTCTTTCCACCAAATCCATATCCTGTGAGAGAGAGTTGAGTGACGGGGAGACTATCATTTGAAGCACAAGAGCAAGGAGTTCATCATCAACACACCATTTGTTACTTCTTGGAGAGTGGTGTCTCCTAGATTGGCTATGTGTCACTTGGGAGCCTCCGACAAGATTGTGGAGTTGAACAAAGGATTTTGTAAGGGCAAGGAGATCGCCTACTTCGTGAAGATCTACCGCTAGTGAGGCATGTCCTTCATGGGCGATGGCCATGGTGGGATAGACAAGGTTGCTTCTTCATGGACCCTTCGTGGGTGGAGCCCTCCGTGGACTCGCGCAATCGTTACCCTTCGTGGGTAGAAGTCTCCATCAATGTGGATGTACGATAGCACCACCTATCGGAACCACGACAAAACATCTCTGTCTCCAATTGAGTTTAAATCCTCCAAACCCTGCCCTTTACATTCTTGCAAGTTGCATGCGCGCTTTACTTTCCGCTGCTCATATACTCTTTGCATGCTTGCTTGAATTGTGTTAAGATTGCTTGACTTGTTCAAAGTTGCTAAAATCTGCCAAGAACTAAAATTGGGAGAAGGCTAGATTTTTATTTGGTCAAGTAGTCTAATCACCCCCTCTAGACATACTTTCGATCCTACAAGTGGTATCAGAGCTTTGGTCTCCATTTGCCTTGATTTTCATACCTTTTGGAAGTCCTAGACTTGGTTTCACAACCTAGGAGAGTATGGTGTGTAGCGAGGGAAATTACCACCGTAGAGGTCCTTACTTTGATGGTACTAATTTTGCTAGTTGGAAGCATAAGATGAAAATGCATATTCTTGGACATAACCCCGCCATTTGGGCTATTGTGTGTGTTGGCTTGCAAGGTGAATTCATTGATGGGAGAGAACCAAATCGTGAAGCTACCGTGGAAGAGTTGAAGATGCTGCAATACAATGCTCAAGCTTGTGATATCCTCTTCAACGGATTGTGCCCTGAAGAATTCAACAAAATCAGCCGTCTTGAGAATGCAAAGGAAATTTGGGATACTTTTATTGATATGCACGAAGGTACCGACTCCGTCAAGGAATCCAAGTTGGATGTGCTTCAAAGTCAACTTGACAAGTTCAAAATGAAGGATGGTGAAGGTGTCGCTGAAATGTACTCTAGGCTTGCTCTTATCAAAAATGAGATTGCCGGCTTAGGAAGTGAAGAGATGACCGACAAATTCATCATTAAGAAGATCCTAAGAGCCTTGGATGGAAAATACGATACCGTATGCACATTGATCCAAATGATGCCAAGTTACAAAGATCTCAAGCCAAGGGAAGTCATTGGAAGAATTGTTGCTCATGAGATGTCACTTAAGGACAAGGAGGAGCTCCATAACAAGTCAAGTGGTGCTTACAAAGCCTCACGTGAAGCTCCCACATCATCAAGTGAGAAAAAACCTTCAATGATGAATTGAGCCTAATGGTGAAGAACTTCAACAAGTTCTACAAGAATAGAAGCATAGAGAGAAGTTGCAAGTCAAGGTCCTACAATGACAAAAGATCTTCTAGTCGAGAGCAAAACTGCTACAATTGTGGAAGACCCGGACACTAGTCCAATGAGTGTACGGCTCCCCACAAGAGAAGAGAAGATTCTCCCAAAAGAAGAAGTAGAAGAGAAGAATCACCATCGAGGGAGAAAAGGAGTAGGGATGATCGTTATGAACGAAGACCCTCCCGGAGAAGCAAGGATTCGGAAAGGAAGGACAAGTAATCAAGGAGCTACACAAAACAAAGACATCAAGCTCATGTTGGTGAATGGGTATCCGGCTCCGACTCCGGCAATGACTCTGAGAGAAGCTATCACTCCGACTCTGAATATACTCAAGATGAAGGTGTTGCCGGTCTAGCACATGTGTCAACCAACTCCTACGGCATATTTCATTCACCAAATGAAGGAATTGGAAGATGCTTCATGGCTAAAGGCCCAAAGGTATCACACCCCGAGTATGTTGATTTCAATAGTGATGAAGATGACTTGTTAGGTGATGATGATTTACTTTTTGACAACTCTAGTGATGAATACTATGATGAAACGTCAATTAATCATGCTAATCAAGATGAAATGAATGACAATGATAAGGAGAAGATTGAGTCTCTAACTAAAGAACTAAACACTCTTAAGTTAGCTCATGAAACTATCTTAGGAGATCATCGAGAACTTTTAAGGACTCATGAGAAATTACGTTTTGAGAAGCTCAATCTTGAGCAAGAGCATGAGTTCTTAAAGGAAATCAATGATGATATTCGCAAGAAAAGTTCTTCTTACATTGCCAAGCGTTTACTCTTATCCACTTACACGCATCAAGTCAAGTCTAGTAACAACAACAAGAAGGATTCTTCTTCTAGTAGTAACAATAATCATGCTAAATCCAATATTGTTGCTTCTAGTAGTTCTCTTGATTCCACTAATGATTCTCTTAGCCAAGTTACACTTGAGAAAGAAAATAGCTTATTGAAGGGAATCATAGAGAAAGGTGTTTACAAGAGCCTTGCCGGGAGTAAGCAATTCGAGGAAATTGTACGCAAGCAAGGAAGGCACCGGAGGAATCAAGGTATTGGTTTTGAACGAATGTTCAATGCTAATGGAGTTGAGTGGGAAGAAGATCAATACCCCAAGACGAAGTTTGTTCCTCATGAAGAGAAGTATGATCCTACTTCTTTCAAGGGGACACAAGCTCAAGATGATCTTCCACCACAAGACCACAAGGAAAAAGGCAAGGACAAGCTTCAAGAGGAAATTGATGCATTTGAAGAAGCTCCTAAGGCCTTGGTCAAGTGGGTTCCCAAGACTACATCAAGTTCCACTTCATCAAGTACAACTACAAACTCCGAGGATTCCCATCAAGATGGTGTGGATCCCGAAGAAGAAGAACTAGAGAGTTCTTGAGGGTGACTCCGCCAACATACTTCACTCTTATCATTTTGGCAAGAACAAGTGCAATCAACTTCCACATCTTGCACTAGTTCAAGGAGTCACAAACCCTCTTGTTGGTAAGACAAGGGACAAGGTAACCTAATGCTCTCATAGATATCATCTTGTGTGTGCATCACTCTATGTCTATGGATATCCTTGTTCGTTCCTTGTGGGACTAACCCGTGTAGGTATTGAGAATGCAACTCACTCCAAAGGATAGCTCCGAATGATCTACATCAACTTAGAGCATCCACATCTTCAACACCTACATGAAGTCATCATCGACAAAACCCAAGGTTAGTTCATCCCTCTTAGGGGCGATATCACATCTAGGGGGAGCTTTGCTCTAACAATTGAGTTTAAGCAACTCTAATGGTGTGAACACAACAATGCTTTATGTAAAAGTGCTAACCCCACTTGTGCTTAAACGATGAGTATGACCTATGATCAAATGTTCTCATTTGACTCCTAAGTCAATATACTCATATATAGATGACCTAGTCATCGCCAATTGCTTGATAGATGCTATAATTGTTTGTGCATGCTTTGCCACATATTTCATTTGTCACTTTATTGTGTGAGCATGTTGGTTGCATAATTTACTCATTCGAGGACATCCACTTGTTGTTTTAATTGATTGTTTTCCTTTGCTTTTGGCCAAGTGAATGGACAAGAATGCCTAAGAACCTTCTCTAGCTATCTACGCTTTTCTCGTCTCAAACTCTATTGATGCTGCATTACAAAGTTTGATCAAGTCAGATTCAAACTACTCTGTGTGAGGAGCACTCGGAGTCCCCGATTCGTCATAGACTTAAACTTCCAAAACTTATTTGTGTGTTTCGGTCTGACCGGTTCATCCATTTGGTCATACAGAGATCACTAAGTCGATCTAGGTTTTCAATCTCGGTGCAACCGATTTGAACTTTTCGCTCACACCAATTTTCAGTAACTGCTTGCAGTTATGAATCTCGGTGCCACCGAGTTGTTCCACTCGATCACACCGACAGGGTCAGGCTATACATATCCACGGGTCAATTTTTGGAAAACTTTCCGAACCTCCTCGCCCGCGCTTAGCCTGCTCTGCCTCCTTGGGTCTCCGGATCATCCTCCTCGTTGCCAGCCGCCTCCTGTCGCTGGTCTCCGCCGCCGTCAACGGGATCGTCTTCGCCGTTGCCGTCGTAGCAAGTTCATCGCCGAACTAGGGTATGGACTTGAACTTTGTGCTGTTCTAACTCTGATTCCCCATCACATTGTTTTGCCATGTATCTTGCCATGATTGAGATCGTTCTATCCATCGAAAACACTCCGTAGTTTAGTCGTGAATTGAAAATTTAGGGTTAGGTTTCTGCAGAAACCATCTCGGACCGACCGAGTTGATGAAATCAGTTCCCTGATTTGGCTCAGGCCATTGCACATGTGATTCTCGGTCTGACCGAGAATTGCAAATCGGTGTGACCGAGTTCAGCACTCTGTGAAACCCTAGTAGTCTCAGTGCCACCAAACTGTGACTCAGTCCGACCGAGTTCATTAGTTTAGGTTCCAAAAGCTGCTTCGGTATCACCGAGTTTGCAAATCGGTAGATCCGAAATGCTTTCTGTGGAAAACTAAAACTACGTTTTTTTAATTCATTCTTTTGCAAAAACCTCTGTACTTTGTGATGCTCATCCACTCTACCTCATCTATAATCTATTCACAGAGTCTGCTGTTAGTGTTTGCATCATGTCAGATCAGAGTGACAGTCAGAACCAGTCAGAGGAGCAGGTTCACTTGAGTGAGGGCACTAGTCCCTCTAGCAGCTTAGATGATGGCAGCAGGAGCACACCCAACAATCTGCCAAAGGCTGCCACAAGGGCCAACAAGAAAAGAACCTCAGAGTCAGAGGATGAGGACTATGTGGCTGAGCAAAAAGAAACCAGCTCAAAGAGGAAAGTCCTAAAGAAGGAATATGGCACAGCTGCTGCCACCAAGCCAAGGATGAAGCAAAAGGTTCCTGCCAAGAGAGCTCTAATGTCTAAAGCCAGAGCATCCACTCAAGAGACTTTGGGATCTGCACCCAAAGAGCAGGTTGTGGCCGAAAAGAAAAAGGAAGGAGAGGGTCAAGAAGACCACTGCCAGAGTGCTTGGGAGATCTTCAATCATGAAAGACTCTGAAGAAGAGGAAGAGGATGCTGCACCAGCACCTAAAGCTCGTAAGCTTATGGGAGATGCCATAAGATTAGGGGCTGCTCCATCTAAGCCCAAAGGAACTCCTAAGCGAGCTTCTCCAAAACCCAAAACTGCACCCAAGAGGAGCACCAGGAACATCCCAACAGCAGAGAAGAACAAGGCCCCAATGCCTGAAGCTGCAATGGAAGAAGAAGATGATTCTGTTGTCTTGAGGAAATTGAAGCCAAAGATTCCCGACCACAATGATGCTCATCCAGTTGCAGAGAACATGAAAGTCAGGAAGGACTTTGGTCTAAGGCTTTGGAGAGAGTCTGATCCATATGCCACCAGGAGAAGGACTACTGTGGACTACAGGTTCCATACAAAGGAACAATAGGACTTCTATGAGACCATCTTGCTTGACAGGAAGCCCATAGTGTGTGACATGAGATGGGTCGATTGGTCATTCATTGAGGAAAATGAGGATCACTTCCCTGGTGTATATGACAACTTCAAGGCTTGTGGAGTTGATGAGTTTGTGGCTCAGAAGCTCACAAAATGGAATGATGAGCTCATCATGCAGTTCTACTCCACAACTCACTTCTACCCAGATGGAAGGATTGTTTGGATGTTTGAAGGTACTAGGTACCAGTCCATAGTTGCAGAATGAGCTAAGTTGATCAATGCCCCAGAAGAGAGTGAAGATGACTTGGATGTCTATGCCAAGAAGAAGAAGGATCACAACACCATGGCACACATGTACAAGGAGATCCCAGATGCTGCTCTTGAGACACACAAGTTTGGATATGTACATTACCTTCTGTCAGGCTTGCCAACTATCAACTGGATCCTCAGGCACACTCTCTTGCCAAAGTCAGGTGATCACAAGATGATCAGAGGCCATGCAATTAACTTGCTTCACATCTTTGATGTCCCACAGAAGTTCAAAGTCATGAGCCTAATAGTGTAAACCATAAAGAGGACAGCTGCAGATCAGAAGAGGAGTTGTGGGTATGCTCCACAGATCCAGGCGCTGATCAACTCCAAGATGGGCACTGGCACATATCTGCTGGACAAGGAGCACCTGCCCATCTACCCAGACTTTGAGGACAACACTGTGGTGATGGATGAAAATGAACCATCTTCTCTGCACGCACAAGCCAAGAAGGAGAAGGCAAAGGCTGAAAAGGCTACAAGGATGCCAACTACTGAAGAAGCATCTCAGTATCTTCGGAAGAGCAAGCAAGATCAGCTTGGCTACTTGGTTGCCTCCACTCTGAGGATTGAGAAGGGACTGGCCAGCCTGACTCAAAACCAGAAGAGCTTGGAGAGGATCGTGGAGCAGAAGTTCTATGACTTAGATGTGAAGGTCATTGAGATCTAGTCAGTCGTTGAGAAACTTCAGGATGCAGTGGAGGAGAACAAGGGAAAGACAACCACTGATGCTTTTGCTAGAGTACCCAGAGGTCAGAGGTCTGCTGAAGTGCCTATTCCAGACACTAGAGCTACTTCATCTGCACCAGCTACATCTTCAGTACCACCGGCTCCAGCATCTACTCCACCAGCTCCATCTACATCGACTGATGCCTTTGTTCTTGGAGTTCTGTCTACACCACCACCTGAAGACCAAGCCCGAGTGTTGATCTAGCACTATGCATTTTTTATGAACTTTTTGGTAACTTGTTGCCAAAGGGGGAGAAAATGTATAGATCATAGGCTTCGAGAGAGAGCGTTGCTTTTTATTCTCTCTTTTTGTTTGGTGGTTAAACTTCATTTATTTGCTTGGTTGAGATACTTTATACTTTGTGCTTGCTTAGATGATCATTCACTTTGCTTGGTGATGAGTGCATGTATTTTAATTATTATCATTTTGAGCGCTCCACGAAGATGTGTGTGACATGGAAGAGTAACCCATGATCCTAACTCTTTGTGCATTTGTAGTCCAAAGCAAAACTTAAACTATGCACAAATTTAGGGGGAGCTCTTGCTTTTCACATACTTCTCAAAGCGACAATGTTTTTCACGCTTATTATCATTTGTCGAAGCTTTGCTCTATATGTTGTCATCAATTACCAAAAAGGGGGAGATTGAAAGTGCAACTATCCCTAGGTGGTTTTGGTAATTCCTAACAACATATAGCTCATTAAGCTAATGCTACTTCAAGATTAATATCTCAGGAAAGGTCAATGATTGGCATGGCATGGATGAGAAAAGTGGACCCCTAAAAATGCTAAGGACAAAGGATTGGCTCAATCTCAAAGCTCAAGACTCTACATTTTCTATTTTAGTGATCCAAGATCACATTGAGTCTATATGAAAAGCCAATACTATCAAGGATGGATGAGGTGTTGCTTAATGAGGCTCTTGCTCAAAATGCTTAGTAATATTCTCCAAAACCCTCAACTGCTTTCTCACATCCACATATGACCTAAACCAAAAGTCAAACTCGGCCCCACCGATTCTTTCTATCCGGCGCCACCGAGTTTCAAATGTCATAGCCACTGCCACAAACCCTAGGCAAATCGGTCTCACCGATAGGGATCTCGGTCTCACCGAGATGGGGTTGTAATCTCTCTGTTTCCCTTCGTAACATTTTGATCTCACCGAGATGAGCGATCGGTCCCACAGAGATTGTAATGTAAACTCTCTGTTCTCCCTTCGTAACGTTTTGGTCTCACCGAAATGAGCGATCGGTCCCACCGAGTTTACCTGACCAACTCTCTGGTTAGCTTATTACCAAAATCGGTCTCACAGAGTTTGTGTAATTGGTCTCACCGAGATTACGTTATGCCCTAACACTAATCATATCGGTCCTACCAAGTTGCATGTCGGTCCCATCGGAAACCCTAACAGTCACTAGCTTTGCTGAATCGGTCCGACCGAGTTTAACCATTTGGTCCCACCGAGTTTGGAAAGTTATGTGTAACAGTTAGATTTTGTGTGGAGGCTATATATACCCCTCCACCTCCTCTTCATTCATAGAGAGAGCCATCAGAACAAACCTACACTTCCAACCTATTATTTCTAAGAGAGAACCACCTACACTTGTGTTGAGTCCAAGATATTCCATTCCTACCATATGAATCTTGATTTCTAGCCTTCCCCAAGTTGCTTTCCACTCAAATCTTCTTTCCACCAATTCAATATCCTGTTAGCGAGAGTTGAGTGTTGGGGAGACTATCATTTGAAGCACAAGAGCAAGGAGTTCATCATCAACACACCATTTGTTACTTCTTGGAGAGTGGTGTCTCCTAGATTGGCTAGGTGTCACTTGGGAGCCTCCGACAAGATTGTGGAGTTGAACCAAGGAGTTTGTAAGGGCAAGGAGATCGCCAACTTCGTGAAGATCTACCGCTAGTGAGGCAAGTCCTTCGTGGGTGATGGCCATGGTGGGATAGACAAGGTTGCTTCTTCGTGGACCCTTCGTGGGTGGAGCCCTCCGTGGACTCGCGCAACCGTTACCCTTCGTGGTTGAAGTCTCCATCAACGTGGATTTACGATAGCACCACCTATCGAAACCATGACAAAACATCCGTGTCTCCAATTTCGTTTGAATCCTCCAAACCCTTCCCTTTACATTCTTGCAACTTGCATGCTTTACTTTCCGCTGCTCATATACTCTTTGCATGCTTGCTTGAATTGTGTTAAGTTTGATTGACTTGTTCAAAGTTGCTAAAATCCGCCAAGAAATAAAATTCGTAAAAGGCTAGATTTTTATTTGGTCAAGTAGTCTAATCACCCCTCTCTAGAGATACTTTCGATTCTACAATAGAGGCCATAGCAAGCATTCAAACTACTTAGAACTATAAGATTTCAACATGCAAGCTCATCTACAACAGCACCAAGAGTAGCTAATTATTCAAAATATAAACCACTAAAACAAAATCTAATTGGACAAACGGAGGAGTCACATACCAAGCAACAATCCCCCGAAATAGTTTTGGAAACGAAGCTTCGAGCAAAGAGATCAAAATCCGCGGGTTTGAGAGCAAGAATGCAAGAGAGAGAAGAGAGAGAGCAATGGTGAATTTTTTCTGGAGGTTGGTGGTGATGTGGAATGAACAGATAAGTGAGGGGGCCACGTGGGGACCGCAACCCATCAGGGTGCGCCAGGGAACCACAACCCACCAGGGCGTGCCCAGGTGGGTTGTGCCCACCAGGTGCACCTCCCTCTGATATTATTTGCACCAAAAGTTCTCAAATATTCAGAAAAAAATCGTATTAAATTTTCAGGGCATTCTGAAAATTTTTTGGGTCATTTTTTATTGCACGAAAAATTCAGAAAACAGACAAAACATGGCATTTTATTTTATTTAACTAATAAAAACAGAAAATAAAAGGTAGGGACAAAAGGTAGTGCTCACTAAATTCATCAACTCCATACCTCTCAAAAATGATCCATTAATAAGGTTGATCAAGTCTTATTAACAACCACTTTCGATTAGCATTAAATCGAAGAACTTTCGTAAATCACTAAGTTACCTCAACGGGGATATGAATGTCCCCAACAATAAGCATTTCATATTTCTTCTTAACGGTAGGTAGAGGTAGTTGAAAACTTCCAATAGTGATTGTCCGAGATTTTTCAATGACGTTAATACCATTCACTTGCAATTGTTTCTTCGGAAAGTGCACTGTATGCTCTTTACCATTGATATGAAAAGTGACCTTGCTTTTATTGCAATCAATGACAGCCCCTGCAGTATTCAAGAAGGGTCTACCAAGGATAATCGACATGTTGTCGTCCTCGGGAATCTCAAGTATAACAAAGACAATCAAAATAGTAACATTAGCAACAACAACGGGCATATCCTCACAAATACCATAGGTGTGGCTGTTGATTTGTCAGCCATTTGCAAAGATATTTCAGTAGGTCTGAGTTTATTCAAATCAAGTCTTTTATATAAAGACAAAGGCATAACACTAACACCCGGTCCCAAATTAGATAAGGAAGTTTTCACATAGTTTCTTTTTATGGAGAAAGGTATAGTTGGTATTCCCGGCTCTCCAAGTTTCTTAGGTACTCCATCTTTAAAAGTATAATTAGCAAGCATGGTGGAGATTTCAACTTCGAGTATTTTTCTCTTATTGGTGATGATGTCTTTCATGTACTTTGCATAAGGAGGCATTTTCAAGATATCAGTCAAGCGAGTACGCAAAAAGACTGACCTCAGCATTTCACCGAAGCGTTCAACTTCTTCATCATCTTTATTTGTAGTTGATTTAGGTCGAAAGGGCATAGGTTTTTGAACCCATGGTTCTCTTTCCTTACCATGTTTTCTAGCAACAAAGTCTCTTTTATCATATCTTTTATTCTTAGGTTGTGGGTTATCAAGATCAACTCCAGGTTCTATCTCAGCATCATTGTCTCGTTCTTCATTATTTGTTTGAGTGTTTTTATGAACCTCATCATTATCTTTTTCATTATCAGAAGGTGAGTGTTCACTACCAGGTTGAGTTTCAACATCAGAGATAGAAACTTCATTATCGCGAGGTTTTTCTACTTCGGGTTCACTAGAGGCATGCAAAGTCCTATCTTTTTCTTCTTCTTTTTCTTTTTAGAAAGACTATCGTGCATCAGTGGTAGATCTTTGAGAGTCGAGTTCAACTCTTTTTGGGTGTCCCTCGGGTTCAAGTGGTTCCTGGGTCATTTTACCTCCTCTTGTTGCTACTCTAATAGCAAAGTCACTTATATTATTGTTCATTTCATCTAGCAACTCTCTTTGAGATTTAGCAACTTGTTCTAACTGGGTTTGAACCATAGAAGCATGCCTCCCCACACCTCTAACATCATTTGTGATTCTAAATAACAAGTCACTCGAGCGAGCAATCATATCAGAATTGTATTTCAATTCTTTCATAACATTTGCATTGAAGTGATCTTGCTTTCTAATGTAATTTTCAAACTCATAAAGGCATTGGCTAGAGTGCATATTGTGAGGATTATCATTGTCATTGAATTTCGTTAGAGAATTTACCTCTACTACCTTAGGCAGCGGTGGTGTATCAAGCCCATGTATTTCTTCAATAGGAGGTAAAAATTTTATATCCCCAGCTTTAATACCTTTTTCTTCATAGATTTCTTTGCCTCTTGCATATCTTCAGGACTGAGATATAAAATACCCCTCTTCTTCGGAGTGGGTTTAAGCGGTGGTTCAGGAAGAGTCCAATCATCATAGTTTTTCAATATGTTATTCAATAATTCTTCAGCTTACCCAATGATTCATTCCCTGAAAACACAACCAGCACAACTATCAAGGAAATCCCTAGAAGCATCAGTTAGTCCATTATAGAACATATCAAGCATTTCATTTTTCTTAAGAGGATTGAGGGAGTCCTGGATTAGGGGGTCTCCGGACAGCCAGACTATATCCCTTGGCCGGACTGTTGGACTATGAAGATAAAAGATTGAAGACTTCGTCCCGTGTCCGGATGGGACTCTCCTTGGCGTGGAAGATAAGCTTGGTAATACAGATATGTAGATCTTCTTCCTTGTAACCGACTCTGTGTAACCCTAGCCCCCTCTGGCGTCTATATAAACCGGAGGGTTTAGTCCGTAGGACAACATACAATCATACCATAGGCTAGCTTCTAGGGTTTAGCCTCTACGATCTCGTGGTAGATCAACTCTTGTAATACTCATATCATCAAGATCAATCAAGCAGGACGTAGGGTATTACCTCCATCGAGAGGGCCCGAACCTGGGTTAACATCGTGTCCCTCGTCTCCTGTAACCATCCGCCTTAGACACACAGTTCGGGACCCCCTACCCGAGATCCGCCGATCTTGACACCGACATTGGTGCTTTCATTGAGAGTTCCACTGTGTCGTCACCGTAAGTCTTGATGGCTCCTTCGATCAGCGGTAACGATGTGGTCCAGGGTGAGGTTTTCCTCCCTGGACAGATCTTCATATTCGGCGGCCTCGCGCTGCTGGCCAACTCGCTTGGCCACCTGGAGCAGATCGAGAGCTATGCCCCTGGCCATCAGGTCAGTTTCGGAAACTTAAAATACACTGCCGACATCCGCGGAGACATGATCTTCGACGGATTCGAGCCTACGTCAGGTGCGCCGCACGATCACGACGAGCATGATTTAGCTCTGCCATCGGACAGTGTTCGGGAGATCACACATGCAACTACTCCGGCCTTCAATCCGGAGCAATTTGCGCCATCCGAGGACGGATGGATAGACCCCGCCATGGAGGCCGCACTCTCAGTGGCGATGGAGCCGGATACTGACTTCACCCCTTACGAGAGCCGTGTTGCCGAACCACTTTCGTCTCCGGCCACGGACTCCGAGCCACCTGTGTCCATGCCTATCGAATCTGATTGGGCGCCGATCATGGAGTTCACCTCCATGGATATCTTTCAGCACTCGCCTATTGGCAATGTGCTAAATTCATTAAGGTCTCTCTCCTTGACAGGAGAACCTTGGCCGAACTATGTCCGGCTAGAATGGGATGCAGAAGACGAAGAAATTCGTTCCCCACCCACCACCCACTTAGTAGCCATTGTCGATGATTTAACTGACATGCTCAACTTCGACTCCGAAGATATTGACGGTATGGACGACGATGTAGGAGACGAACCGGAACCACCGCCCACAGGGCGCTGGACCGCCACCTCATCATATGATATATACATGGTGGACACCCCCAAAGAAGGCAATGATGACGAGACAGCGGAGGATGACCCCTCCAAGAAGCAACCCAAGCTCCGACGTCAGCAGCGCCGCTCTAAGTCCTGCCATAGCAAAAGTAGTGATACCAGCGTAAGAGACAATAACACTCCGGATAGTGCCGAAGACGACAATAATCCCCTCCAACATGATTTAGAGCGGAGGGTGAACAAGCTAGCCCTCCAGAGCGGGCAGCAGATGGAGAATCGCAGGAGGAAAATTACATGCCTCTCTCCGAAGACGAGATGAGCCTCGGCGATGAAGAATTTATCGTGCCTGAGGATCCCGTCGAGCAGGAGCGCTTCAAGCGCCGGCTTATGGCCACAACAAATAGCTTAAAGAAAAAGCATCAACAGCTTCAAGCTGATCAAGATCTGCTAGCATACATATGGACCGAAGTTCTTGCGGGCCGAGGAATACGAACTCGAGCGCCCCTCCAAGAGTTACCCCAAGCGCAGGTTGCTACCCCACCTCAAGGAGGAAGCATTGAAACCTACATCACCAGTGTACGATGCGGCTGACCGGCCACCTCGTGGCCAAGCCAGAGAGGCGTTTCAGCCTGCAGTTCAGCCTGCACCCCGCCGCCACTCAACAAAAACACCAAGGCCCGGGGCAACACACGGGACCTGCGAGACGTATTGGATAGCAGGGAAAAACATGCAAGGTCGATATACGGGTCACGGGGGCGCGCGCCAACGCGGGACGATGACCGTCGTGCCGGATACACTAAAAGTAAATTCGGCCGGACCGAATACAGCAGACAAGACTCATATGAACTGCGTCATGATATAGCCCGGCATAGAGGCGCCGCACACCCCCTATGCTTCACTGATGAAGTTATGGATCACAAATTCCCGGAGGGTTTTAAACCCGCAAATATCGAATCATATGATGGTACAGCAGATCCCGCTGTATGGATTGAGGATTTCCTCCTCCACATCCACATGGCTCGCGGCGATGATCTTCATGCCATCAAGTACCTCCCACTAAAACTCAAAGGACCAGCTTGGCATTGGCTGAATAGCTTGCCAGCAGACTCCCTCGGCAGTTGGGAGGATTTGGAAGACGCATTCCTTGACAACTTCCAGAGCACTTATGTGTGACCACCGGATGCTGATGACTTGAGCCATATAACTCAGCAGCCAGGGGAATTGGCCAGGAAATTCTGGACACGGATCCTAACTAAGAAAAACCAAATTGTCGACTGTCCGGATGCAGAGGCCTTAGCGGCATTCAAGCATAACATTCGTGACGAGTGGCTCACCCAGCACCTCGGCCAGGAGAAGCCGAAGTCTATGGCAGCCCTGATGACACTCATGACCCGCTTTTGCACGGGTGAGGATAGCTGGCTGGCTCGCAGCAACAACACATCAAGGAATCCGAGAACTTCGGATACCAAAGATGCCAACAACAGACCACGTCGTAACAGACAAAAGCGCCGCAACAACAGCGATAACACTGATGATACGGCAGTAAATGCCGGATTCAGAGGCTCTAGATCTGGCCAGCGGAAAAAGGCATTCAAAAGAAGTACTCCAGGCCCGTCCAGTTTGGATCGCATACTTGATTGCTCGTGTCAAATCCACGGCACCCCCAATAAGCCAGCCAATCACACCAACAGAGAATGCTGGGTGTTCAAGCAGGCCGGCAAGTTGAACGCCGAAAACAAGGACAAGGGGCTGCATAGTGATGACGAGGAGGAGCCCCGGCCGCCGAACACGGGAGGACAGAAGAGGTTCCCCCCACAAGTGAAGACGGTGAACATGATATACGCAACCCACATTCCCAAGAGGGAACGGAAGCATGCACTAAGGGACGTCTATGCGATGGAGCCCGTCGCCCCAAAGTTCAACCCATGGTCCGCTTGTCCGATCACCTTCGATCGCAGGGACCACCCCACTAGCATCCGTCATGGCGGATCCGCCGCACTAGTCCTAGACCCCATCATCGATGGATTTCACCTCACTCGAGTCCTTATGGACGGCGGCAGCATCCTGAAGCTTCTCTATCAGGATACAGTGCGCAAAATGGGTATAGATCCCTCAAGGATCAAACCCACCACAACCACCTTTAAGGGCGTCATCCCAGGTGTAGAGGCCCATTACACGGGCTCAATCACACTGGAAGTGGTCTTCGGATCTCCGGACAATTTCCGAAGTGAGGAGTTAATCTTCGATATCGTCCTGTTCCGAAGTGGCTATCATGCACTGCTCGGGCGAACCGCATTCACAAAATTCAATGCAGTACCGCATTACGCATACCTCAAGCTCAAGATGCCAGGACCTAGGGGGATCATAACAGTCAATGGAAACACAGAACGCTCGCTCCGCACGGAAGAGCACACTGCAGCCCTTGCAGCAGAAGCACAAAGCAGCCTTTTAAGGCAAACCACCAATTCGGCGATACAGCCCTCGGACACTGTCAAGCGAGTCCGGAGTAAACTGCAACAGGATCGCAAGGCACATTCAGAGCTCGCCTAGCAATTCGGCCCCCATCCCAGTCCCAGTCAAGCAACGAAATCCGTGCCGCGCGTACATAATTACGCACTGAAAATACCATGGGCATAGGCGGGAGCATGACCAGGGCACGTCCCGCAATGCGGCTTAACCGCCCTAGGGGCTGCATACCTTTATCATTTTTTATCTTTCAGGACCTTACTCTCTGGAAGCCCTTTCAGGAAGTATGCTTGCCGGACACATTACGGCAAGGAAAAACCAAGGCAAGAAGCTAAGACGTACAAGGGAACCCCCGGGTGGTCTCTTATAACAATCGATATACCCGCTTTTTTCTATCCATACGCAGCTTGCCCTTGGATAGGACATGTCAAATAGTCCTATTTTTTTGCTTATTGCACTACTTGTATCAGTAAGCTTCGACGTATTATCTAAATAACAATGCATAGCATTAGTCTATTATTGCATTATCCATCCCTTTTTTCCTTATATGTTCATTTACAACAACTTGCACCCGCACATTCTGGTACGGTCAGTACGCCATGGGCTTTCGTTTTCCCCATAATACGGCATGAGAAGTCCGAACACTTTCGACAGTGCGGCACCCCGAACTTATAGCATTATATGCATCAGCTCTGAATCATGTCTTGGGTCAATAATTGGGTTTGCCCGGCTCCCATGTTTTGGTACCTTACGTTCCACTATATCGGCTAAGGTAGCGCTGGGAGAACTACTGCGATTGTGTCCCGGTTCTTCTGGACGAGCACCTTAGTAGAGAAAGCCGAAAACTGACTGTCATGATAAGGCGAGAGCTGGTCGCTGTTCGAGAGGTCTCAAGTCCTTAAAGACTTTTTCCACTTCGGGCGAGGAGTCGGCCTTGCCCGACTTAGGCGTATATAGTGCCCCAAATTCAGCCTTCCGAATACTAGGGGCTTCGCCAAAATTTAAAATTGTAGACTTCTATGGCTAAGTGAGAGTGATAAAGCCTTATAGTCCGATTGCCTAGTTCGTTGTGTTGAACACCTCCCTCGAAGGACCCAAAATTGGGATAAAGAGTGCTTAGGTTTACCCTGAACACCCCCAGTACTAGTTACATGGGGGCAGAAGCCGACGACTGGCCAACTCTTAGATTTTATAAACAGCCGCACAGAAGGTAATATTTTAAATTCAAAAAGCATTGCATAGCGCAAATGAACTCGTTTCACATTACAGGATCACATGAGCATGTTCATTCAAAAATTACATATTTGGCACATTCCTCCGCCACAAGGCGGGAACCCTTCACGACACTGTCATAATACATTTCGGGGTAGCGATGCTCCTTGCCCTCCAGCGGCCCCTCCTTCACCAGCTTCACGGCGTCCAGCTTCGCCCAATGCACCTTCGCCCAGGCAAAAGCCCTGCACGCACCCTCGATGCAGACGGACCACTTTATGACTTCAAGCCGTGGGCAGGCATCCACAAGCCGCCTCACCAGACCGAAGTAGCTGCTAGGCAGGGGATCGCCAGGCCACATCCGGACTATATGACCCTTCATGGCCTGTTCGGCCGCCTTGTGAAGCTCGACCAGTTGCTTCAGCTGGTCGCTTAAGGGCATTGGGTGTTCGGTCCCAGTATACTGAGACCAGAACAACTTTTCTGTCGAGCTCCCCTCCTCAGCTCGATAAAACTCCGCGGCATCCAGTACACTGCGGGGAAGATCTGCGAACGCTCTGGGAGAGCTCCGAACTCGGGTAAGTAAAAGGAAAGTTTCCTTCACATACTTGCTTTGCATAATGAATGCATTACCCGCTGCTATCTTCTTCACCGTATCAATCTCCTAGAGGGACTTGTGGACTTCAGCCTTGGCGCTCCTTGCGCTTTCGAGTGCCTTCGCAAGCTCGTACTCTCACGTCTTAGAGTCAAGCTCCAAGGACTCGTGTTTTTTGGCGAGAGCCTCGAGCTCTTGCTGCACCTCTCACCCAGGCTTCTTGCTTTTCCTGCTCAATGCACTCCTTGGCCGCTTTGTCTTTGGCCTCGGACAATGACTTCTTCAGGTTCGCCATCTCGGTCGTGGCCCCTGGCAAATTCATGATGATCCTATTACTTTACAACCGAACTTCTTTTTAATGTATAGACAAGGTATTGCTTACCTTTGCTCTCCTCGAGCTACCTCTTGGTAAGGCCGAGCTCATCCTCGGACCGCTCCAGGTCCTACTTCAGTGCAGCAACCTCCGCAGTACGTGCGGCAGCCAAGGTTGTCAGAATCGCGATTCTGTTATATGATTCTACGACTTTACGATCCAAACTAACCCCTATGATTCTACGATTTTAGTTCTTAGAATCTACGTTTCTATGATCCTGATAGTGGAGATTCTACGATTTGCGATCCTACCATCAAAGCTCCGATCCAATTCAAAATCGTGATTCTGACAACCTTGGCGGCAGCTGCCAGCAGTGAAGCCTGCACATGCACATAGACATATTCTGATTAGACTCCTGAGTCATTATTTGATCCTCTATTCGGCCTTTCTTCGCGAACGCCAAACAGAGCATCAGGGGCTACTGTCTATGCGGTAATATTTTCCTATTTTTTGATTGCTTACCTGAAAGCCTATTAGGAGGCTGGCACAAGCTTCGGTTAGTCCGTTTTTGGCGGACTGAACTTTCTCGATCACCGCACTCATGATAGTGCGGTGCTCTTCGTCGATGGAAGCGCCGCGAAGCGCTTCCAGCAAGTTGTCCGGTGCCTCTGGATGGACAGAGGCCACCGGCACAGGCGGCTTACCCCCCTTAACGGGGGATCGCCTGCCAGAGTCCGGAACCACCGAAGGTTCCGCCGCAGTGTTCGGCTGGGGGCCGAACTTGTAGCCCGTGGGGATCTTGCTCCCTCTGCGCCCAGGATCCGGAAGGTCACCTCGAGGCGCCCCCAGGACTACCTCCCCTCGGCTTGGTGCCTTTTGAGACAACACCTCGACGTTGTCCATAGGGCAAGGGGTGGAGGCGGTCGGAAGTGAATCGCTATTCGTATCCGACGAGTCCAAAGAACCATCCGACGAAGATACATCAAGACGGGCTCGGGACGGATTGCATAATCATATTCGGCATAAGGAGAAGCAGTGCATTAAAACATACCATGAATTACTATGGTATTCGGATACTTATGACTTCGCCAGGGGCTTGTCCCTGGGTAACCACTCGTCGTCGCTGTAGGCGGCCGTCATGGAGCAGTCCGGAAGGAGGGTCCTTCCATTCTTGGACCCTTCGGCCTTCCCGGTTGGGGCGGCTTTCCTTTTCTTATGTCCCCTGGCTGGGGGGGACTTTTCTCTTCCTCCTTGTTTTCATGGGAGGAGTGCGCTTCAGAGTTATCGGACGATGAGTTCGACATAACCTTGCGCAGGAGACCCTTTCGGGTCCTCGTGGCCTTCTTGTGAGCCTTCTTCACCGGCACCTCGTAAGGCGCCGGAACCCGCATCTCCGTTAGAAGAGTATATGCAGGATCTTCAGGCTGGGGGCTGGGCACTCGAGCTGCTCCACTGTCTCTACCTAGTCCTATTAGTGGCATGGAAGCTTAGATCCTGCACATCATTAAACTGGGGCAAATAAATATCTTGTGAGATATAAAAACTTACCGGATTGGCATGGCGCTTTGCGCTGAGTCCGCGGTCCTCGGTAAGGGGAGGAGGTACCTCAGCGCCCTTGAACATCACCTTCCAGACGTCCTTGTGTGTCGTGTCGAAGAGCTCTCGCAGTGTCTGGTGCTTGGCCGGGTCGAACTCCCACAAATTGAATGCCCATCGTTGACACGGGAGGATCCGGCGGAAGAGCATGACCTGGACCACGTTGACGAGCTTGATTTTCTTGCTCATCATGTTCCTGATGCAGGTATGGAGTCCGGTCAGCTCTACCAGGGAATCCCAGGACAGGCCCTTCTCTTTCCAGGAAGTGAGCCGCATGGGGATTTCGGATCGAAATTTGGGGGCCACCACCCAGTTGGTGTCGCGCGGCTCGGTGATGTAGAACCACCCCGATTGCCACCCCTTTATGGTCTCCACATAGGAGCCTTCGAGCCAGGTGATGTTAGGCATTTTTCCCACCATGGCGCCTCCGCACTCTGCTTGCTGGCCGACCACCACCTTCGGTTTGACATTGAAGGTCTTTAGCCACAGGCCAAAGTGGGGCCTGATGCGGCGGAAGGCATCACACACGATGATAAACGCCGAGATATTGAGGATGAAATTGGGGGCCAGATCATGAAAATCCAGCCCGTAGTAGAACATGAGCCCGCGGACAAACGGGTGAAGGGGAAATCCCAGTCTGCAGACAAAGTGGGTAAGGAAAACTATCCTCTCATGGGGTTCAGGCGTAGGGATGATCTGCCCCGCATCTGGCAGCCGGTGCGCAATATCCACGGCCAGATATCCGGCTTCCCGTAGCTTTGTGATGTTCTCCTCCGTGACAGAGGAGACCATCCACTTGCCTCCCGCTCCAGACATGCCTGGAGTGGTTTGAGGAGAAAGACGCAAACTTGGGCGCTGGAGCTTGAGTGTGCGAGAATGGATAAGCAAGGAGGAAGAAGGCGTGGGTAAAAAGGGTGAATCTTTGTCCCTTTATAAGGGCAGAAGAGGCGATGCGCCTCCCCACATACCTCGTAAAATCGTTGATTCCCCGAACGCCGTAATTGATGGCACGGTTGGGTTACCCATACCCGTATTGATGAGAATCCTCCGATAAGGGGACACAATCTCTTCTTCGACAAGACGTGTCAAGGAAACCGCCTCGCGATATGTGTAGTGCTGGTTGAAGAAAAATGGTTCAAATAATGACCGGGCCATGGCATGATGTCATGTTGCTAAACATGTCAGCAGATTAAATTTGTGGAAATGTTATTCTCTCTACGGTGCTATGTGGAACTTGTTTTGCAGAGCCATACACTATCCTTGTGTTCAAAATCCTTTATGGAGTATTTGGAGGAAGAACCCGCCTTGCAATGCCGAAGACAAATCTGCACGCCGGACTCATTGTCATTGAAGCCTGGTGATCAGGCAAAGCATCAAGAAATTGGAGAATCCTCCCCCAAGCTTGTGGGAGACTCTCTTCTTCAATTTGCACAAAGTTAAATATTTCCTGTAAGGCAGCTTGTTTCTTATGAGCAGGAAAATATTTTTCAGAGAAGTTATAAATCATATCCTTGGGCCTGCGCACACAACCAGGAGCAAGAGTATTGTACCAAGCTTTAGCATCACCCTTTAATGAGAACGTAAATAATTTTAGGATATAGTAATAACGAATTTTCTCATCATGAGCAAAAAGGGTGGCTATGTCATTCAACTTAGTAAGATGTGCCACAACAGTTTCAATTTCATAACCATGAAAATGACCAGATTCAAACAAAGTAACTAACTCGGGGTCGATAGAGAATTCATAATCCTTATCATCAATAAAGATAGGTCAAATAGCAAACTTAGGATCACATTTCATTCTAGCATTCAAAGATATTTCTTTATACTTGCATAATAGTTTCTCTAGATCATCTCTATCCTTACAAGCAAGAATATCTCTAGTTGCCTCTTCACCCATAACATAACTTTCCAATACCTTTGGAAATTCATACCTAGGAGGGCTAGTTCTAGCAGGTGTTTCAAGATTTTTAGTTTCAAGCTTATCATCAGTTTCAACAATATCATGTTGTCTTACTCTAGCAATTTGTTCATCAAGAAATTCACCTAGTTGCACATTATCATCAAGCAAGGTACTAGCATCATCATGAGTAGCATCCATAGCAGAAGTAGCATCATCAATAACTTGCGACATATCAGAACTAATAGCATGTGGTGGTGTTGCAAGTTTACTTATAACAAAAGGTGAATCTAAAGTGGGCTGGATGGCAGTTCCTTACATCCCCTCATTTTAGAGGGAAAAATCTTAGTCTTAGCATCGTTCAGATTCTTCAAAGTGACAATTTGATAATAATCCCAGGTGACTCAAAAATATAGCTCTGCTCCCCGACAACGGCGCCAGAAAAAGGTCTTGATAACCCACAAGTATAGGGGATCGCAACAGTTTTTGATGGTAGAGTATTCAACCCAAATTTATAGATTCGACACAAGGGGAGCCAAAGAATATTTGCAAGTATTAGCAGTTCAGTTGTCAATTCAACCACACCTAGATATTAATTATCTGCAGCAAAGTGATCAGTAGCATAGTAATATGATAGATTTGATTGTAGTGGTAGCAGTAATAGTAACGGTAACAGTGATAGCACTAATTTTGTAGCAAGTGCAACCGTGACAATAGCAGTGGTAACTTGGCAAGAACAATATAAGATAAATTCGTAGGCATTGGATCGATGATTTGTTGGATGATATTCATCATGTGGCAGTCATAACCTAGGGCGGTACGACACTAGCTCCAGTTCATAACTATAATGTAGGCATGTATTCCGTAAATAGTCATACGTGCTTATGGAAAGAACTTGCATGACATATTTTGTTCTACCCTCTCGTGGCAGCGGTGTCCTAGAAACAAAGGGATATTAAGGCATCCTTTTAATAGAGAACCGGAACAAAGCATTAACACACGATGAATACATGAACTCCTCAAACTACGGTCATCACTGGGAGTGGTCCCGACTATTGTCACTCCGTGGTTGCCGGATCATAACACGTAGTAGGTGACTATAACTTGCAAGATCGGATCTAGAACATGGATATAATGGTGATAAAATAAACGGGTCAGATCTAAAATCATGCCGCCCAGGCCCAAAGTGACAAGCATTAAGCATCGAAAGTCATAGCAACATCAATCTCAGAACATAGTGGATACTAGGGATCAAGCCCTATCAAAACTAACTAGATTACATGATGAATCTCATCCAACTCCTCACTGACCAGCAATCCTACGAAGTAATTACTCACTCCCGATAGGGAGCATCATGGAATTGGCGATGGAGAAGGGTTGGTGATGACGAAGATCATAGATCCCCCTCTCCGGAGCCCCAAACTGTCATAGAAATGACACCTACGGGATCATGTGGGTCCCTTCTATGGTTTGGCAGGGAAGAGAGGTGCACAAAGAGTAGATCTAAAGATCAACACGATGGGATTTTCCCAGGTTCGGGCCACTAAGGAGCGTAAAACCCTAGTCCTAGTCTGAGTGTATATTCTGTGTTCTTGAGCTTCGGCTAGCTGCTACGCATGCAAGCTGGGCCGGAAAATCCAAAAAGTCTGAATCCATCTCTAGTACGCCTTGGGCCTCCTTTTACATGTCTAAGGGGCTGCCACAGTGGAACAAAGGAGGTGTAAAGTAGCTATGCTTATCACTGACGTCCTGGGACAAAACGGATTAAATGCGCTGGTTACGTGCCCCCTAGCTTTATCGAGGACGGAAATAGAGCTTGTCCCATCCGTCGCTGCCTCACCCCGCCTTGACATGTTGATGTCTATTACACAACCTTCTTCTCGTAGACGTTGGTGGGCCTCCAAGTGCAGAGGTTTGTAGGACAGTAGAAAATTTCCCTCAAGTGGATGACCGAAGGTTTATCAATCCGTGGGAGGCGTAGGATGAAGATGGTCTCTCTCAAACTACCCTGCAACCAAATAACAAAGAGTCTCTTGTGTCCCCAACACACCCAATACAATGGTAAATTGTATAGGTGCACTAGCTCGGCGAAGAGATGGTGATATAAGTGCAATATGGATGATAGATATAGGTTTTTGTAATCTGAAAATATAAAAACATCAAGGTAACTAATGGTAAAAGTGAGCACAAACGGTATTGCAATGCGTTGAAACAAGGCCTAGGGTTCATACTTTCACTAGTGCAAGTTCTTTCAACAATAGTAACATAATTGGATCATATAACTATCCCTCAACATGCAACAAAGAGTCACTCTAAAGTCACTAATAGCAGAGAACGAACGAAGAGATTATTGTAGGGTACAAAAGCACCTCAAAGTTATCCTTTCTGATCGATCTATTCAAGAGTCTGTAGTAAAATAACACGAAGCTATTCTTTCCGTTCAATCTATCATAGAGTTCATACTAGAATAACACCTTCAGACACAAATCAACCAAAACCCTAATGTCACGTAGATACTCCAATGTCACCTCAAGTATCCGTGGGTATGATTATACGATATGCATCACACAATCTCAAATTCATCTATTCAACCAACACAAAGAACTTCAAAGAGTGCCCCAAAGTTTCTACCGGAGAGTCAAGACAAAAACGTGTGTCAACCCCTATGCATAAGTTCACGAGCGGAACCCGCAAGTTGATCACCAAAACATACATCAAGTAGATCACGTGATATCCCATTGTCACCACAGATAAGCACATGCAAGACATACATCAAGTGTTCTCAAATCCTTAAAGACTCAATCTGATAAGATAACTTCAAAGGGAAAACTCAATCCATTACAAGAGAGTAGAGGGGGAGAAACATCATAAGATCCAACTATAATAGCAAAGCTCGCGATACATCAAGATCGTACCACCTCAAGAACACGAGAGAGAGAGAGATCAAACACATAGCTACTGGTACATACCCTCAGCCTCGAGGGTGGACTACTCCCTCCTCGTCATGGAGAGCGCCGGGATGATGAAGATGGCCACCGGAGAGGGATTCCCCCCTCCGGCAGGGTGCCGGAACGGGTCTAGATTGGTTTTCGGTGGCTACAGAGGCTTTTGGCGGCGAAACTCCCTATCTATTATGTTCCCTGATGTTTTTAGGGTATATGGACATATATAGGCGAAAGAAGTCGGTCAGGGGAGCCACGAGGGGCCCACGAGGGTGGGGGACGCGCCCAGGGGGCTAGGGCGCGCCTCCCTGCCTCGTGGCTTCCTCGAAGCTTCCCTGATGTCCACTCCAAGTCTCCTGGATTGCTTCCGTTCCAAAAATAAGTTCCGTGAAGTTTCGAGTCAATTGGACTCCGTTTGATTTTCCTTTTCTGCGATACTCTAAAACGAGGAAAAAACAGAAACTGGCACTGGGCTCTGGGTTAATAGGTTAGTCCCAAAAATCATATAAAATAGCATATAAAACATCAAAGGTTGATACTATAATAGCATGGAACAATCAAAAATTATAGATACGTTGGAGACGTATCAACATCCCCAAGCTTAATTCCTGCTCGTCCTCGAGTAGGTAAATGATAAAAACAGAATTTTTGATGTGCAATGCTACCTAACATAATTATCAATGCAATTTTCTTTATTGTGGCAAGAATATTCAGGTCCATAAGATTCAAGACAAAATTTTAATATTGACATAAAAATAATAATAGTTCAAGCATTCTAACCAAGCAATCATGTCTTCTCAAAATAACATGGCCAAAGAAAGCTATCCCTACAAAATCATATAGTCTGGCTATGCTCTATCTTCATCACACAAAATATTTAAATCATGCACAACCCCGATGACAAGCCAAGCAATTGTTTCATACTTTTGATGTTCTCAAACCTTTTCAATCTTCACGCAATACATGAGCGTGAGACATGGACAGAGCACTATAGGTGGAATAGAATGGTGGTTGCGGAGAAGACAAAAAGGAGAAGATAGTCTCACATCAACTAGGCGTATCAACGGGTTATGGAGATGCCCATCCATAGATATCAATGTGAGTGAGTAGGGATTGCCATGCAACGGATGCACTAGAGCTATAAGTGTATGAAAGCTCAAAAAGAAACTAAGTGGGTGTGCATCCAACTCGCTTGCTCACGAAGACCTAGGGCATTTTGAGGAAGCCCATCATTGGAATATACAAGCCAAGTTCTATAATGAAAGATTCCCACTAGTATATGAAAGTGACAACATAGGAGACTCTCTATCATGAAGATCATGGTGCTACTTTGAAGCACAAGTGTGGTAAAAGGATAGTAGCATTGCCCTTTCTCTCTTTTTATCTCATCATTTTTTTGTTTTTTTCTCACTTTTTTTGGGCCTTCTCTTTTTTATGGCCTCTTTATTCTCTCTTCTTTATTTTTTTCCTCCGGAGTCTCATCCTAACTTGTGGGGGAATCATAGTCTCCATCATCCTTTCCTCACTGGGACAATGCTCTAATAATGATGACCATCACACTTTTATTTACTTACAACTCAAGAATTACAACTTGATACTTAGAACAAAATATGACTCTATGTGAATGCCTCCGGCGGTGTACCGGGATGTGCAATGAATCAAGAGTGACATGTATGAAAATAATGAATGGTGGATCTGCCACAAATACGATGTCAACTAAATGATCATGCAAAGCAATATGACAATAATTAAGTGTGTCATAATAACGGAACGGTGGAAAGTTGCATGGAAATATATCTCGGAATGGCTATGGAAATGCCATAATAGGTAGTTGTGCGGTAAGTTGTGCCGTAGTAGAGAGGCTAGCAATGGTGTAAGGGTGAGAGTGCATATAATCCATGGACTCAACATTAGTCATAAAGAACTCGCATACTTATTGCAAAAATCTATTAGTTATTGACACAAAGTACTATGCGCATGCTCCTAGGGGGATAGATTGGTAGGAAAAGACCATCGCTCGTCCCCGACCGCTACTCATAAGGAAGACAATCAATAAATAAATCATGCTCCGACTTCATCACATAACGGTTCACCATACGTGCATGCTACGGGAATCACAAACTTCAACACAAGTATTTCTCAAATTCACAACTACTCAACTAGCATCACCATCTCCATATCTCTAAACAATTATCAAGTATCAAACTTGTCATAGTATTCAATGCACTTCTATGAAAGTTTTTATATTATTCCTAAAAGAAAATTTCCATGTTGTTTAAGACTCTCAAAATAATATAAGTGAAGCATGAGAGTTCATCTATTTCTATAAAATAAAACCACCACCGTGCTCTAAAAAGATATAAGTGAAGCACTAGAGCAACAACAAACTACTCCGAAAGATATAAGTGAAGATCAATGAGTAGTCGAATAATTGTGCAACTATGTGAAGACTCTCTAACATTTAAGAATTTTAGATCTTGGTATTTTATTCAAACAGCAAGAAAAACTAAATAAAATAAAATGACGCTCCAAGCAAAACACATATCATGTGGTAAATAAAAATATAGCTCCAAGTAAAGTTACCGATGAACGAAGACAAAAGAGGGGATGCCTTCTTGAGCATCCCCAAGCATAGGCTTTTGGTTGTCCTTGAATATTACCTTGGGGTGCCTTGGTCATCCCCAAGCTTAGGATCTTGCCACGCCTTATTCCATAGTCTATCGAATCTTTACCCAAAACTTGAAAACTTCACAACACAAAACTTAACAGAAAACTTGTAAGCTCCGTTAGTATAAGAAAATAAATCATCACTTTGGTACTGTTGTGAACTCATTCTAAATTCATATTTGTGTAATATCTACTGTATTCCAACTTCTCTATGGTTCATACCCTCCGATACTACTCATAGATTCATCAAAATAAGCAAACAACACATAGAAAACAGAATCTGACAAAAACAGAACGGTCTGTAGTAATCTGTAGGTTCCGAATACTTCTGTACCTCAAAAAATCCTGAGAAATTAGGAAGTCCTAGTAAATTCGTTTATTAATCTACTGCAGTTGGAATTGGTATTTTATCGCTCTCTGGTAAAAAATGAAAATTATTCTCGTGGGCGCATACTTTCTGTTTTTTTACAGCAAGATCAAATAACAATCACCCAAGTAGATCCTAAATGCTTTACTTGGCACAAACACTAATTAAAACAGAAAACCACATATAACCAGAGGCTAGATGTATTATTTATTACTAAACAGGAGCAAAAAGCAAAGAACAAAAATAAAATTGGGTTGCCTCCCAACAAGCGCTATCATTTAACGCCCCTAGCTGGGCATGATGATTCCAATGATGCTCACATAAAAGATAAGAATTGACACATAAAGAGAGCATCATGAAGAATATGACTAGCACATTTAAGTCTAACCCACTTCCTATGCATAGGGATTTTGTGACAAAACATCTTATGGGAACAAGAATCAACTTGCATAGGAAGGTAAAACAAGCATAACTTCCGGATTTTAAGCACATAGAGAGGAAACTTGATATTATTGCAATTCGTACAAGCATATGTTCCTCCCTCATAATAATTTTCAGTAGCATCACGAATGAATTCAACAATATAACCATCACATAAAGCATTCTTTTCATGATCTACAAGCATAGAAAATTTACTACTCTCCACATAAGCAAAATTCTTCTTATTCAGAATAGTGGGAGTATCATAAGAAACTCGAATACTATAAATTGTTTCCACATTGAAAGAATAATGTTCAGAAAAAGGGTAATCATAATCATTACAAATTTTATCAATATAAGCGTCACTACTTTTTATAGCATAAGTGTCATCACAATAATCATCATAAGTAGTGATACGTCCATTTTGCATCATGCTTTTATATCAATATTTATTGCATTATGGGATGTTATTACACATTATGTCACAATACTTATGCCTATTCTCTCTTATTTTACAAGGTTTACATAAGGAGGGAGAATGCCGGCAGCTGGGATTCTGGGCTGGAAAAGGAGCAAATATTAGAGACCTATTCTGCACAGCTCCAAAAGTCCTGAAACTCCACGGAAGATGTTTTCCAAATATATAAAAATACTGAGAGCAAGAACTTCACCAGGGGGCCACACCCTGCCCACGAGGGTGGGGGGCGCGCCCTACCCCCTGGCACGCCCCCTACCTCGTGGGCCCCCTGGTGGCCCTCCGGTGACCATCTTCTGCTATATGTAGTCTTTCGATGGGAAAAAAATCATAAGCCATCTTCTTGGACGAAACTCCGCCGCCACGAGGCGGAACCTTGGTGGAACCAATCTAGGGCTCTGGCGGAGCTATTCTGCTGGGGAAACTTCCCTCCTGGAGGGGGGGGATCATCGCCATCGTTATCACCAACGCTCCTCTGATCGGGAGAGGGCAATCTCCATCAACATCTTCATCAGCACCATCTCATCTCAAAACCCTGGTTCATCCCTTGTATCCAATTCTTATCTCCAAGTCCGGGATTGGTGCTAGTAGGTTGCTAGTAGTGTTAATTACTCCTTGTAGTTGATGCTAGTTGGTTTAATTGGTGGAAGATCATATGTTCAGATCCTATATGCATATTAATACCCCTCTGATTATGAACATGTTTCTGCTTTGTGAGTAGTTACTTTTGTTCCTGAGGACATGGGAGAAGTCTTGCTATTAGTAGTCATGTGAATTTGGTATTCGTTTGATATTTTGATGAGATGTATGTTGTCTCTCCTCTAGTGGTGTTATGTGAACGTCGACTACATGACACTTCACCATTATTTGGGCCTAGAGGACGGCATTGGGAAGTAATAAGTAGATGATGGGTTGCTAGAGTGACAGAAGCTTAAAACCTAGTTTATGCGTTGCCTCATAAGGGGCTGATTTGGATCCATATGTTTCATGCTATGGTTAGGTTTACCTTAATACTTTTGTTGTAGTTGCGGATGCTTGCAATAGAGGTTAATCATAAGTGGGATGCTTGTCCAAGTAAGGGCAGTACCCAAGCACCGGTCCACCCACATACCAAATTATCAAAGTACCGAACACGAATCATATGAACGTGATGAAAACTAGCTTGACGATATTCCCATGTGTCCACGGGAGCGCTTTACATCATATAAGAGTTTGTCGAGGCTTGTCCTTTGCTACTAAAAGGATTGGGCCACCTTGCTGCACATTATTTACTTTTGTTACTTGTTGCTTGTTACAAATTATCTTATCACAAAACTATATGTTACCACTTATTTCAGTACTTGCAGGGAATACCTTGCTCGAAACCGCTTATCATTTCCTTCTGCTCCTCGTTGGGTTCGACACTCTTACTTATCGAAAGGACTACGATAGATCCCCTATACTTGTGGGTCATCAAGACTCTTTTCTGGTGCCGTGATCCTAAGTGAATAAAAGAAAAGAGAAAGAAATAAAAAGAAACAAAGAGATCATGTGAGTCTTATGGAGAGTAGTGAGCTCACATAGAAAAGTATGATGAATAAAATTTGTTGAGGGTTGACAAACACAGTTTTGGTCATCGTTGCAATTAATAGGAAGTAATAAAGAAAGAGAGGTCTTCACATATAAATATACTATCTTGGACATCTTTTATGATTGTGAGCACTCATTAAATTATGACATGCTAAAGAGTTGACATTGGACAAGGAATACAACGTAATGGGTTATGTTTTCTTACATCCGAGATGAATTATATTGTCTTGGATCTTCCAACATGATGAGCTTGCCTTTCCCCCTCATGCTAGCCAAATTCATTGCACCAAGTAGAGATACTACTTGTGCTTCCAAATACCCTTAAACCAGTCTTGCCATAAGAGTCCACCATATCTACCTATGGATTGAGTAAGATCCATCAAGTAAGTTGTCATCAGTGCAAGCAATAAAAATTGCTCTCTAAATATGTATGATTGATTGGTGTGGAGGAAATAACCTTTATACGATCGTGTGATATGGAAGTAATAAAAGCGACAGACTGAAAAATAAAGGTCCATATCACAAGTGGCAATATAAAGTGACGTTCTTTCGCATTAAGATTTTGTGCATCCAACCACAAAAGTGCATGACAACCTCTGCTTCCCTCTGCGAAGGGCCTATCTTTTATTTTTATCCCCTACCTTGCATAAGAGTCATGGTGATCTTCACCCTTCCTTTTTACATTTTATCCTTTGGCAAGCACATTATGTTGGAAAGATCCTGGTATATATGGCTAATTGGATGTGAGTTTTCATGAACTATTACTGTTGACATTACCTTGAGGTAAAACGTTGGGAGGCAAAACTAAAAGCCCCTATCTTTCTCTGTGTCCAAATAAAACTCCATACTCATAAGTATTGCGTGAGTGTCAGCAATGTGAAAGACTATATGATAGTTGATTATGTGGACTTGCTGAAAAGCTCTTATACATTGAATCTTTGCTATGTTATGATAAATTGCAATTGCTTCAATGACTGAGATTATAGTTTGTTAGTTTTCAATGAAGTTTAAGATTCATACTTGATATTGTGATTGAATTATTACTCTAGCATTAGAGATTATATGACAAGAATTATATAAGTTACTGTTCTAAGAATGATCATGATGCCCTCATGTCCGTATTTTATTTTTATCGACACCTCTATCTCTAAACATGTGGAAATATTTTTCGATTTCGGCTTTTAGCTTGAGGACAAGCGAGGTCTAAGCTTGGGGGAGTTGATACGTCCATTTTGCATCATGCTTTATTATCAATATTTATTGCATTATGGGCTGTTATTACACATTATGTCACAATACTTATGCCTATTATATCTTATTTTACATGGTTTACATACGAAGGGAGAATGCCGGCAGCTGGGATTATGGGCTGGAAAAGGAGCAAATATTAGAGACCTATTCTGCACAACTCCAAAAGTCCTGAAACTCCACGGAAGATGTTTTCCAAATATATAAAAAAATAGTGAGAGCAAGAACTTCACCAGGGGGACCACACCCTGCCCACGAGGGTGGGGGCATGCCCCCCTACCTCGTGGGCCCCCTGGTGGCCCTCCAGTGACCATCTTATGCTATATGAAGTCTTTCGATGGGAAAAAAATCATAACCCATCTTCTTGGACGAAACTCCGCCGCCACAAGGCGGAACCAATCTAGGGCTCTGGCGGAGCTGTTCTACCGGGGAAACTTCCCTCCCGAAGGGGGGAATCATCGCCATCGTCATCACCAACGCTCCTCTCATCAGGAGAGGGCAATCTCCATCAACATCTTCATCATCACCATCTCATCTCAAAACCATAGTTCATCTCTTGTATCCAATTCTTGTCTCCAAGTCCGGGATTGGTGCTAGTACGTTGGTAGTAGTGTTAATTACTCCTTGCAGTTGATGCTAGTTGGTTTAGTTGGTGTAAGATCATATGTTCAGATCCTATATGCATATTAATACCCCTTTGATTATGAACATGTTTATGCTTTGTGAGTAGTTACTTTTGTTCCTGAGGACATGGGAGAAGTCTTGCTATTAGTAGTTATGTGAATTTGGTATTCGTTCTATATTTTGATGAGATGTATGTTGTCTCTCCTCTAGTGGTGTTATGTGAATGTCGACTACATGACACTTCACCATTATTTGGGCCTAGAGGAAAGCATTGGGAATTAATAAGTAGATGATGGGTTGCTAGAGTGACAGAAGCTTAAACCCTAGTTTATGCGTTGCTTCATAAGGGCTGATTTGGATCCATATGTTTCATGCTATGGTTAGGTTTACCTTAATACTTTTGTTGTAGTTGCGGATGCTTGCAATAGAGGTTAATCATAAGTGGGATGCTTGTCCAAGTAAGGGCAGTACCCAAGCACCAGTCCACCCACATACCAACTTATCAAAGTACCGAACGCGAATCATATGAACATGATGAAAACTAGCTTGACGATATTCCCATGTGTCGTCGGGAGCACTTTACATCACATAAGATTTTCTCGAGGCTTGTCCTTTGCTACTAAAAGGATTGGGCCACCTTGCTGCACCTTATTTACTTTTGTTACTTGTTGCTCGTTACAAATTATCTTATCACAAAACTATATGTTACCACTTATTTCAGTACTTGCAGATAATACCTTGCTGGAAACCGCTTATCATTTCCTTCTGCTCCCTGTTGGGTTCGACACTCTTACTTATCGAAAGGACTACGATAGATCCCCTATACTTGTGGGTCATCAATACTCTTTTCTGGCGCTGTTGCCGGGGAATGAAGCGCCTTTGGTAGGTGGAATTTGGTAAGGAAAAATTTATATAGTGTGCTGAAATTTACTGTCACTTGTTACCGTGGAAAGTAATCCTCTGAGGGGCTTGTTCGGGGTATCTTCACCCTGACCAGTAGAGCAAAGAGTTGCTCCTCAACCTACTGAACCTACTGAAAATGAAAATGAAAAATGCTTGCTTTGAAGTTCCTTCGGGTATGATAGAAAAACTGCTAGCTAATCCTTTTTTAGGAGATGGAACAAAACATCCTGATGAACATCTGATATATGTGGATGAAGTTTGAGGATTATTTAAGCTTGCAGGTGTACCCGGTGATGTTGTTAAGAAGAAGGTCTTCCCTTTATCTTTGAGGGGAGATGCATCGACATGGTATAGGCTATGTGATGATATGGGGTCTTGGAATTACAAACGATTGAAATTGGAATTTCATCAGAAGTTTTATCCTATGCATCTTGTTCATCGTGATCGCAATTATGTATATAATGTTTGGCCTCGCGAAGGAGAAAGCATCGCTCAAAATTGGGGGAGGATTAAATCAATGTTATATTTATGCCCCAATCATGAGCTCTCAAGAGAAATGATTATTCAAAAATTTTATGCTCAGCTTTCTGGTAACAATCGCACCATGCTTGATACTTCTTGTGCTGGATCTTTTATGATGAAGACTATTGAATTCAAATGGGATTTATTGGGAAGAATTAAACGCAACTCTGAAGATTGGGACCTCGACAATGGTAAGGAGTCAGGTATGACACCTAGTTTGGATTGTGTTAAATCTTTTATGGATACCGATATTTTTCGTAAATTTAGCACTAAATATGGACTTGACTCTGAGATAGTAGCTTCTTTCTGTGAATCCTTTGCTGCTTATGTTGATCTCCCCATGGAGAAGTGGTTTAAATATCATCCTCCCATAGAAGTAAAAGTAGCTGCACCTATTAAAGTTGAAGAAAAGACTATCACTTATAATGATCCTATTGTTCCTACTTCTTATGTTGAGAAACCACCTTTCCCTGTTAAGATAAAGGATCATGCTAAAGCTTCAACTGTGGTTCGTAAAAGCAATATTAAAACATATACACCCCCTGAGCAAGTTATAGTTGAACCTAATATTGATATTGTTAAAGATCTCTTGTCTGATAATATAGATGGGCATGTTATTTATTTCTGTGATGAAACTACTAGAATTTCTAAACCCCGTAATAAAGATAAACCTAGACCTGTGGTAGGCATGCCTGTTATTTCTGTTAAAATAGGAGATCATTGTTATCATGGCTTATGTGATATGGGTGCCAGTGCTAGTGCAATACCTATTAGCCTTTATAGAGAAATTATGCATGACATTGCACCTGTTGAGCTAGAAGATATTGATGTTACAATTAAACTTGCCAATAGAGATACTATTTCACCAATGGGAATTGTTAGAGATGTTGAAGTCTTGTGTGGGAAAACTAAATATCCTGCTGATTTTCTTGTTCTTGGGTCCCCACAAGATAGCTTTTGTCCCATTATATTTGGTAGACCCTTCTTAAATACTGTTAATGCTACCATAGATTGAAAAAGAGATGTTGTTACTATCGGTTTAGATGATATGACTCATGAATTTAATTTTTCTGAATTTAGTAGACAACACCGTGAAGAAGAATTACCTAGTAAGGATGAAATTATTGGTCTTGCTTCTATTGTCGTACCTCCTATTGATCCTTTAGAACAATACTTGCTAGACCATGAAAATGATATGTTTATGAATGAAAGAAGGGAATTAGATGAAGTATTCTTTAAACAGGAACCTATTTTGAAAAACAATTTACCTGTTGAAATCCTAGGGGATCCTCCTCCACCCAAGGGTGATCCCGTGTTTGAGCTTAAATCGTTACCTGATACTCTTAAATATGCTTATCTTGACGAGAAAAAGATATATCCTGTTATTATTAGTGCTAACCTTTCAGAGCATGAGGAAGTGAGATTATTGAAAACTTTGAAGAAGCACCATGCTGCTATTGGGTATACTCTTGATGATCTTAAGGGCATCAGTCCCACTCTATGTCAACATAAAATTAATTTGGAAGAAGATGCTAAACCAATTCGTGACCATCAACGCCGGCTGAATCCTAAAACGAAAGAAGTGGTAAGAAAGGAGATACTAAAGCTCCTTGAGGTAGGTATAATTTATCCCGTTGCTGATAGTTAGTGGGTAAGCCCTGTCCATTGTGTCCCTAAGAAGGGAGGTATTACTGTTGTTCCTAATGATAAATATGAATTGATTCCTCAAAGAATTATTACAGGTTATAGGATGGTAATTGATTTCCGCAAATTAAATAAGGCTACTAAAAAGGATCATTACCCCTTACCTTTTATCGATCAAATGCTAGAAAGATTGTCCAAACATACACATTTTTGCTTTCTAGATGGTTATTCTGGTTTCTCTCAAATACCTGCGTCAGCCAAAGATCAACCAAAGACTACTTTTACATGCCCTTTTGGTACTTTTGCTTATAGACGCATGCCTTTTGGTTTATGTAATGCACCTTCTACCTTTCAAAGATGCATGATGGTTATATTCTTTGACTTTTGTGAAAAGATTTGTGAGGTTTTCATGGACGACTTTTCTGTCTATGGATCTTCTTTTGATGATTGCTTGAGAAACCTTGATCGAGTTTTGCAGAGATGTGAAGAAACTAATCTTGTCTTGAATTGGGAAAAGTGCCACTTTATGGTTAATGAAGGTATTGTCTTGGGGTATAAAGTTTCTGAAAGAGGTATTGAAGTTGATAAAGCCAAGGTTGATGCTATTGAAAAGATGCCATGTCCCAAGGACATCAAAGGTATAAGAAGTTTCCTTAGTCATGCCGGTTTTTATAGTAGGTTCATTAAGGACTTCTCAAAAATCTCTCGGAATTTGATTTGCATATTGTCGATAGAAAAGGAGCTGAGAACCCCGTTGCAGACAACTTGTCTAGGTTAGAAAATGTGCTTGATGACCCACTACCTATTGATGATAGCTTTCCTAATGAGCAATTAAATGTTATAAATGCTTCTCATACTGCTCCATGGTATGCTGATTATGCTAATTACATTGTTGCTAAGTTTATACCACCTAGTTTCACATACCAGCAAAAGAAAAAGTTCTTGTATGATTTGAGGCATTACTTTTGGGATGACCCACATCTTTATAAAGGAGTAGATGGTGTTATTAGACGTTGTGTACCTGAGCATGAACAGGAATAGATACTACGCAAGTGTCACTCCGAAGCTTATGGAGGACACCATGCTGGAGATAGAACTGGACATAAGGTACTGCAATCTGGTTTTTATTGGCCTACTCTCTTCAAGGATGCCCGTAAGTTTGTCTTATCTTGTGATGAATGTCAAATAATTGGTAATATTAGTAGATGTCAAGAAATGCCTATGAATTATTCACTTGTTATTGAACCATTTGATGTTTGGGGCTTTGACTAAATGGGACCTTTTCCTTCCTCTAATGGTTATACACATATTTTAGTTGCTGTTGATTACGTTACTAAGTGGGTAGAAGCTATTCCAACTAATAGTGCTGATCATAACACTTCTATTAAAATTCTTAAAGAAGTTATTTTTCCAAGATTTGGAGTCCCTAGATATTTAATGACTGATGGTGGTTCACATTTTATTCATGGTGCTTTCCGTAAAATGCTTGCTAAATATGATGTTAATCATAGAATTGCATCTCCTTATCACCCTCAGTCTAGTGATCAAGTAGAATTGAGTAATAGAGAACTCAAATTAATTTTGCAAAAGACTGTTAATAGGTCTAGAAAGAATTGGTCCAAGAAACTTGATGATGCATTATGGGCCTATAGAATTGCATATAAAAATCATATGGGTATGTCTCCGTATAAAATGGTCTATGGAAAAGCATGTCACTTACCTCTCGAACTAGAACACAAGGCTTATTGGGCTATTAAAGAACTTAATTATGATTTTAAACTTGCCGGAGAGAAGAGGTTATTTGATATTAGCTCACTTGATGAATGGAGAACCCAAGCCTACGAAAATGCCAAGTTGTTTAAAGAAAAAGTTAAAAGATGGCATGACAAAAGGATACAAAAGCGTGAGTTTAATGTAGGTGATTATGTATTGCTATTCAACTCTCGTTTAAGATTTTTTGCAGGAAAACTTCTCTCTAAATGGGAAGGTCCTTACGTTATCGAGGAGGTCTACCGTTCCGGTGCCATAAAAATCAACAACTCCGAAGGCACAAATCTGAAGGTGGTGAACGGTCAAAGAATCAAACACTATATCTCAGGTAATCCCATAAATGTTGAAACCAATGTTATTGAAACTGTAACCCCAGAGGAATACATAAGGGACACTTTCTGGAACGTTTCAGACTCCAAAAAGGTATAGGTATGTGGTACGGTAAGTAAACCGACCCCAAAATAGTTTTTAAGGCAATATTTCTCCGTTTTGGAATATTTTAAAAAATAGAAAAATAAGCAGCAGTCCGGGAAGGACACGAGGGCTCCACGAGGGTGGAGGACACGCCCTACCCTACTGGGTGCGCCCCCTACCTCGTGGGCACCTCGTGTGCTCTCCGGACTCCGTTTTCGTACACGACACGTATTTTGGTCGATAAAAATTCATTATGTAAACTCCCGGGGTTTTTGACTTCCGTATCACGCAAAATCTCCTGTCTTTGTTTCGAGCTGTTTTTCTGACAGATCCAGGTCATCATGTCGTCTTCAAGTGCCCCCAAGACCAGTTTTTCGAGAAGGTCATCAACCCCTACCTCGCAGAAGTGCTGCAACACCCTCAAACCATAGAGATGCGTGAGCGGTTGTTGCACATCCGCGATGCTGAGGGACCAAGGAATACCGGAAGCACGGAGGCTAGGCTCGAGTCATTGGAGCAAGAAGTTTTCAAGTGTCAGGAGATGGTGGAGCGTGGACTTGATTCCAATCACATTATGATCACGGAGTTCACCAACAACCACAAGCTGGACGTCAAGGTCATTGGGGAGGCCATCTTCAAGCTTCATGAGAAAATCGAGCACCTCCAAGCCCAGATTTATGACCTACAAAACCAAAACTGTGAGTATGAATATAGATTCAAGAGGATGAGTTTGGCTGCAGATTTAAGGTTTCAGGAGACTCGATCATCATTCTATGATGGTGAGCCTATGCCCTGGAAGAAGGACAACAAGCCTACGCCATCAACAAAATCACCACCGTCTCCACTAACAAAGAAGAATTGAGTATCTGGTATGGGCACTCCACTTGGCAACTACCAAGCTTGGGGGAATGCCCCGGTATCGTATCACCATCACTTTATCTTTACCGTTTTTTAGTTTGATCCTTTTGGTAATATCTTGATCTAGTAGAATAAAAGTTCTTAGTATGATCTAGTTGTGAGTTTTGCTTTATCATCCTTCTATGTAATCGAGTCCGTGAGCCATATAATAAAGATTAGTGTTGAGTCAAGGGATTGATTATTTTGCCATGATCCTAAGTGAATAAAATAAAAGAGAAAGAAATAAAAAGAAACAAAGAGATCATGTGAGTCTTATGGAGAGTAATGAGCTCACATAGAAAAGTATGATGAATAAAAGTTGTTGAGGGTTGACAAACACAGTTTTGGTCATCGTTGCAATTAATAGGAAGTAATAAAGAAAGGGAGGTATTCACATATAAATATACTATCTTGGACATCTTTTATGATTGTGAGCACTCATGAAAATATGACATGCTAAAGAGTTGACATTGGAGAAGGAAGACAACGTAATGGGTTATGTTTTCTTACATCCGAGATGAATTATATTGTCTTGGATATTCCAACATGATGAGCTTGCCTTTCCTCCTCATGCTAGCCCAATTCATTGCACCAAGTAGAGATACTACTTGTGCTTCCAAATACCCTTAAACCAGTCTTGCCATAAGAGTCCACCATATCTACCTATGGATTGAGTAAGATCCATCAAGTAAGTTGTCATCGATGCAAGCAATAAAAATTGCTCTCTAAATATGTATGATTGATTGGTGTGGAGGAAATAAGCTTTATACGATCGTGTGATATGGAAGTAATAAAAGCGACAGACTGCATAATAAAGGTCCATATCACAAGTGGCAATATAAAGTGACGTTCTTTCGCATTAAGATTTTGTGCATCCAACCATAAAAGCGCATGACAACCTCTCTTCCCTTTGCGAAGTGCCTATCTTTTATTTTTATCCCCTACCTTGCATAAGAGTCATGGTGATCTTCACCCTTCCTTTTTACATTTTATCCTTTGGCAAGCACATTATGTTGGAAAGATCCTGGTATATATAGCTAATTGGATGTGAGTTTTCATGAACTATTACTGTTGACATTACCCTTGAGGTAAAATGTTGGGAGGCAAAACTATCAACCCCTATCTTTCTCTGTGTCCAAATAAAACTCCATACTCATAAGTATTGCATGAGTGTCAGCAATTGTCAAAGACTATATGATAGTTGAGTATGTGGACTTGCTCAAAATCTCTTATACATTGACTCTTTCCTATGTTATGATAAATTGCAATTGCTTCAATGACTGAGATTATAGTTTGTTAGTTTTCAATGAAGTTTAAGATTCATACTTGATATTGTGATTGAATTATTACTCTAGCATTAGAGATTATATGACAAGAATTATATAAGTTGCTGTTCTAAGAATGATCATGATGCCCTCATGTCCGTATTTTATTTTTATCGACACCTCTATCTCTAAACATGTGGACATATTTTTCGATTTCGGCTTTTCGCTTGAGGACAAGCGAGCTCTAAGCTTGGGGGAGTTGATACGTCCATTTTGCATCATGCTTTATTATCAATATTTATTGCATTATGGGCTGTTATTACACATTATGTCACAATACTTATGCCTATTCTCTCTTATTTTACAAGGTTTACATAAGGAGGGAGAATGCTGGCAGCTGGTATTCTGGGCTGGAAAAGGAGCAAATATTAGAGACCTATTCTGCACAGCTCCAAAAGTCCTGAAACTCCACGAAAGATGTTTTCCAAATATATAAAAAAATACTGAGAACAAGAACTTCACCTGGGGGGCCACACCCTGCCCACCAGGGTGGGAGGCACGCCCCCCTACCTCGTGGGCCCCCTGGTGGCCTTCCGGTGACCATCTTCTGCTATATGAAGTCTTTCGATGGGAAAAAATCATAAGCCATCTTCTCGGACGAAACTCCACCACAACGAGGCGGAACCTTGGCGGAACCAATCTAGGGCTCTGGCGGAGCTGTTCTGTCGGGGAAACTTCCCTCCCGAAGGGGGGAATCATCACCATCGTCATCACCAACGCTCCTCTCATCAGGAGAGGGCAATCTCCATCAACATCTTCATCATCACCATCTCATCTCAAAACCCTAGTTCATCTCTTGTATCCAATTCTTGTCTCCAAGTCCGGGATTGGTGCTAGTAGGTTGCTACTAGTGTTAATTACTCCTTGTAGTTGATGCTAGTTGGTTTAATTGGTGGAAGATCATATGTTTAGATCCTATATGCATATTAATACCCCTCTGATTATGAACATGTTTATGCTTTGTGAGTAGTTACTTTTGTTCCTGAGGACATGGGAGAAGTCTTGCTATTAGTAGTCATGTGAATTTGGTATTCGTTCGATATTTTGATGAGATGTATGTTGTCTCTCCTCTAGTGGTGTTATGTGAACGTCGACTACATGACACTTCACCATTATTTGGGCCTAGAGGAAGCCATTAGGAAGTAATAAGTAGATGATGGGTTGCTAGAGTGATAGAAGCTTAAACCCTAGTTTATGCGTTGCTTCATAAGGGGCTGATTTGGATCCATATATTTCAGGCTATGGTTAGGTTTACCTTGATACTGTTGTTGTAGTTGCGGATGCTTGCAATAGAGGTTAATCATAAGTGGGATGCTTGTCCAAGTAAGGGCAGTACCCAAGCACCGGTCCACCCACATACCAAATTATCAAAGTACCGAACGCGAATCATATGAACATGATGAAAACTAGCTTGACGATATTCCCATGTGTCCTTGGGAGCGCTTTACATCATATAAGAGTTTGTCCAGGCTTGTCCTTTGCTACTAAAAGGATTGGGCCACCTTGCTGCATCTTATTTACTTTTGTTACTTGTTGCTCGTTACAAATTAGCTTATCACAAAACTATCTGTTACCACTTATTTCAGTACTTGTAGAGAATACCTTGCTGGAAACCGCTTAACATTTCCTTCTGCTCCTTGTTGGGATCGACACTCTTACTTATTGAAAGGACTACGATAGATCCCCTACACTTGTGGGTCATCAAGTAGCAACTTTGTTCTCATCATAATCGATTGAAACCTCTTCCAAGATAGTGGAATCATTACTAAATAAAGTCATGAACTCTCCAAATCCACTTTCATAATTATCACAATAAGATTCAACACCCTCCAAAATAGTGGGATCATTACTTCCTAAAGTTGACACTCTTCCAAACCCACTTTCATCAATATAGTGATCATAAGTAGGGGGCATGCTATCATCATAACAAATTTGCATATCAAAACTTGAGAGTCTAGAAATATCATCTTCATTAAACATAGCATCCCCAAGCTTGGGACAAACATTAATTGCAGCAAATATATTCTCAAACATGTCATTCTCATCAAACATAGCATCCCCAAGGTTGGGCCTTTTCATATCGTAAGCATAATCACTCTCATCATTAATAGTATGGATAGCACCAATGGTATGGCAATTATCATCATCACAATGAGTAATAAGGGCAACATAATTTGGGAGGGATACCTCTTTACCTTTACTTCTCCACCTTTACTTTTCTTCTTCACATTATGTGTGGGTTTAATCCTCTTTTCGGAGCTCCTTATTGATGAGATTGGTTGTATAGAAGGCTCCTCCTCGTTACCTGATTCATCATAAGAAATAATAGGAGGATATTGGGAAGCCTCTTCCTTTTCATTAGTATTCTCTTCATCCTCTATTTGTTTTCTTTTCTTTACGTAATTGTCAATATAAGGATTTTCAATGCAATTCACCGCACAGTACATAAAAATTTCTTCTAGATCAATATTGAGGAATTTCTTAAGGTTATATTCTGGAGTATGCTTAGTTATACGTTTCATTTCTTCATAACCCAAAAACAAACTAAGTTCATTATGATGTGCAAGGGAAATAAAATCATCACAATTTTTGGACACGATACGATCATGGAACAATTAGCATCGGAGATTTAAAAGACCATGTTCATGGCAAAGTTCACAAGTATGGTGAAGAAATTTTAAATTTTCATCACAAACATCTAGCCTCTCTTGCAACCACTTAGTTTCCAAATACTTATGGCTCTTGCAAAATCTATTTTCCCTAATTGGTGTGTACTTGCAGGCTCTATATATTCCTCAAAAGTTCATGCTTATAAGAGACATTGTCATCATGACTAGTGCAATCATCATTAGTACTATGCATATTCAAGGAGTTCAGACTAACAACATTGCAATCATGCTCATCATTCAAAGATTTAGTGCCAAACATTTTATAGACTTCTTCTTCTAGCACTTGAGCACAATTTTCCTTTCCATCATTCTCACGAAAGATATTAAAAAGATGAAGCGTATGAGGCAAACTCGGTTCCATTTTTTGTAGTTTTCTTTTATAAACTAAACTAGTGCTAAAACAAGAAACAAAAAGATTCGATTTTAAGATCTAAAGATATACCTTCAAGCACTAACCTCCCCGGCAACGGTGCCAGAAAAGAGCTTGATGTCTACTACACAACCTTCTTCGTGTAGACGTTGTTGGGCCTCCATGTGCAGAGGTTTGTAGGATAGTAGCAAATTTCCCTCAAGTGGATGATCTAAGGTTTATCAATCTGTGGGAGGCGTAGGATGAAGATGGTTTCTCTCAAACAACCCTGCAACCAAATAACAAAGAGTCTCTTGTGTCCCCAACACACCCAATACAATGGTAAATTGTATAGGTGCACTAGTTCGGTGAAGAGATGGTGATACTAGTGCAATATGGATGATAGATATAGGTTTTTGTAATATGAAAATATAACAACAGCAAGGTAACTAATGGTAAAAGTGAGCACAAACGGTATTGCAATGAGTTGAAACAAGGCCTAGGGTTCATACTTTCACTAGTGCAAGTTCTCTCAACAATAATAACATAATTGTATCATATAACTATCCCTTAACATGCAACAAAGAGTCACTCTAAAGTCACTAATAGCGGAGAACAAACGAAGAGATTATTGTAGGGTACGAAACCACCTCAAAGTTATCCTTTCTAATCGATCTATTCAAGAGTTCGTAGTAAAATAACATGAAGCTATTCTTTCCGTTCAATCTATCATAGAGTTCGTACTAGAATAACACCTTAAGACACAAATCAACCAAAACCCTAATGTCACCTAGATACTCCAATGTCACATCAAGTATCCGTGGGTATGATTATATGATATGCATCACACAATCTCAAATTCATCTATTCAACCAACACAAAGAACTTCAAAGAGTTCCCCAAAGTTTCTACCGGAGAGTCAAGACGAAAACGTGTGCCAACCCCTATGCATAAGTTCACGAGCGGAACCCGCAAGTTGATCACCAAAACATACATCAAGTAGATCACGTGATATCCCATTGTCACCACAGAAAAGCACATGCAAGACATACATCCAGTGTTCTCAACTCCTTAAAGACTCAATCCGATAAGATAACTTCAAAGGGAAAACTCAATCCGTTACAAGAGAGTAGAGGGGGAGAAACATCATAAGATCCAACTATAATAGCAAAGCTCGCGATACATCAAGATCGTACCACCCCAAGAACACGAGAGAGAGAGAGAGATAAAACACATAGCTACTGGTACATACCCTCAGCCCTGAGGGTGGACTACTCCCTCCTCGTCATGGAGAGCGCCGGGATGATGAAGATGGCCACCGGAGAGGGATTCCCCCCTCCGGCAGGGTGCCGGAACGGATCTAGATTGGTTTTCGGTGACTGCGGAGGCTTCTGGCGGCGGAACTCCCGATCTATTCTGTTCCTCGATGTTTTTAGGGTATATTGACATATATAGGCGAAAGAAGTTGGTCAGGGGATCCAAGAGGGTGGGGGGCGCGCCCAGGGGGTAGGGCGCACCTCCCTGCCTCGTGGCTTCCTCGAAGCTTCCCCGACATCCACTCCAAGTCTCCTGGATTGCTTCGGTTCCAAAAATAAGTTCCATGAAGTTTCAGGTCAATTGGACTCCGTTTGATTTTCCTTTTCTGCGATACTCTAAAACAAGGAAAAACAAAAACTGGCACTGGCTCTGGGTTAATAGGTTAGTCCCAAAAATCATATAAAATAGCATATAAATGCATATAAAACATCCAAGGTTGATACTGTAATAGCATGGAACAATAAAAAATCATAGATACATTGGAGACGTATCACATGTATCCAGGCTAACGAGGCATGCAATGCCAGGCTGGCTGGCTAGTCGCTGTGCTGGATCGGTGGCAGGATCTTCACGAAGATCAGCATGCCACCACGCAGGTGCTTGCCAGGCTGGTAGATCGGTCACTATGCTGGAGCAGCGGTGGGGTGGTGGAGCCTTGTCGTGGCCTCGCAAACGTCCCCGGTAAGGATCTTGCCGGGGTCTCGCAAACGTCCCTGGCAAGGATCTCGGCAGGAACTTGGTTATCTGGTCTTTTACGAAGATCTGCATGCCACTAGTCTTCACAAAGATCTGCATGCCACTACGCATGCGCCCTCGGGCCTTGGTCCTGACATTGTCGATGGTGTCAGAGTTCTCTACCTCAAGGGTGGTGTTCTCGTCAGTGCTTCACAAGCCGTCTCGGCAAGGATCTTGCTAGGGCTTCGCAAGCCGCCTCGGCAAGGATCTTGTCGGGGCTCCAGCTTGTCTTCGGCTCCCTGGTTACTGGCTTGGACGCTGTCTTAGTTGTCTTGTATCTTGTCCCCTGCTACCCCCGTCAGGACCCTCCACGGGTGCGTCCGCACACGAGCGCAAAGTAAGGGGTACCAAAGGACCCAAACTTTAGTACACCGATAGGAGTCCCGGTCCTGGGCCACACACGAGCGCAAAGCATCATTGGGCCAGGCCCAAAACGGTGCGTGGGTACGAGTGGCAAGGGCTAACTGTTGTAATCTTCTCATCTGTTGCGCTTCCCCACGATCTGCATTGAGTGCGCGATCTGGGGGTTGTGCATGGAATGGTCGTAGCACGCCTGTGCCTGCGCAAATGCCTTCACATCGAACAGTAAAGAGGCAGCCCCGCGCCTTCCCCCTTAAAAGAGGAATCCGCAGGGGTGTTGCTCATTTACCATTTCACCCATTCCAATCTAGGAAACCACTGTCCCCTTCTTCTTCCCCGAGTCCAATCTAGAGCCTTCTCTCCCGCCCGTTGCCGCCGCGCCCCACAACCTTCGGTCCCCCATCTTCCGCCAGCTGCAATAGCACCCAAAAATAAGGGCAAGGGAGTGTCAAATGCGAGCGAGGGGGAAGAGGTGCCGGAGAGTGAACTGGTGAAGATGTGGAAGGAGCACGTCGTCTTCGCGCCGATGCTCGACGCGCGCGCGCTCAGGGATCGGTACATGTGCATGTGGGGAAGAGAGGCGACGGGGCATCCTGCCACCCGTGTCGTCCCTACTTCTTGCGCCATGCCCGCTCCAGATAAATTTCATTTCTTCGTCGATTACCTCTACTGCGGGCTCTGCCCCCCCCCCATTCTCAGATTTCTTCAACGACATCATCTACACCTTTGGGTTCCATCTCCTGGACTTCACGTCGAATGTCGTGGCGTGTATGGCTATTTTCGCCCACCTCTGCGAGAACTTCGCCAGGGTGATCCCCAACACGGCGCTCTTCCGCCACTACTTCATTCCCCGCATCCAGCCAGGAGGGGCGCTATCTGGTCGTGTCACATGGATCCTGTGGGCCTTGTGCAAGGAGATGTACCCAAATGGGACCCACAAGGAGAAGTGGGACGAATGGCGACATAGGTGGTGCTGGATCATGGAGAAGGAGCCATAGTCGTTCTGTATGCCCCGACAAGCGCAAGTAGTCCATCACGGCAACTGGGGCGACCTCGACCCTCAAGATGGGAAGCTCACAGTAGCAACTACCAGAATCCATCGTCTCAAGGCTGCCGGGCGCACCTTGGAGATGAATGGGGCCGATTTCCTCCACCTCCGCATCGCCCTTCTATAGAACAAAGGGAGGCCGACTTGGGAGTTCAAGAACGTGGCAGACATCATGAGACTGCGCCCTGGCCTGAATAACAACCTGACAGTGATACAGCACGCGGCTCTCTGCCAAAGGCTATTCCAATTCAAGGCCGACAAGACCAGCAAGGCCGGGAAGGCCGGGAAGGACGAAAAGGCGTTCAAGTTCCCGGTGGCCGTGGTCCCCCTGTTCAACAACTCCGCACTGACCTCCATCATCGCCATGATGCTGGTGTTAAACGCCCATGGCCTTGACCAGACCTGGGCCGAGCCAGACGTGGCGCGGGTGCAGGAGTTCTTCAACAACTTGTCGGAGAGGCCCATCCATGAAAAACCGCAACTCATACACGACACCACTGACGAAGAGGTGGCGTACATCGCCACCAGGGCGGAAGAGGCAACTCTTGCTGAGGAGGCCGGCAGCGTTGGCTTCCAAGAAGACGAGGTCGGCCTGGAGGATGAAATTACTGAGCGGGAGGAGCTTGCCGGGGGCCCCTCTGTCAATGAGAGAGCCGAAGAGGCGGCTGAAGGGGTAGACGAAGATGAGCCACGCGACGAGCCCTCGGTCCTGGGGAAGAAGAAACGCGTCCTTCGGCGGGTTGGCATGGACGAGCTAGTCTGGCAAGCCTCTTCAAGCGAAGGGGTCCCTGCCAAGGGAGCGGCCGGCAAGGCCGCGCGGCAGCAAGAGGCCCAGGCGCAACCTGTGCGCCATACGAGGCGCACGACTGTGGTGGTAAGGGAATTAGCGGCCGCTGATTCTGCCTTGGCCAAGCGGCCCAGGTCCACATCTCCATCTCCACCCCCTAGCCCGGACTCCATTCCAGAGGCCGACTTCGACCTCTCCTCCTTTAGCCCGAGAAGGGCGGAGGAACCAGACGGAGAAGACGAGTAAGTGCCCCACTGCTGTCTTCATCTCTTGGGTCTCTGTTTTGGTCATCCTATTTGTCTTGATCTTATCTTGGCTTGTCTCCACAGGGACACGAAACATTGGCGCAAAGGATGGCGAAGAGGGAGAACATCTCGACGGGCGATGTGCCCCTGGCAGGCACTTTTGCTGCACTGGAGACTATCACGATCAGTCTGGACTCCAGCCCACGTCGCAGCCCCCGACTTAGCCCCCAGCATGAGCACACTACCCACTTTCTGCTGGCGAGCGTCGGGACGTGTATCTTCACCGCTAACCTTGCCAGGTTTGTAGCGGAGGAGCCGTTCAGGGCCACCCCCAACATGCCTCCTCCGTCAGCTACACCACCCAAGGAGGGGTCCCTGGCGAGGACCTCCACCAACGAGCCCACGCCGCCAAGGGAGAGATCCCCGGCAAGGGCTTCTGCCGACGAGCCAAAGCGCGCAGAGGGAGAAGTGGCAAGCACAGGCACCGGCAGCTCCATCCCGGAAACCAGTGTTGTCGGGGAGGAAACTGCCCCCCACAACTCGTCACAGGTAAGCCGCCCGCCTCCTGGACCTTGCTACTTCTTTAGTGCAATCCCTTTTTTGTTTCTTCGAGCTTCAACCTTGGTTTCATTTTATTTCCCCTTCTTTGCCTCCAGATCCCTCTTTGGTGGATCAGATGGATGTCAACGCCACCATTGAGGAGACCGCCAAGGATGCTGCCGCCGAGGCCGCGAAGGTTGCTGCCGATGAGGCCGCCAAGGCTGCTGCTGACAAGGCCGCCAAGGCGTCCGTCGGGGAGGCCGACAAGGTGACAGGCAACCGCACTGACGGCATCCCTGCTGCAGGAGCGCCCAACACTACGTCAGTCTCGGAGTCGTCAACTGTTTGGGAGATGGTGGCCGAAGACCAACCGTCAACTTCTGAAGCCCCCACCCCAAGCAGATACCTGAAGGTAGGCGATGACCTATTCGTTAGCATCCCAGGGACGGCAAGCACCGAAGCGCCAACCAAGGGGGAAGTTTTTGACGAAGAAGTCATTGCCACCGTCGGGCTCCAGGTTGTTGACGAGCCGAGCGCTAGCAGTGGCATTTCCAAGGAGGACCAGCTCCTCCAAGCCATGAGCGGCAACTTCCAGAAGCTTCAGGCACTTCACCGTGCCCGCAAGGAGTAGCTGGACTCCAGGACGATAGTCGTCGACGTGGCAGAGGCGGACTTCCAGAAGTGTGTTGAGTGGATGTGGATCTGGTTTTTTGAGGCCCGGTAGGAGCTGAAGACCGGCCAGGAGCAGCTGAGCGAGCGCTGGAACGAGCTCCTCCTGAAGCAGTCTGATGTTGAGAAGGCTCAGGTGGAGGCCGCTGCACAGGCCGCCAAGGACGACCGTCAGCTAAGGGAGCGCTGCGTTCTGCTTGACGCCCAAGAAGAGGACCTTGCCGCTCGTGAACAGGCGTTTGCCTCCAAGCTCCGCGGCAAATATGAAGAAATTGAGAAGCTTGTCGCGCAGCGGACCCAGTAACTAGAGTAGAAGCATAAAGACACACTCGACGCTCTGGTCCTGGATCATGCCGGCAAGCTCAAGGAGGCCGTCGATGCTGCAAAGCCGTAGGGGCCACCTAGAATGAGTTGGCCGGCAAGGTGGAGAAACTAGAGGTGGAGCTGGAGAAGCACAACAAGGAGGTCTCGACGCTCAAGAGTGATAGAGAGAGAAAACTGCTTACACCTTGGCGGAGCTGCAGGTTACCATATCTGACAAGACCAAGCTGCTCTCCGAGGCCAGTGACTCCATTGCTGATATGAAGCTGAAGCTGACCACCCTGGAGGAATCCCTTAAGGGCAACAGGGCTCGTGAGAACGCCCTGGACAAGGACCTCAAGGATGAGCGGCTGCTGCTTGAGAGTGCTACTGTCACTCACAACGATTTCATGGAGGGCGTGGGGATCTGGACTGAGCGTCTCATTGACGCCGCGGAGAGGCTCACCATGCAGCTGTCCATCATGGGTATACCGAACTTCAGGTTCTCCCACGACAAGGGGATTTTGAGAGCGCCAGGCTGACCATGTTCTTCGAGGCTGTCCTCGAGGCTCTGAAGCTGCTCCACTCCAATCGAGGCTCCCAACTGGCCAACGAGTCCCGCAAGCTTTGCCGGGGCGTCCTCGTCAAGGTGCTCACCAAGGTGGCGTATTAGAATCCCAACTTCGACCTCACCAACATGCTCGAAAGCCTGCCAGAGGATGCGGACCACAAGGCTCTTGCAGAGCTCGCCGCGCCCATTGTCAAGAGGGTTGATCACGTCAAGAGGGTAGAGGGCCAGTGCCGGGACTAGCCGCTCCGCTTTGTCTTGCTGCTATGAACTTGTACCCAAGACAAATTTACCTTAAGTTAGAACTGCGGCAACTATTGATGTACTATAACTTGCTGTGTTTTGGATTGAATGCACATTTATCTTGCACTTAGGAACTGCAAAAAATTCGTCAAGAGGTTTATTGCTCACCCGGGGCTTGGTCATAGGCACCGCTAGCCTTGATTCAGTGCTTCGCGTCGCGATACACATGGGGCACAGATCAGGAGAGGTGCGCCAGCTTGCGGGATCGAATTAGGGTGCCTCGCGACAAAAACAGAAGGAGGAAGCTCATGAAGGTATCTGTTCAGCCCCCTCGCGAGGAACGCAAGGGAGAGTACAGGTTGACCAAAGAGGCGAAGGCAGAAACAGAGGCAGAAAGCGATAAAATGGGACCAACAAGAGACACCAGAAAGTAAACTTCAATTAAAAGAGGGGCGAGCCAACTTCGGAAAGCAAACGAAAATACGCATCCGGCACCTAGTCTAGTCTTCGACGTCTTCTCACCAGCGCGGAGCTAAGTGCTGCCACTCGGCATGGGAGGGAGCCCCCGAGGCCCAAGGGCGGCTCTCTTGAGGCTCTGGGGCGTCTATAGCCCCACTCATTATTACGTGAGAGTGTCACGGGCGGCGATTCTTCACAGGCACGGGCCTTGCTTCATAGGCACTGGGCCTTTCTTCACAGGCACCGGGCCTTGCTTCGCAGGCACTAGGCCTTTCTTCACAGGCACCGGGCCTTGCTTCACAGGCACTCGGCCTTTCTTCATAGGCACTGGGCCTTCTTCACAGGCACTGGGCCTTTCTTCAAAGGCACCAGGCCTTCTTCACAGGCACTGGGCCTTTCTTCACAGGCACCGGGCCTTCTTCACAGGCACTGGGCCTTTCTTCATGGGTAGAACTTCTGGAGGTGTTGGATGTTCCAGGCGTTCTGGACGGGCACCCCGTCCTGTGTCTCCAGGCGCGCGGCGCCAGGCCTGGAGACGTGGACGACCTTGAACGGGCCCTCCCACATGGGTGAGAGCTTATGCAGCCCCTCCCTGGAGAGCACCCGCCTCAGGACGAGGTCACCCACCTCAAGAGTCCTGGAGCGGACGCTGCGACAGTGGTACCGCCACAGCGCCTGCTGGTATCTTGCCGCCCGTAGTGCAGCTTCACGACGTCGTTCCTCCCCCAGCATGAGGTCCATTCCCCGCATGGAGCCCTGCTGCGTCTCATCAAATGCCAGGACCCACGCGGAGCGATGCTCGAACTCATGAGGGAGGACTGCTTCTGCTCCATAGATGAGGTAGAATGGGTTTTCACCTGTTATCTTGGTGGCAGTGGTGCGGATCGACCATAGCACAGACTGGAGCTTGTCGTGGCAGCCCCTGTCGCAGGCCTCGAGCCTCTTCTTGAAAGGCCTGGTCTTGAGGCCCTTCAGGACCTCCGCGTTGGCGCGTTCGGCCTGGCCGTTGCTCCCGGGGTGTGCTACTGAGGCGTAGCAAATCTGCGTTCCAAGGTAGCACTGACTTGAATAGATTACTACTAAACTGCGAGCCGTTATCGGTGATGATGCGGTTGGGGACACCAAAATGGCTCACGAGGCCCTTGATGAACTTGACAGCAGAACCAGCTGGGATGGCGCGGACAACTTCAACCTCCGACCACTTAGTGAACTTGTCGATGGCGACGTAGAGGTATCGATAGCCCCCAGGCGCCCGAGGGAACGGGCCTAGAATATCTAGCCCCCAGACCGTGAACAGCCATGAGAGTGGGATGGTCTGGAGGGCCTGAGCTGGCTGATGGATCTGCTTGGCATGGAATTGGCAGGCCTCGCAGGACTTCACCAGCTCGGCCGCATCGTTGAGCGCCGTAGGCCAGTAGAATCCACTTCAGAATGCCTTGCCGATGAGTGTTCGCGACGACAAGTGGTGCCCACAGTCTCTGCCGTGTATGTCAGCTATCAGCTCTTTCCCCTGTTCCCTGAAGATACAACGCAGTGTAATGTTATTTGGTTGCTTTCTGCATAACTCACCGTCCTGGATGCAGTATGCTGTGGCCTGACGGGCCACGCACTTCGCGTCCTCCTCCTCTGGAAATGCCCCTTGCATAAGGCATTCCTTGAATTCTTTGGTCCAGCATCCCTCCTAGGGCTCGAGCGCCAGGAGTAGGCGCGCTCCTAAGGTCGGGCCACAGGCTGGGGCTCCTGAGGCAGGCGGCTGCGGGAGTTCCTCCTAAGGCTGAGTTGTTCTTGAAAGCGGTGGCGTTGCTGATGGCTTGAAGAGCTGCTCCTCAAAGACGCCAGGCTCCTGGGGCTAATGCTTGGATGCTCTTCTGGCGATGTCGTCTGCTTCCTTGTTGGTGCCACGGGGCACGTTCTGCAACTCCAGGCCCAGAAATTGCTTCTCCATCTTGCGCACCTCCATGAGGTATGCTTCCATGTGATCGTCCTTCGGCTCGTATACCTTGTTGGAGAAGTTGACGAGGAGCTGTGAGTCGCCCCTGATAGTGAGACGCTTCATCCCCAGCGCCGCCGCAGCCTTCAGGCCGGCTATGAGGCCCTCGTATTCTGCAATGTTGTTGGAGACCTTCTCGCCCTGCTGGAAGCAGAGCTGCACGGCGTAGTAGAGCTTGTCCTGAGTAGGAGAGATGAGTACTGCTCCTGCCCCCGCGCCCTGGCGCGCAAAGGCACCATCAAAATACATGACCCAGCCATCAGGCGCCTCACTTCCTGGTGAGAGGGATCGGTCTTCGCCTTCTCCAAGCGCCGAGGCGTCCATCCATTCTGCCACAAAATCAGCGAGCGCGCCCCCCTTGACGATGTTCCATTCAGCGACTCTTCCGGCAGAGTTGGGGCTCCTGAGCACTCTCTCCAACGGGTAAGCCGAGACGACCTTGATGGGGTGGCCCTGGAAGTAGTGCCGCAGCTTTCGCGAGGCCACTAAGAGCGCGACTAGGAGCTTCTGAGGCATGGGGTACCATGCTCTTGTGTCCCGCAACACCATACTGACGAAGTATACTGGGTGCTCGACGAGGGTATGCGTGCTGATGAGGTTCACGTCTTTTGGAAGTTGGGGTGCTTCCTGAGGGGGTAGAGCCCCCGATGCTTGGTCGCTTGTCGAAGTCTTCGCGAGTGCGTCGTCCTGCCGAGCCTGATCCTCTGCCGCTGCTGCTGCGGCCCTTGTGGCGCCCTTCTGGTCTTGCGTCGTCTCTACTAGAGGCGTGGCACAGCGCGGTGCGCCCTTGGCTTGGTGTTCTTCCCGAACTGCCACCAGGGCCGCGCTGGCTGAGTACGGGGTGGCAGCAAGATAGAGCACCAGGGGCTCACGAGGTCGCGATGCCACCATCACTGGAGGGCTGGTCAGGTATCTCTTGAGGTCTTGAAAAGCTTGGTCGGCCTCCGGGGTCCACTCGAACGACCCCTTCTTTTTCATCAGCTTGAAGAAGGGTAGGGAGCGCTCTCCCAGCTTGGAGATGAAGCACCCCAACACAGTCACCCGACCAGCCAACTTCTGTATTTCCTTGAGGGTCTGTGGTGGACTCATGTCTTCAATGCCCTTCACCTTCTCTGGGTTGGCCTCGATCCCCCTATGGGACAGCAAGAAACCCAGCAGCTTGCCGGAGGGGACGCTAAACATGCATTTCTTCGGATTGAGCCGCAAGTCCACCTGGCGAAGGCTTTCAAAGGTCTCCTCTAGGTCTTGGATCAAGGTCCCCGCCTCCCAAGACTTTACTACGATGTCGTCAATGTAGGCTTCACCATTTCTCCCGAGCTGCCGCCCTAAGGTGATGTGCATGAGTCGCTGGAAGGTTGCGCCCATGTTGCGCAGCCCGAACGGCATGGAGGTGTAGCAATACACCCCACATGGGGTCAGGAAGGCCGTCTTCTCCACGTCTTCTACCGCCATCTTGATCTGGTGATATCCTAAGAACACATCCAGGAAGCATAGCAAGTCGCACTTGGCGGTGGAATCGACGATCTGGTCGATGGTGGAAGCGGGAACGGATCTTTGTTGCAGGCCTTGTTGAGGTTGGTGAAGTCGACAGACATCCGCTCCTTCCCGCCTTTCTTGGGGACGACGACGGGGTTCGCTAGCCACTCGGGGTACCGAACCTCGCGGATGACACCCGCAGCCTCCAACTTGCGTGTTTCTTGGACGATGAAAGCTTGCTTCTCCATGGACTGCCGTCTTGCCTTCTGCTTCACAGGGCGTACATTGGGGCACACCTTCAGGTGGTGCTCTATTACCTCTCTTGGGACCACTACCAGCTGATCAGGCTCCAAGGAGAACACTCCCTTGTTTGCACGCAAAAACTTCACCAGCGCCTCCTCCTGAGCAGGCTCGAGGTTGGCACCTATGGTAAAGGTTGCCCTTGAGGACCCGTCCTCCTCGACCAACACTTGCTTGGTTTCTGCCTTGTCTTGACTGAAGAACAGCTTCTTCTTGGTTCGCGCGGCTCCCTTGGCCTTGGAGGTATCCGCGTCGGCAGGTCGTGTTGTCGCGGCGGCCTTGAGGGAGAGCTTGAGCACCGCGAGGGCCTCCTTGGTGTCCCCCTTGATGGTGAGGACACCCTGGCTCCCTAGCATCTTCAAGAGATTGTAAGCAGGATGGGTTGCTGCCATGAACTGGGCCAAAGCCGGGTACCCGAGGATGGCATTGTATGGAAGGCCAATGCGGGCGATGTCGAAGTCGATGAGCTCGGTGCGGTAGTTGTCGCACATGCCGAAGGTCACAGGGAGGCTGATCTACCCCAGGGAGCGGGCGGGGCCTCCGCCAACTCCCAAGAAGGGATTGCTGGGGTGGAGTTGCTCGAACGGTATGTGGAGGAGGCTGAAGGCCTCAACGGAGAGCACATTCAGGCCGGCGCCGCCGTCGACGAGTGTCTTGGTGATGGATACATGGCAGATGGTGGGTGCACACTGCATCTGGAGCGCACCCGTACTGATGGTGGAGGCAAGATGGTCTTCCGAGTCAAAGATGAGGTTGGCCTCAAGCGCGGCCCAGCCGGGCGGAGCCCCCACGTGCTTGGAAGCGACGCCGATGTGGCGAAGGTACGGCTTGACGTGCCGATCTGAGGGTGGTGCTTGCGAACCGCCGAGAAGGGCTGCGACGACGAGGGCCACCGGTTCCTCGAAGCGTGTGACGAAAAGGCCGCGCAGCTCCTCCCAGGTGGCGACAGAAGACTCTCGCAATTGGAGGAGCCAGGCGCGCGGCGCGCCCACAAGGTCCATTGGGAACCAGTAGGCCATGACCTTGTCGTCAGCCCCGGCTCCCAGGACGGCCTCCTCGTATGCTAGCAGGAAAGCCGACGGGTCTGAACTTGGTTGGCCAGTGCAGCTGCCGCAAGGCGGGGGCAAGGGCTAGGAGCCCCCGAGAGCCGCCGTGGGCACCGGTAGATCCTGCTGTAGGGGTGCCCGCCATGGGGAGTGAGCGTGGAGATGGTGGAGCGCGAGCCGACGGAAGGAAGACTCCGGCGGACCCCTACCTGGCGCGCCAAATGTCAGATCACGGGTTTCGGCAAAACCCTTAAGGTTCGAATATTGGGGTGCGCGCAAAGATCTCCCCCATATCGATCCGCGTCCTAACTTATCCTAGATCTCACGAACAAACTCGTCGAACTCGCAACACAAAGGACACAAGATTTATACTGGTTCGGGCCACCGTTGTGGTGTAATACCCTACTCCAGTGTGGTGGTGATGGATTGCCTCTTGGGCTGAGGACGAACAGTACAAGGGGAAGAACAGCCTCCTGAGGTTGTGGTGTTCTTATGCTCGGTGAACTAGTGTGGCTGAGGATGGCCTTAATGATCTGTCCCCTTCCTATGGTGGTGGCTAGTCCTATTTATAGAGCCCCTGGTCCTCTCCCCAAATATTGAGCAGGAAGGGAGCCAACAACGGCCAATTTGAAGGGCGATAGCTAGTACAAGCTATCCTGACAAAAGGTGGCCTTCGCCTGCCAAAGGTTCTGGTGGTGACGCCGTCCTAGGCTCCATGGTGACCTCCGTCTTGCCGTCCTTCTGGTCTTGGTCTCGTTGCACCAATATGGAAACCTTTGCTTGATGCCTCGGTACTCCGTGCCTGCGCTTGCCCCCTTAGCCCCAAAGAGGAAACAAAGACACTGCGCTGGCGCCCGCCTGGTCTCGATCGTCATGGCTTATGTCACGAGAACCTCGCGAGGTTTGCCCGACCTTGAACTCTCCGCCCTCACGAGCCAACATGGCAAGGCCGCTCCTGAGGTGGTCTTGTGTCGTCCGCCTCGTGAGGCTTGGCCCCTTGCGTGGGTCTTGATTCCTTGTTGATGAAGATGGGCCGTACAGGCCTACCAGCGAAGCCACACCATGGGCCGCAGGCAGGCATGTCTGGGGACCCCCCATTCCCAGAATGCCAACATATTGCTCCTCTTAAAGGATCTTGCACCAAGGTGAAAAGCGGGGCAGACGTGCAATAGGGTACCAAGGGGATCTTGAAGACTACCTTTTTCCTTTTAGGCCCTAGATACAGCTTTCCCTTATTCACAAATTCTCGGCATGTAAAATAGCCTTGATGTTTATGGCATCATCTATAATAGCACGTTTTGACGTAACAAACAGATTATAATGGAAACAATTTTTTCACCATCCCTTGTTCGGTATTGGTTAATTTCATAATCTGCACTCCTCCTTTGTGTTAAGGTTGCCATACATATATCTTGGTACGGCTTAAATGCCAGGGGCTCTATTCAGCCACATATATTTTCAAAAAGTTTGAACACTTCTATAGTACACTTCGGCGTCCCGAATTTGCCATTATATGCATCTACTCTGAATCATGTCTTTGGTCAATAGTTGGGTTGCCCGGCTCCTATGATTACTACCTTACGTTCCGCTTGTTCGGCTAGGGTAGTGTTTTTGGTCCGTCCGGTCAAACACCTCAGTAGAGAAAGCTGAAAACTGGCTGTCATGATACGGCGAGAGCTGGTCGGTGATTCGGCGACTTGCTTTAAATCTCTTGCAATTTCTTCCGTATTATAAGAAGGACTGGCCTTCATCCATTCACGTGCCTAAGGCATCCCAGTTCGGATAGCCGCATACGCACTAATGGCTAGTTCTTAGTCCCATCGTCAAAATCCTATGGCTAAGTGAAAGTGGTAAAGCCGCATAGTCTAATTGCCTGGTTCGCTGCGCAGACACGTCCTTTATGGACCAAGACATTGGGTCAAGTGTGATCGTGTGCTATTCTGAACACTCCCGTAGGTTCTACGTGGGGGCTAAAGCCGATGACTGGTAAACTCTCAGAATTAAAAGTGGCCGCACAAGAGGAAAGTAATTTCAGATAAAGGCATAGATATATTACAAAGCCGTGGTTCACAAAACAACGTCTAGACAGCTCGGATACATTCACTCAAACATGATATCCTTCGAGCATTGGCCCTCTACTAATAGGGCACCCTCCAGGACGTCGTCAAAATACCGCTCCGACTTGTGGTGGTCCTTGCCTTCGGGTGGGCCCTCGGTCACCATGACGGTGGCCTTCATCTCTGCCCTGACACGGGCAAAGGCCATCTGCGCACCTTCTATGCACGCCAAGCGCTTGACATCTACAACTCGGGGCAACGCATCGGCGAGTCGCTTCACCAGGCCAAAGTAGCTGCTAGGAATGGGTTCGGTTGGCCAAAGCCGGACTATGACGTCCTTCATGGCTAAGCCGGACATCCTATGCAGCTCCGCCAGCTGCATCATCTGGTGTTCAACAGTGTCGGATGTTCTGGCACCAGGTACTGTGACCATAAGAGCTTCTACGTTGTGTTCCCCTCCTGGGCCCGGAAGAACTGCATGGCGTCGGCCACACTCTTCATAAGATCTGCAAAGGCATCTGGAGAACTCCATAGTTGAGTGAGCAAGGCATATCTCTGACCGCCAAATATACTCTGCAAAAGAAAGGGCTTACCAGCCGCTACCTTTCTGGCCTGCCAGATCTCCTCCCGAGCCGCCCGAGACTCGGACCGCGCCTCTTTGGCCTCTTGGAGGGCCTTGGTAAGTTCGGCTGCCTAGGCCGCACTCTTCTCCCCCAAGGCCTCACACTTGCCGATGGCATCCTTCAGCTCTTGTTCCACCTCGGCCACCCTCTCCTCGTGCTAGCGGCGGGTGACCTGTTCGGTCTTTAAATCAGCAGCCGCTTTATCAGCGTCCGCGTGGCTTGCCTTCGCCTGCTCCTTGGCCTGGGCAAGGGCCCTCTTGAGGGTCTCGACCTCGGCTGCGCTACCTACAATCATAATCATAACATCATGAGCTTAACTCTTAATTTGCATATCACTTCAGGCATATAAGAGCTCTTTTAAAAATACCTTGCGCCTCATCGAACCACTTTTTAATGCAGACGATTTCATCATCAGCCAGCTGCAGCTTCCGATTGAGTTCGGAAACTTCAGTAGCCTAGGCAGTCGCCGCCAACAGGGAAGCCTGCTATTTCAATAGACAAGTATGTTACCTCCTGTGATAGCTATTCGATCCTCTGTTCGGCCTTTTTCAAAACCGACCAGAGTCTCAGGGGCTACTATCTATATACAGGCATATTTCCATCATATGAATAGCGTCTAAGAGCATTAAGTCACATACCTCGAAGCCTGTTAGCAGGCTGATAAAGGCCTCGTTCAACCTGCTCTTTGTAGACTGAACCTTTTCAACCACCGCACCCATCAGGGTGCGGTGCTCCTCCACAATGGCAGTGCATTGTAGTGCCGCCGCCAATGTATTCGGCACCTCCGGATTAGTGGAGGTTGCCATCGGAGTCGACGCTCCCCCCTCTTTCAAAGGCGGTTGCTCGCTCAATTCTGGAACCTCGTGGGTCTCTGGAATGGTGTTCGGATGGGGGCCGGACTGGTCAGGGCCCCCGCCATCGGTCTCCATGGGAGTTGCACCCCCCATGTTCTCGGCAGCCGAGTCCTCACCCTCAGGCGCCGTATTCGCAGCCTCCCTCACCTCTCCGTGGCCCGGAGAGGCTCTTCGGGACAACACCTCGGTGTCATCCGCGATGGTCGGCGAAGAGGCTTGCGGGGCATCTCGCTCTTCACCATCTTCAGTGCCAGAGAGTTCCCCTCAGATAGAGATGGTTGGGGGAGGTCACGAGTAGGGCTGAAATACACACAACAGAACATGTTACATGAAAATCATAGAAGACCATATAATTGTAATAAAACCTTTGGTACTTATGATTTGGCCAGGGGCTTCGCCCTGGGGCGCTCTCGGGGATGTGTTCGGCATCTGAGTCCGAACCATACGAGAGGGTTATCTTCCCCCTCTTGGACACCCCCTCCTCAGGGTGTGTGGAGGCTGCCCTTTTCTTTTTCCTCCCCTTGAGGGGAGAGCCACTTCCACCTCCTCCTCCTCTTCGTATTCATCTCCCTCGTGGGAGGAGGGAGCTTCGGTCTCTCTGGACACGACGTTCGAAGTACCTTTACCGTGGAGGCCGCCCTTGGCCTCCTTGCTCTTCTTCTTGGCCTTCTTCTCCAGCGCCCGATAGGGCGCCAGAACCAGCATCTTCGTGAGCTGGGGTGTGGCCGGATCTTCAGGCAGCGGAGCTGGACACTTGATCCGTTCCTCCTTCGTTGTCCAGCCCTGTGAGAGGGACATAAACTCATTATGCCTATGAATTTATGGACTGAAGTGTATATTCGAATAAAACACTTACCGCAGTAGCCGGATTCGCGATGTCGAGGCCGATGTCTTCATTCTTCTTCGTCCATGACTTCTGGCCTTGAAGAGCAGCTTCCTGATCTCTTCCTGCGTTGTGGCGAAGAAGTGCTGCAGGGTCCGGGGACCTTTCGGATTGAACTCCCACATATGGAGAGGCCGGCGCTGGCGGGGGAGGATGCGACGAAAGAGCATCACCTGAATCATGTCGGTGAGGCTGGTGTTCTTCCTTATGATGTTTTTGATGTGCTTTTGCAGCGTCATCACTTCAGCGACCGACCCCCAGTCCAGACCTTTTTTGGTCCATGACGCAAGCCGCATAGGGGGTCCGGATCTAAACTTAGGAGTGCCCGCCCATGTGGCACCATGAGGTTCGGTGATGTAGAACCACTCCTGCTGCCATACCATGATGGTCTCCACAAAGGCCCCTTTGGGCCAAGTGGTGTTGGGGAGCTTGCTCGCGATGGCACCACCGCAGTCCGCGTGCTGCCCATCGACCACCTTCGGCCTCATGATGAAGACCTTGAGCCATAGGCCGGAGTGTGAGGGATGCGGAGAAGTGCCTCGCACACGATGATAAACGCCGAGATGTGGAGGAAAGAATTTGGGGCTAGATCATGAAAATCTAGCCCATAGAAGAACATGAAGCCGCGGACAAAGGGGTGGAGAGGAAACCCTAGCCCGCGGAGAAAGTGGGGGATGAACACAACCCTTTAACCGGGCTCTGGAGTGGGGATGACTTGCTTCTTGGCAGGGAGCCTGTGCATGACGTCTGCATCCAGGTACCCCGCCTCCCGGAGCTCCTTGACGTCCTTCTCCGTGACAGAGGAGGCCACCCACTTGCCTTGTGAGCCGGATCAGGACATGGCTGGAGAGGTTGGTGGCAGTGGGAAAGTTTTAAGCTTGGGAGCTGGAGCTTGAGGATGGGAAAAAGAAGAAGGAAGAAGGTGAGGGGAGAAAAGAGGGATCTTTATCCACTTATATAGGCAGTGAATATCAAGCGCCCCCCTTAAGCCTTACTTAGCTGCTCCCGAGGGGTCGTGCGAATGACACGGTTGGATTACCCAAACCCGTATTGATGAGGATCCCGTAATAATTGGGCACGATCCCCACTTTGACAAGACGTGTCAATAGAGGCCGCGCCTCGAAATGCGAAGCGGGAGGCCAAAAACGGTTCGAAATGATAAAGAGACCAGATGTAGCATTTCACCGAAAAAGTTGTTATTTGACAGACATAATTTTGATTGAATATTCTGCCTACATGGTTGAGGGTTGTGGCTGTCGCACAGAGCCGGATACAGTTCTTTTATTCAGAAGATTGCTTTGAAGTATTCGGAGGAGGAACCCGCCTTGTAATGCTAAAGATGTTTGGCGTGCCGAATATATCATCATTGAAGACTGGTTCAAGGGCTACTGAGGGAGTCCTGGATTAAGGGGTCCTCGGGTGTTCGGGCTGCATGATATGGGCCGGACTGATGGGCCGTGAAGATATAAGGTAGAAGTCCTTCCCTCGTGACCGGATAGGACTCTCCTTAGTGTGGATGCTAGGATTAGCGTCCAGATGTATAGTTTCCTTTCTCTGTAAATCGACTCTGTATAACCCTAGGCCCCTCCGGTGTCTATATAAATCGGAGGGTTTAGCCCATAGATGCAATCATAATCATACATGCTAGAAATCTAGGGTTTAGCCATTACGATCTCATGGTAGATCAACTCTTGTAACCCCTATATTCATCAAAGTCAATCAAGCAGGAAGTAGGGTTTTACCTCCATTAAGAGGGCCCGGGCCTGGGTAAACATCGTGTCCCCTTTGTCTCCTCTTACCTTCTATCCTCAGACGCATAGTTCGGGACCCCCTACCCGAGATCAGCCGGTTTTGACACCGACGCCATATATGAGGGAGAAGGGTGTCTGGCCGGTGGCTCTATTTGGTGTCATCCTGATTGACCAAAGAACCTCCGGCAACTCATCAACCCAGCATCTTCCGCACTTGTGCAGCCTATCAAAAGTTCTTGTTTTGAGGCCCCGCAACACTTCAGCATTTGCCCTTTCTGCCTGGCCGTTGCTTTGTGGATGTGCAACAGAAGCAAAACAGATTTTGCTGCCGAGGTCCTAGATGTATTGCATGAAGGTGCGGCTCGTGAACTGGGTGTCGTTGTCGGTGATGACTCTGTTTGGCACACCAAAATGACAAACTAGTCCCTTGAAGAACTTGACGGCTGATTGTGCTGTCACCTTTCTCACTGCCTCCACTTATGGCCACTCTGTGAACTTGTTTTGCGATGTACAAGTACTCAAAGCCCCCGACAGCACGGGGAAAGGGGCCCAGTATGTCGAGCCCCCAGACCGAAAATGGCCAAGAAAGAGGGATCGTCTAAAGAGCTTGAGCTGGCTGATGGAGCTTCTTTGAATGGAACTGGCACGCTTCACACTTGGTTACTAGTGCAGTTGCATCCTGGAGAGCAGTGGACCAAAAGAAACCTTGCTGGAATGCTTTGCCGGTGAGGGTTATTGATCCTTTGTGAGAGCCACATATGCCTCCATGTATCTTTGCCGACAACTCCAGTCCATCCTCACGAGGAATGCACTTCAATTTCACACCATTTAGTCTTTTCCTGTACAGCGCATCGTCCACGAAATGGTACATGCTGGACCGACGGTCTACTTTCTCTGCTTCTTTCTGTTCCTCGGGGAGTTCCCCTGTTTGGAGGAAACGAACGGTGTGCTATGCCCATGCTGGAGCCCGAAGCTCGATGGCAAGGACAAATGGCACGTCTTCCGCCATGGGAGCAGTCGTCTCGACGACAAGGGCTTGAGGCCCTGCCGGAGCCCGGCGCTCCTCGGCAAGCTTGGTGTCCCCGGCAACTTCCTTGCTGGCAGCTCCTGGGAGCTCATCGGGAATGTAATTGCCGGGGCCCGATTTCCTTCGCTTATTCTATCCATCCGATGGTTCAACGGATGGCTGAGTCAATTGGAGCACAAAGGTCCCTGGTTCCACAGGTAACTTGAGGGCAGCACATTTCGACAGGTCGTCGACAATGTTGTTCTCTGCTCGAGGAACATGCTCTTCTTGTAGGCCATCAAAACACTCTTCCACTTCCTCACTTCATCTACATAAGCTTCCATCAACGGGCTCTGATAATCCTTGTTTACTTGCTTCACTACAAGTTGCGAATCTCCACGGACGATCAACTTTCTGATCCCAAGGTCTGCCGCGATCCTGAGACCGGCAAGCAGTCCCTCATACTCCGTAGTGTTGTTTGTTGATCTCTCCCAGGGAAAGTGCATTTGGACCACATACTTGAGGTGCTCTCCGATGGGCGCGACAAGCAACACACCAGCACTGGCGCCTTGTAGCGGAAAAGCTCCGTCAAAGTACATGATCCAGTCGCGGCTCGTTCTCGTGCCGGGGAGAGTGGTCTCTTGAATTTCTTCGTCAGGCGCTGAGGTCCATTCTGCGATGAACTCTGCCAAATCTCTGCTCTGGATTGTCGAAGTGCTTTCAAACCTGAGGCCAAAGCATGACAGTTCCAACGCACACTCCACAATCCTTCCAGTCACATCTGGGTTGTGCAAGATCCGTTGCAATGGTAAGCGAGTGATGATGGTAATCCCATGTGCTTGAAAATAATAACGCAGCTTCCTTGAGGCCATAAGAAGGCCGAAGATCAACTTATCCACCCCAGAGTATCTCGACCTAGCCCCCTGCAAGAGGGAGCTAACAAAATAAACTGGGTGTTGCATCATCTTCTTCTTCTGTATCACCTCATTTGCTTGCGCAGATCCTGCCTTGCCGGCACCAGATTCTGCCCTGCCAGGACCAGACTCTGCCGGGGGTCCTGCCTTGCCGGCACCAGACCCTGCCGAGGAGAGCTCTGGCTCACCATCCAATGGTCCCACCACTACGACTGCCCCTTCATCAACTTCCCTCTGCGCCACTATGGCAGCGCTGACCACTTGATTTGTTGCCGCTAGATACAGCAGCAACGGCTCTTGCGGCTTAGGCGTGACTAGTATTGGCGTAGAGGAGAGGTACCTCTTCAAATCTTGCAGTGCTACCTCGGCCTCTGGAGTCCATTTCATTGGTCCTGCCTTTTTCAAAATCTTGAAAAAGGGGAGATGAACCTACTCAAAGCAGCAATGCAGCCAACAAGCCGACGCACATCTTTGACTCATCTTGGCGCTTCGATATGCTCAATCGCCTTGATCTTGTCGGGGCTTGCTTCGATCCCATGCTAAGACACAAAGAACCTGAGAAGTTTTCCGGATGGGACACTGAACACACACTTCTCAGGGTTGAGCTTGAGGTTGATGTTGTGCAAGTTTGCAAATGTTTCTTCCAAATCTTGCACAAGTGTTGCCTTGTCCTTGGTTTTTACCACTATGTTATCCATATATGCTTCCACATTTCTATGCAACTGGGGCTCAAAACTAATCTGAACCGCCCTTGCAAACGTCAAACTAGTGCTTTTCAACCCGAAAGGCATTCATATAAAACAATACGTACCACATGGGGTGATAAATGTGGTCTTCTCTTCATCCTCCTTCGTCATGAAGATTTGGTGGTATCCTGAGTAGGCGTCAAGGAACGACAATAAGTCGCACCCGAAAGTGGAGTCCACAATCTGGTCAATGCGTGGCAAAGGGAAAGGATCCTTCGGACAAGCTTTATTGATATATGTATAATCAATACACAGCCTCCATTTCCCGTTTGCCTTGCGCACCGCCACCGGATTGGCCAACCATGTTGGGTGGAGCACTCCCCTAACCAAACCTGCTGCTTCCAACTTCCTAATCTCTTCAATGATAAACTCTTGCCGCTCCAAAGCTTGCTTCCTGACCTTCTGCTTGATGGGCCGCGCATGAGGACAGACAAGAAGGTGGTGCTCAATCACCTCCCTGGGAACGCCAGGGATGTCAGATGCTTGCCATGCAAACACATCGACATTCGCCCGCACGAAGGTGACAAGTGCGCTTTCCTATTTGCTGTCGAGGGTGGATCTTATAGTGAAAGCTCCACCCGTGACGTCCTCCTTGACGGGCACCTTCTTGGTCTCTAGTGGTGCTGGCTTGGATTTCTTGCTCTTTCCGGTGGAGCTCTCGGGCACGTCCTCAACGGGAACACAACACCCTGAGGAGGCGCATTTTCTGGAGTGGGTGCAAGAGGCCTTGCCGGGGCCAGAGTTCTTGCCGGCGACTGAGGTCTTGCTGGTGTTCTTTCCCTCGGGGGCTCCAGCGGCAGGAGCAAGTGCCTTGGTGGCAGGTGCTACCACTGCCTCTCGGTAGAGTTGGTCGGCGCAAATGAGCGCATCTTTCTTGTCGGAGCCAACAGTGATAATGCTCATCAGGTCAGGCATCTTCAATGTGTTATAGGCGTAGTGCGATGCCGCCATAAACTTGGCCAGTGCTAGATGGCCAAGGATCCCATTATACGGCAACGGGATCTTGGCGACATAAAAAACGATCTTCTTTGTCCTGTAGTTCAACTCACCACCAAATGTGATCGGTAGTGTGATTTTGCCCTTGGGCTGGCTTCTACCTGGATTGATCCCTTGAAATATGTCTGTCTCTTTGAGATCTCCATCATGGATTTGCAACCTCTTGATCACCTTGGGCGAGATCAAGTTTAGACCGGCCCCACCGTCCACTAGCATTTTCGTCACCTTGAGGTTGTGAATTGTTGGTCAAACCAACAACGGCAAGCACCCGACCGCGGCTGTGCGATCAGGGTGATCCTCGATGTAAAAAATGATAGGCGTGTTGGACCATTTCAGTGGCCTCTAGGCATCGATCGATGGCTCTGTCGCATTGGTCTCACGCGCCCACTATTTAACTTGGCGGTGAGAAGAATGCAACGAAGCGCCACCATCGACGCACATGGCTTCTGTGGCTTTTTGAAACTCGTGCTCGCTGGACTCGTCGTCCTCTTCATGGTCATCATCTCCTTATTTCTTGGCGCACCCCTGAGCAGGCCTCTCTTGCTCCTTTTCCTTGCCGCGGCGCCCCCCTCGGCCACCGTGCTTCTTGCCGGACCCGTCAGCACCATCCTGGCCTTTCTCTTTGTCTCGCCTTTCATACTCAGCTTTCTACCTCTCCACAAGTTTCTCGACTTGCCGGCAGTTCTGGAGGTCATGGCCCTTGGTGTGATGGATCTTGCAGTATTGCTTGTCGGAGCCCTCCGTCTTTTCGTCAATCGCCAAGGCCTAGCAGGCGGCGCACCCGGCAACCTCTTTGTCAGGGTCGTCAACCTTGGCCTTCTAGGCGGTGCCGGGGTTGCTAGATTCCTCTACGGCAAGCACGGTCTTGCCCTTGCACTTCCTGTTGCACCGTCGGCCCTTCTTTGTCGAGGCAATGATGACCTCGTCCCCATAGTCACTTCCCGCACCGGCATCTTCATCGGGGTACTTCCTTCCTTCTTCAGCTCGAGCAGATCTGTGGGCCAAAACATAAAGCTCGGCAACATCTATCACCTTGTTCATCGCAAGCTCTTCATGCATCTTGTGGTTGCACATGTTCTGATGGAACGCGTTGATGACAGTGGCAGGATGAACATCTGGGATGTTGTGCTGCACATGGCTGAATCTATGTATGTATTTGCACAAGCACTCGCCATCCTTCTAGGGGATGAGATGCAAATCGCTTGCCTGGCCAGGGGCGTGTGGCCTCCAGTAAAGGCGCCAATGAACTCATGGCACAGGTCCGACCAAGAGGAGTGAAATCTACTGGCAGGTGCATCAACCATGACCTGACGTTGGGCTTGAGCACCAACGGGAAGTAGTTGGCAAGCACCTTGTTGTCCCGAGCCCCGGCATCTTGCATTGCGATGGTGTAAACGCTCGGGAACTCAGACGGATTAGTCTTGCCGTCGTACTTCTCTGGGACCTCTGGTTTAAACGTGCGGGTATTGGGCCACTAGAACTGCCGTAGCTCACGGGTAAAAGCTGGACAACCTACCCTGTAAGGCAAATCACCAGAATCCCTCAACGCAGGCCTGTACGCAATGGGCCCTGCACGCCTATCAGATTGATGGCGTGCTTCCCGTCGCCGCTCGATGATAGTTCGAGCATCATGTTTAACCTGCTCCCGAAGAACTTGATGTTGGTCGCGACGAGCTCGTGGATCGGACGACGCCGTGGATCCATCGTCACGGGCATCGACCCGGCGAGCTAGCGACCGTTGCTGTCGTGGTGGAGGGGAGTGCACCGTGGTTGCGGCGCCTCCGGGCCTTCCACCGTTGGCACGCGCCGGCTCGATGGACCGACACTGCGAAGGGCCTGCCTTTTGGTATCTATCTTTATTAGCGTGGCTAATAAGGCTATGGAGAGCAGCCCTCCACTCTTCTTGCTTCTCCGCAGCGATAGGAAAGTCGAGGAGTAGCTGCGCTCATGCCAATGCTTCTGATGGTGTGGGTGGCAGCGACAAGAGCGAGGAACAAGAGGTGCTCGGACTTCCAACTATGTTAGATGGAACCACCTCACAGTTCTGCGGTCGTGCGCCCTTCCCACTAGCATCATGGCGTGCATGCCGACCCTGGGCATCTCAAGAGTGATGCCGAGGGCTCTTTCCTTGGGGGCGCCCGTGGTCTGCAACGTCGTGGCGCCGCTTGTCGTGCACAGCCTAGGAAGACCGTGGCGTGGGCGCTAGTGGGGGTGTCTTGGAGGCCGCCGCGCCGCCTGTAGGCAGCACGGGCCCGTCCCTAGACCCAGCGGCGCACGACTCATCGGTGCGGACACGAACAATGCCACTCGCCTGGCTTTGGTTGCCAGAATGTCGTGGATGCTCGTGATCCGCACCTCCGCCACCATCCGCGACTACCCTGTCACCCGTCGGCGCTGGCACGGGTGGATCGGCCCCATAACTGATTGCCATGATCGCCTTCTTCTTGGGAGCCTTGGTGATCAAGGAAGCGACGTGCTAATTGCTAGACCAGGTTTGTTCAACCTTCCCCCCTACCTGGCGCGCCAAAGATGTCAGAGAAACGACACCTACGGGATCACGTGGTTCCCTTCTATGATTTGGCAGGGAAGAGGGGTGCGCAAAGAGCAGATCTAACGATCAACATGTTGGATTTTTACCCAGGTTCGGGCCGCTGACGAGCGTAAAACCCTAGTCCTACTCTGAGTGTATATTCTGTGTTCTTGAGCTTCGACTAGCTGCTACGCATGCAAGCTGGGCCAAAAACTCCAAAAAGTACGGATCCTTCTCCAATACGCCTTGGGCCTCCTTTTATACATCCAAGGGGCTGACATAGTGGCACATATGAGGTGTAAAGTAGCTATGCTTATCACTGACGTCCTGGGACGAAACACATTAAATGTGCTCGTTACGTGCCCCCCTAGCTTTATCAGGGATGGAAATAGAGCCCGTCCCATCTGTCGCCGCCTCACCTCGCCTTGACATGTATCCATCCTGACGAGGCATGCAATGTTAGGCTGGCCGGCTAGTCGCTAAGCTGGAGCGGTGGCAGGATCTTCATGAAGATCTGCATGCCACCACGTAGGTGCTTGCTAGGCTGGCAGATCGGTCGCTGCGCTGGAGCGGTGGCGGGATGGCGGAGCCTTGCCGTGGCCTCACAAACATCCCCGGCAAGGATCTTGCCAAGGTCTCACAAACGTCCCTGGCAAGGATCCCGACAGGAACTTGGTCATCTGGTCTTTCAGAAGATCTGCATGCCACCAGTCTTCGCAAAGATCTGCATGCCATTACGCATGCACCCCTGGGCCTTGGTCTTGACATTGTCGATGGTGTCAGGGTTCTCAACCTCAAGGGTGGTTTTCTTGTCAATGCTTCGCAAGCAGTCCCGGCAAGGATCTTGCCGGGTCTTCGTGAGCCGCCCCGACAAGGATCTTGTCAGGGCTCCATCTTGTATTCTACTCCCTAGTTACTGGCTTGGGCGGTGTCTTCGTTGTCTTGTATCTTGTCCCCTGCTACCCCCGTCTGGCCCCGCCACGAGTGCGGCTCCACATGATCGCAAAGTAAGGGGTACCAAAGGGCCCAAACTTTAGTACACCGACACAAACGGACTCCAGATCTGGCCTCCCGATGAAGAACTGGAGGTGACGGCGGCTTCGTCTCGTGGAACGCGATAATTATTTCTCCCTCATTTTTATGGAAAAATAGGATTTTATAGCGGCGGTTTCAGGGTCTGCGGGGCCACCAGGTGGGGACAACCCACCTGGGCGCGCCTGGAGCGGGGCGCGCCCTAGTGGGTTGTGCCCACCCAGGTGCCCCCCTCTGGTGGTTCTTGGCTCCAGAAATTTTCTTTTATTATATAAAAAATGCTCGCACAGTTTTGTTCCATTCCGAGAACTTTTATTTCTGCACAAAAAACAACAGCATGGTATTTCTGCTCCAAACAACATCAGTCCGGGTTAGTTTCATTCAAATCATGCATATTAGAGTCCAAAACAAGAGGAAAAGCGTTAGGAAAAGTAGATACGACGGAGATGTATCAATAAGGATTAAGAAGAGCCTACGCTTGGGGATACCCCACGGCACCCCAAGTTATTATCCAAAGAGGAACAAGCAACTAAGCTTGGGGATGCCCTGAGTGGCATCCCCTCTATCTTCTAACGACCATCGGTATTTTACTTGGAGCTATATTTTTAATCGTCACATATCATGAGTTTTGCTTGGAGCATCTTGTATTTTACGAATCTTTGCTTGTTTTGCTTTTTAGTTCGAGTCAAGTATCCTTGCTTAACACGCCTATTTGAGAGAGCCAAAATTATGTTATGATTTGTTAGAATTGCTCTATGTGCTTTACTTAAATTTTGTTGAGCTATAGAATTGCTCTAGTACTTCGCTTATATATTTTTGAGCACAGTGTGAGTTATTATTTTTGAAGAAATGCTCTCATGCTTCACTTACATTCATTTGAGACTAATTTTTTTAAGAAATTCTCTCATGCTTCACTTAAAATTATGAGAGAAGAAAAATTTTATGCTCATGTTCTTCACTTATATTTGTTTGAGCTATCAAAAGCAACATATGAAATTAGTCCCAAAGTGATAGATATTCAAGAGGGATATAATAAAAACTTTCATGAAGATCATTGGACAAAAACAACTTGATTCTTTGTAATAATTTTGCGATATGATGATAGTGATATGTGAGTCATTGATAACCCACAAATATAGGGGATCGCAACAGTTTTCGAGGGTATATAGTATTCAACCCAAATTTATAGATTCGACACAAGGGGAGCCAAAGAATATTTGAAGGTATTAGCAGCTGAGTTGTCAATTCAACCACACCTGGAGATTAATTATCTACAGCAAAGTGATCAGTAGCAAAGTAGTTTGATAGTTTTGATAGTAGTGACAGCAGCAATAGTAACAGTAACAGTGATAGCAGTAGTTTTGTAGCAAGTGTAACAGTGATGATAGCAGTAGTAACTTAGCAGAAACAATATGGAAAAGTTCGTAGGCATTGGATCGGTGACTTGTTGGATGATATTCATCATTAGACAGTTATAACCTAGGGCAATATGGCACTAGCTCTAGTTCATCGATATAATGTAGGCATGTATTCCGTAAATAGTCATACATGCTTTATTAAAAGAACTTGCATGACATCTTTTGTCCTACCCTCCCGTGGCAGCGGGGTCCATATTGGAAACTAAGGGATATTTGAAGGAAATATGCCCTAGAGGCAATAATAAAGTTATTATTTATTTTCTTATTTCATGATAAATTTTTATTATTCATGCTAGAATTGTATTAACCGGAAACATAATACATGTGTGAATACATAGACAAACAGAGTGTCACTAGTATGCCTCTACTTGACTAGCTCGTTGAATCAAAGATGCTTAAGTTTCCTAGCCATAGACATGAGTTGTCATTTGATTAACGGGATCAAATCATTAGAGAATGATGTGATTGACTTGACCCATTCCGTTAGCTTAGCACTTGATCGTTTAGTATGTTGCTATTGCTTTCTTCATGACTTAAACATGTTCCTATGACTATGAGATTATGCAAGTCCCATTTACTAGAGGAACACTTTGTGCGCTACCAAACGTCACAACGTAACTGGGTGATTATAAAGGTGCTCTACAAGTGTCTCTGAAGGTACTTGTTGAGTTGGCGTATTTCGAGATTAGGATTTGTCACTCCGATTGTCGGAGAGGTATCTCTGGGCCCACGAAATGCACATCACTATAAGCCCTGCAAGCATTGTACCTAATGAGTTAGTTACGGGATGATGTATTACGGAACGAGTAAAGAGACGTGCCGGTAAGGAGATTGAACTAGGTATTGAGATACCAACGATCGAATCTCGGGCAAGTAACATACTGATGACAAAGGGAACAACGTATGTTGTTATGCGGTTCAACTGATAAAGATCTTCATAGAATATGTAGGAGCCAATATGGGCATCCAGGTTCTGCTATTGGTTATTGACCAGAGAAGTGTCTCGGTCATGTCTACATAGTTCTCGAACCCGTAGGGTCCGCACGCTTAACGTTCATCGACGATATAGTATTTATGAGTTATGTATGTTGGTAACCGAATGTTGTTCGGAGTTCCGGATAAGATCACGGACATGACGAGGAACTCCGGAATGATCCGGAGATAAAATTTGATATGTGGGATAATAGTGTTTGGTCTCCTGAAGGGTTCCGGAATTCACCGGAAGGGGTTCCGAATGTTTCCCGAAACATTTGGCTACGAGAACACTTTATTTGGGCCAAAGGGGAAAGCCCACAAGGTTTTTGGAAAGCACAAAAGTAAGTTTTGCGGAGTCCAGGGGCCAGACGCCAGGGTCCCTGGCATCTGGGGCCAGACACCGGGAACCCTGGCGTTTGGCCCTGGAGTCCAAGAAGTACTCTTGCCTTTCGGGTGAAACCGACTTTGTGGAGGCTTTTACTCCAAGTTTCGACCCTCAAGATCAACATATAAATAGAGGGGTAGGGCTAGCACCCAAGACACATCAAGAAACACCAAGCCATGTGCCATCAACCCCGTCCCCTCTATTTTATCCTCTGTCATAGTTTTCGTAGTGCTTAGGCGAAGCCCTGTGAAGATTGTTCTTCACCAACACCGTCACCACACCGCCGTGCTGCCGGAACTCATCTACTACTTCGCCCCTCTTGCTGGATCAAGAAGGCGAGGACATCATCGAGCTAAACGTGTGCAGGACTAGGAGGTGCCGTGCATTCGGTACTTTATCGGGACGGATCGTGAAGGTGTACGACTACATCAACCACGTTGATAAACGCTTCCTCTTATAGTCTACGAGGGTACGTAGACAACACTCTCCCCTCTTGTTGCTATGCATCACCATGATCCTGCGTGTGCATAGGATTTTTTGAAATTACTATGTTCCCCAACAGTGGCATCCGAGCCAGGTTTATGCGTAGATGTTATACGCACGAGTAGAACACAAGTGAGTTGTGGGCGATACAAGTCATACTACTTACTAGCATGTCATACTTTGGTTCGGCGGTATTGTTGGATGAAGCGGCCCGGACTGACATTACGCGTACGCTTACGCGAGACTGGTTCTACCGGCGTGCTTTGCACACAGGTGGCTGGCGGCTGTCAGTTTCTCCAACTTTAGTTGAACCGAGTGTGACTACGCCCGGTCCTTGTTGAAGGTTAAAACAACACTAACTTGATGAACTATCGTTGTGGTTTTGATGCGTAGGTAAAAACGGTTCTTACTCAGCCCGTAGCAGCCACGTAAAACTTGCAACAACAAAGTAGAGGACGTCTAACTTGTTTTTGCAGGGCATGTTGTGATGTGATATGTTCAAGACATGATGCTATATTTTGTTGAATTAGATGTTCATGTTTGTAACCGAGTTATCGGCAACTGGCAGGAGCCATATGGTTGTTGCTTTTTTGTATGCAATGCAATCGCCCTGTAATTGCTTTACTTTATCACTAAGCGTTAGCGATAGTCGTTGAAGCAATAGTTGGCGAGACGACAACGATGCTACGATGGAGATCAAGGTGTCGCGCCGGTGACGATGGTGATCATGACGGTGCTTCGGAGATGGAGATCACAAGCACAAGATGATGATGGCCATATCATATCACTTATATTGATTGCATGTGATGTTTATCCTTTATGCATCTTATTTTGCTTAGATCGGCGGTAGCATTATAAGATGACCTCTCACTAAATTTCAAGATAAAAGTGTTCTCCCTGAGTATGCAACGTTGCCAAAGTTCGTCGTGCCGAGACACCACGTGGTGATCGGGTGTGATAAGCTCTACGTTCATCTACAATGGGTGCAAGCCATTTTTGCACACACAGAATACTCGGGTTAAACTTGACGAGCCTAGCATATGCAGATATGGCCTCGGAACACTGGAGACTGAAAGATCGAGCGTGAATCATATAGTAGATATGATCAACATAGTGATGTTCACCATTGAAAACTGCTCCATCTTACGTGATGATCGGACATGGTTTAGTTGATATGGATCACGTGATCACTTAGATGATTAGAGGGATGTCTATCTAAGTGGGAGTTCTTAAGTAATATGATTAATTGAACTTTAATTTATCATGAACTTAGTCCTGGTAGTATTAGCATATCTATGTTGTAGATCAATAGCTCGCGTTTGTCTCCTCTGTTTTATTTTTCATATGTTCCTAGAGAAAAACTAAGTTGAAAAATGTTAGTTGCAATGACGCGGACTAGCTCCGTAATCTGAGGTTTATCCTCATTGCTGCACAAAAGAATTATGTCCTTGATGCACCACTAGGTGACAGACCGATTGCAGGAGCAAAAGCAGATGTTATGAACGTTTGGCAAACTCGATATGATGACTACTTGATAGTTTAGTGCACCATGCTTTACGGCTTAGAATCGGGGCTTCAAAGACATTTTTTGAACGCCACGGAGCATATGAAATGTTCCAAGAGTTTAAATTAGTATTTCAGACTCATGCCCATGTCGAAAGGCTTAAGACCTTTGACAAGTAATTTGCCTACAAGATGGAGGAGAATAGCTCAACTGGTGAGCATGTGTTCAGAATGTCTGAGTACTACAATCGCTTGAATCAAGTGGGAGTTAATCTTCCAGATAAGATAGTGATTGACAAAGTTCTCTACTCACTATCACCAAGTTACTAGAACTTCGTGATGAACTATAATATGCAAGGGATAACGGAAACGATTCCCAAGCTTTTCATGATGATGAAATCGATGAAGGTATAAATCAACAAAGAGCATCAAGTGTTGATGATTAACAAGACCACTAGTTTCAAGAAAAGGGAAAAGGGAAAGTAAGGGAACTTCAAGAAGAATGGCAAGCAAGTTGCTGCTCATATGAAGAAGCCCAAGTCTGGACCTAAGCATGAGACTAAGTGCTTCTACTGCAAAGGGACTGGTCACTGGAAGCGGAACTGCCCCAAGTATTTGGCAGATAAGAAGGATGGCAAAGTGAACAATGCTATATTTGATATACATGTTATTGATGTGTACTTTACTAGTGTTTATAGCAACCCCTCGGTATTTGATACTAGTTCAGTTGCTAGGAGTAGTAACTTGACACGGGAGTTAGAAAATAAACAGAGACTAGTTAAGGGTGAAGTGACGATGTGTGTTAGAAGTGGTTCCAAGAATGATATGATCATCATAGCACACTCTGTATACTTTCGGGATTAGTGTTGAACCTAAATAAATGTTATTTGGTGTTTGCGTTGAGCAAGAATATGATTTGATCATGTTTATTGCAATACATTTATTCATTTAAGTTAGAGAATAATTGTTGTTCTGTTTACATGAATAAAAACCTTCTATGGTTATATACCCAATGAAAATGGTTTGTTGGATCTCGGTCGTTGTGATACACATATTCATAATATTAAAGCCAAAAGATGCAAAGTTAATAATGATAGTGCAACTTATTTGAGGCACTGCCGTTTAGGTCATATTGATGTAAAGCGCATGAAGAAAATCCATGCTTATGAGATTTTGGAATCACTTGATTATGAATCAATTGATGCTTGCGAACCATGCCTCATGGGCAAGATGACTAAAAACTCCGTTCTCCAGAACAATGGAGCAAGCAACAGACTTGTTGGAAATAATACATACTGATGTATGCAGTCCGAGGAGTGTTGAGGCTCGCGGCGGGTATCGTTATTTTCTGACCTTCACAGATAATTTGAGAAGATATGGTTATATCTACTTGAAGAAACATAAGTCTGAAACATTTGAAAGGTTTAAAGAATTTCAGAGTGAAGTGGAAAATCATCGTAACAAGAAAATAAAGTTTCTATGATCTGATCGCAGAGGCAACTATTTGAGTTACGAGTTTGGTCTTCAATTAAAACAATGTGGAATAGTTTCACAAACTCATGCCACCTGGAACACCACAGCGTAATGGTGTGTCCGAACGTCATAACCGTACTTTATTTGATATAGTGCAATCTATGATGTCTCTTACCGATTTACCACTATCGTTTTGGGGTTATGCATTAGAGACAGATGCATTCACATTAAAAAGGGCACCATCTAAATCTGTTGAGACGACACCGTATGAACTATGGTTTAGCAAGAAACCTAAGTTGTCATTTCTTAAAGTTTGGGGTTGCAATGCTTATGTGAAAAAGTTTCATCTTGATAAGCTCAAACCCAAGTTGGAGAAGTGTGTCTTCATAGGATACCCAAAAGTAACTGTTGGGTACACCTTCTATCACAAATCCTAAGGCAAGATATTTGTTGCTGAGAATGGATCCTTTCTAGAGAAGGAGTTTCTCTCTAAAGAAGTGAGTGGGAGGAAAGTAGAACTTGATGAGGTAACTGTACCTACTCCCTTATTGGAAAGTAGTTCATCACAGAAATCTGTTTCTGTGACTCCTACACCAATTAGTGAGGAAGCTAATGATGATGATCATGTAACTTTAGATCAAGGTACTACCGAACCTCGTAGGTCAACCAGAGTGAGATCCGCACCAGAGTGGTACAGTAATCCTATTCTGGAGGTCATGTTAATTGACCATGACGAACCTACGAACTATGAGGAAGCGATGATGAGCCCAGATTCCGCGAAATGTCTTGAGGCCATGAAATCTGAGATGGGATCCATGTATGAGAACAAAGTGTGGACTTTGGTTGACTTGCTTGATGATCGGCAAGCCATAGAAAATAAATGGATCTTCAAGAGGAAAACGGACGCTGATAGTAGTGTTACTATCTTCAAAGCTCGAATTGTCGCAAAAGGTTTTCGACAAGTTCAAGGTGTTGACTATGATGAGATTTTCTCACTCGTAGCGATGCTTAAGTTTGTCCAAATCATGTTAGCAAATTGCCTCATTTTATGAAATCTGGCAAATGGATGTCAAATCTACATTCCTTAATGGATTTCTTAAAGAAGAGTTGTATATGATGCAACCAGAAGGTTTTGTCGATCCTAAAGATGCTAACCAAATGTACAAGCTCTGGTGATCCATCTAGGGACTGGTGCAAGCATCTCGGAGTTGGAATATACGCTTTGATGAGTTGATCAAAGTATATAGTTTTATATGGACTTGCGGTGAAGCCTGTATTTACAAGAAAGTGAGTGCGAGCACTACAACAATTCTAATAAATATATGTGAATGACATACTGTTGATCAGAAATAATGTAGAATTTTTCTGGAAAGCATAATGGAGTATTTGAAAGGATTTTTTCAAAATAAATACCTCGGCGAAGCTGCTTACATATTGAGCATCAAGATCTATAGAGATAGATCAAGATGCTTGATAAGTTTTTTCAATGAGTAAATACCTTGACAAGATTTTGAAGTAGTTCAAAATGGAATAGTCAAAGAAAGAGTTCTTGCCTGTGTTACAAGGTGTGAAATTGAGTAAGACTCAAAGCGCGACCACGGCAGAGGATAGAAAGAGAATGAAAATCATTCCCTGTGCCTCAGCCATAGGTTCTATAAAGTATGCCATGATGTGTACCAGATCTATTGTATACCCTACAGTGAGTTTAGCAAGGGAGTACAATAGTGATCTAGGAGTATATCACTGGACAACGGTCAAAATTATCCTTAGTGGAGTATGGATATGTTTCTTGATTATGGAGGTGACAAAAGGTTCATCGTAAAGGGTTACGTCAATGCAAGTTTTGACACTGATCCAGATGTCTCTAAGTCTCAATTTGTATACGTATTGAAAGTGGGAGCAACTAGCTAGAGTATCTCCGTGCAGAGCATTGTTGACATAGAAATTTGCAAAATACATACGGATCTGAATGTGGCAGACCCGTTGAATAAACTTCTCTCACAAGCAAAACATGATCACACCTTAGTACCCTTTGGGTGTTAATCACATAGCAATGTGTACTAGATTATTTACTCTAGTAAACCCTTTGGGTGTTGGTCACATGACGATGTGAATTATGGGTGTTAATCACATGGTGATGTGAACTATTGATGTTAAATCACATGGCGATATGATCTAGATTATTGACTCTAGTGCAAGTGGGAGACTGAAGGAAATATGCCCTAGAGGCAATAATAAAGTTATTATTTATTTCCTTATTTCATGATAAATGTTTATTATTCATGCTAGAATTGTATTAACCGGAAACATAATACATGTGTGAATACATAGACAAACAGAGTGTCACTAGTATGCCTCTACTTGACTAGCTCATTGAATCAAAGATGGTTAAGTTTCCATAGACATGAGTTGTCATTTGATTAACGGGATCACATCATTAGAGAATGATGTGATTGACTTGACCCATTCCATTAGCTTAGCACTTGATCGTTTAGTATGTTGCTATTGCTTTCTTCATGACTTAAACATGTTCCTATGACTATGAGATTATGCAACTCCCGTTTACCGGAGGAACACTTTGTGCGCTACCAAACGCCACAACGTAACTGGGTGATTATAAAGGTGCTCTACAGGTGTCTCCGAAGGTACTTGTTGAGTTGGCGTATTTCGAGATTAGGATTTGTCACTCCAATTGTCGGAGAGGTATCTCTGGGCCCACTCGGTAATGCACATCACTATAAGCCTTGCAAGCATTGTACCTAATGAGTTAGTTGCGGGATGATGTATTACGGAACGAGTAAAGAGACTTGCCGGTAAGGAGATTGAACTAGGTATTGAGATACCAACAATCGAATCTCGGGCAAGTAACATACCGATGACAAAGGGAACAACGTATGTTGTTATGCGGTTCGACTGATAACGATCTTCGTAGAATATGTAGGAGCCAATATGGGCATCCAGGTTCTGCTATTGGTTATTGACCAGAGAAGTGTCTCGGTCATGTCTACATAGTTCTCGAACCCGTAGGGTCCGCACGCTTAACGTTCGTTGATGATATAGTATTTATGAGTTATGTATGTTGGTAACCGAATGTTGTTCGGAGTTCTGGATAAGATCACAGACATGACGAGGAACTCCGGAATGGTCCGGAGATGAAGTTTGATATGTGGGATAATAGTGTTTGGTCTCCGGAAGGGTTCCGGAATTCACCGGAAGGGGTTCCGAATGTTTCCCGAAACGTTTGGGTACGCGAACACTTAATTTGGGCCAAAGGGGAAAGCCCACAAGGTTTTTGGAAAGCGCAAAAGGAAGTTTTGCGGAGTCTAGGGGCCAGACGCCAGGGTCCCTGGCGTCTGGGGCCAGACACCGGGAACCCTGGCGTCTGGCCCTGGAGTCCGAGAAGTACTCTTGCCGTTCGGGTGAAACCGACTTTGTGGAGGCTTTTACTCCAAGTTTCGACCCCAAGGCTCAACATATAAATAGAGGGGTAGGGCTAGCACCCAAGACGCATCAAGAAACACCAAGCCGTGTGCCGGCAACCCCGTCCATTCTAGTTTATCCTCCGTCATAGTTTTCGTAGTGCTTAGGTGAAGCCCCGCGAAGATTGTTCTTCACCAACACCGTCACCAGGCCGCCGTGCTGCCGGAACTCATCTACTACTTCATCCCTCTTGCTGGATCAAGAAGGTGAGGACGTCATCGAGCTGAACGTGTGCAGAACTCGGAGGTTCCGTGCGTTCGGTACTTGATCGGGACGGATCGTGAAGGTGTATGACTACATCAACCGCGTTGATAAACGCTTCCTCTTACGGTCTACGATGGTACGTAGACAACACTCTCCCCTCTCATTGCTATGCATCACCATGATCCTGCATGTGCGTAGGATTTTTTTTTGAAATTACTATGTTCCCCAACAATATTAAGTCCTTCTTTTAATAGAGAAGTAGAACAAAACATTAACACATAATGAATACATGAACTCCTCAAACTACGGTCATCACCGGGAGTGGGCCCGGTTGTTGTCACTCCAGGGTTGCCGGATCATAACTGTAGTAGGTGACTATAACTTGCAAGATCGGATCTAGAACATGGATATAATGATGATAACATAAACGGTTCAGATCTGAAATCATGGCACTCGGGCCCAATGTGATAAACATTAAGCATGGCAAAGTCATAGCAACATCAATCTAAGAACATAGTGGATACTAGGGATCATGCCCTAACAAAACTAACTCGATTACATGATGAATCTCATCCAACTCCTCACCGACCAGCGAGCCTATGAAGGAATTACTCACTCCCGGTGGGAGCATCATGGAATTGGCGATGGAGAAGGGTTGGTGATGATGAAGAACGAAGATCGCCCTCTCCGGAGCCCCAAACGGACTCCAGATCTGCCCTCCCGAGGAAGAACGGGGCTTGGCGTCGGCTCCATCTCGTGGATTGTGATAATTCTTTATCCCTGATTTTTTCCTGGAATAATCTGATTTTATAGCATCAGGGGGGTCATCACCGGGGCCATCAGGTGGGTACAACCCACCTGGGCGTGCCAGGAGAGGGGTGCGCGCCCTGGTGGGTTGTGCCCACCCAAGGGCCCCTCTTTGGTGGGTCTTGGCTCTAGAAATTCTTATTATTGGTATAAAAAATCCTCGCAAAGTTTCATTGCATTCCGAGAACTTTTATTTCTGCACAAAACAACACCATGGCAGTTCTACTAAAAACAACGTCAGTCCGGGGTTAGTTTCATTCAAATCATGCAAATTAGAGTCCAAAACAAGAGGAAAAGCATGAGAAAAAGTAGATACTGTCGGATGTGCGGCTCCGGCAAACCCTTAAGGCTCGAACACTAGGGTGCGCGCGAAGTATCTTCCTCCCACCGATCTACGCCCTAGCTCGCTAAGATCTCGCGGACAAACTCGAAGCACTCGCAACACAGAAAGACACAAGATTTATACTGGTTCGGGCCACCGTTGTGGTGTAATACCCTACTCCAGTGTGGTGGTGGTGGATTGCCTCTTGGGCTGACGATGAACAATACAATGGAAAGAATAGCCTCCTGAGGTTGAGGTGTTTTTGTGCTTGGCTAACTTGTGTGGCTGGGAGTGATCTGAGATGTCTTCTCCCTGGCTATGGTAGTGGCTAGTCCTACTTATAGAGGCCCTGGTCCTCTTCCCAAATCTTCAGCGGGAAGGGAGCCAACAATGGCGGGCAAATTAGTACAAGCTATCCTGGCAAAACTGGTCTTCGCCTGCCAAAGGCTCTGGTGGTGACGCCGTCTTGGGCTCCATGGTGACCTCCGTCTTGCCGTCCTTCTGGTCTTGGTCTGGTTGCACCAAAATGGAAACCTTTGCCTGATGCCTCGGTACTCCTCGCCTGCACTGGTTTCCTTAGCACCAAAGAGGAAACAAGGATGCTGCGCGCGCTGGCGCCCGCCTGGTGTCGATCATCATGGCTCACATCATGAGAAACTCGTGAGGTTCGCCTCGCCTTGATATCTCCACTCCTCGTGAGCCTGCCTAACTAGGCCGCTCCAGAGGAGGCCTTGTGTCGTCCGCCTCGCGAGGCTTGGCCCCTCGCGAGGGTCTTGGATGCCTTGTTGAAGAAGATGGGTCGTACGGCCTGCTGGCTTAGCCACGCAGCGGGCCGCATGCAGGCAAGTCTGGAGACCCCCGTTCCCAGAACACCGATAGTAGCCCCCGGGCCCAAGGCTGGCTTAGCCACACAGCGGGCCGCATGTAGGCAAGTCTGGGGACCCCCGTTCCCAGAACACCGACAGTAGCCCCCGGGCCCAAGGCGCGCTCGGGCTTGGCTTCGCGGCGAAGCCAAGGGCCAAGTATGGAGCACCACGGGCCCCAAAAGCCCGCGGCCTCGGTTGATGCGTGGCAGTTAATTAGACGTGGGTGTCTCCACTTCCCCACGCTGCCTTGGCAACTGCGCGACTTGACGAGTCCCTGCGACATGCAAGCAAAGCCATCATTACATGCGATTGTGGGAGGTGCCGGTTGGCCTTCTCTTGCTATAAACGGGGGGGGGGGGGGGGGGGGGCGGGGCCACGACCCTTAGCCGGAGCACCCCCGCGGCACGCGGAGGGGGCCCATCCCAGCCATGGCGATCCAGTTGACGAGGGGAGGTGTGCTTTGGTGCCCCCCGTCCGTGTTTCCACACGGTGGAGGCGTCGCCGGAGTTTGTCGTCTGGTCAGAGAATCCGGCCGGCAACAGGCTCCAACTTCCGCACTTCTTCGCTGACAAGCTGCCGGCCTCTGGTCCAGGCAGACTCTGGCTGCAGGCGGATGGTTGCTGCAGCAAGGCCTCTTGGGTTGCAGTCGCGACTTCCGCCGCGGGAAACATAGCCCTGGCCCGCGGTTGGCAGACGTTCGCCCGCGCGTGCGGCTTGGGCCGGCGGTGCTCCCTCCACTTCAAGTACGACGGCGAATCAACCCTCTACGTGAGGGTGTTTGGGGAAGATGGTCGTCGCGCCGGGTACTGCCCCGAGGAGAACGATGGTGAGGAGGTGCTTGGTCTCGGGGACAGTCGCGATGAGGATGAGGGCCAGCCTACCCTTGGGGGCGGCTGCGTCTTGTCCAACTACGGCGGCTCTTCCTCCGGTGAAAGCTCCAGAAGCAGTGGCCATGACCAGCCGCCGCGCCGCCGCGCCCGCTTTGAAGGCGGCAGTGGGTCATCTCGCCGCCGTGACTCCGTGAAGCGCGAAGAAGGATCCGGCTAGACTCGGGGTGCTGCTAGGGGTCTGCCTCTGCAGATTGCCGCAATGCTGCTTTTGTTTTACTCTTTTTCCTCCATTAAGAATGTAACCAGTTTGGGCCTAGGGGGCATGTATCGAACTATGGTTCCTCAGTTGTGGCATCATGCGTGTTGTGTCGTTATTTCGTGCAAAGGTAACTTAACCTGGTATATTCGGGACGCCCTCTTCCTCACAAGGCGCTCATTTCCTCGCGTTCATCTTGCCTTGGTGGCCTGCATTTGCTCGGGAACTGCAAAAGCTCGTTAGGAAGTGCGTTAAAGGATTTGCCGCTCGCCCTGGCCCTGACCTGGCGCCTTGTATCACGGTACCTGAGGGGCACGGACTAGGAGAGGTACGCCAGCTTTTGGGCTCGAACGGAGAGGCACGCTAGCTTTTGGGCTTGAACGAGGGTGGCTCGCGAGAAGGCAGAGAAGGGGGAAAATGCTCGCGAGGGCACCTGCCCAGCCCCCTCGCGAGGCATGCGAGAGAGAGAACACGAGCTAACCCGAGCCGGAAAAACGCAGCGAGAGGCGAGGGGGTCAAATCAGCAAGGAATGCAAAAGCAAATTTCGATTAAGGAAAAGGAAGCCAAATGCGGAAAGCAAATGAAAAGCCGCGTCTGGCACCTATTCTAGTCTACAAGTCTTCTCACCACCGCGGAGCTAAGTGCTTCCACTAGGCGTGGGCGGGAGCCCCAGGGCCTGAGGCTGGCACTCCTAAGACTCCGGGGCATGTACAGCCCCAACTCATTATTACGTGAGAGTGTCACGGGCGATGATTCTTCACAGGCACCAGGCCTTCTTCACAGGCTCTGGGCCTTTCTTCACAGGCTCTGGGCCTTGCTTCACAGGCTCTCGGCCTAGCTTCACAGGCTCTGAGCCTTGCTTCATGGGTAAAACTTCCGGAGGTGCTGGATGTTCCAGGCGTTTTGGACTGGTACTCCGTCTTGTGTCTCCAGGCGCACGCCGCCAGGCCTAGAGATGTGGACGACCTTGAACGGGCCCTCCCACATTGGTGAAAGCTTATGCAGCCCTTCCCTAGAGAGGACCCGCCTCAGGACTAGGTCTCCCGTCTCGAGTGTCCTGGAGCGGATGTTGCGGCAGTGGTATCGCCGCAGTGCTTGCTGGTACCTCGCCGCCCGTAGTGCAGCTTCGCAGCAACGTTCCTCCCCCAACACGAGCTCCATCCCCCGCATGGCATCCTGCTGCGTTTCGTCGAATGCCAGGACCCGTGCGGAGCGATGCTTGACTTCGTGAGGGAGGACCGCGCCAGCTCCGTAAACGAGGAAGAATGGAGTCTCTCCCGTTGGCTTGGTGGCGGTGGTCCAGATGGACCACAGTATAGACTGGAGCTCGTCGTGCCAGCCCCTGCCGCAGGCCTCCAGCTTCTTCTTGAAGGTCCTGGTCTTGAGGCCCCTTAGGACCTCCACGTTAGCACATTCGGCCTGACCATTGCTCCTGGGGTGGGCCACTGAAGCGTAGTAGATCTGTGTTCCAAGGTTAGCACAGTAGGTTTTGAAGAGGTTGCTAGTAAACTGCGAACCATTATCTGTGATGATGCGGTTGGGGACCCCGAAGCAGCTCACGACGCCTTTGAAGAACTTGACAGCAGAGCCGACTGGGATGGTACGGACGTCTTCCACTTCCGCCCACTTGGTGAACTTGTCGATGGCGACATAGAGGTAACGGTAGCCCACTGACGCCCGAGGGAATGGGCCTAGGATATCCAGCCCCCAGACCATGAATGGCCATGTGATCGGGATAGTTTGAAGGCCCTGGGCAGGTTGATGGATTTGCTTGGCGTGGAATTGGCAAGCTTCGCAAGACTTCACCATCTCGGCTGCGTCGTTGAGTGCTGTAGGCCAGTAGAATCCACTACGGAACACCTTGCCGACGAGGGTCCGTGACGATGAATGATGTCCGTAGTCCCCGCCATGTATGTCAATCAGCAACTCCCTTCCTTGGTCGCTAGATATGCAGCGCAGTGTGACATCGTTCGGTCGCTTCCTATATAACTCGCAATCTTGGATACAGTATGCCGTGGCTTGCCAGGCCACGCGCTCCGCCTCCTCTTCCTTCTCTGGCAACGTCCCATGCGTTAAGTACTCCTTAAATTCCTTGGTCCAGCATTCCTCCTGGGGCTCGAGCGCCAAGAGAAGACGAGCTCCGAAGGTCGGTCCACAAGCCGGGGCTCCAGCGGCCGGAGGATGGGGGATCTCCTCCCGAGGCCGAGTCGTGCTTAAGAGAGGTGGCGCGGCTGATGGCTTGAAGAACCGCTCCTCAAAGACGCCTGGCTCCTGCTGTTGCCGCTTGGATGCTCTCCTGGCGATGTCGTCAGCTTCCTTGTTGGTGCCCTGGGGCACGTGCTGCAGCTCCAGGCCCGAGAACTATTTCTCCGTCTTGCGCACCTCCGCGAGGTAGGCCTCCATATGCTCGTCCTTCGGCTCATACACCTTGTTGGAGAAAATGCCGAGGAGTTGTGAGCCGCCTCTGACGGTGAGGCGCTTCACCCCTAGGGCCGCTGTAGCCTTCAGGCCGGCTATGAGGCCTTCGTATTCTGCGATGTTGTTGGAGACCTTCTCGCCGTGCTGAAAGCAGAGTTGCACGGCGCAGTAGAGCTTGTCCTGGGTGGGTGAGATGAGCACTGCTCCAGCCCACCTCCCCCTGGTGTGTGAAGGCGCCATCAAAATACATGACCCAACCGTCCGGAGCCTCACTTCCTGGGGAGGTGGACCAGTCTTCTCGTTCCTCAAGTGTTGGGGCATCCGTCCATTCTGCCACAAAGTCAGTAAGTGCGGCCGACTTGATGACCCTGGTAGTGCTGAACTCCAACTGGAATGCTTGCAACTCGATGTTCCACTCTGCGACCCCTCCAGCTGAGTTAGGGCTCCTATGTATCCTTTCCAGTGGGCAGGCTGAGACGACCTTGATGGGGTGGCCCTGGAAGTAGTGTCACAGCTTGCGTGAGGCCACCAGGAGCGCGAGCAGGAGTTTCTGGGGCATGGGGTAGCGCGCTCTCACGTCCCATAGTATGGTGCTGACAAAGTACACTGGGTGTTCGACGAGGGCTGGCACGGTGTCGAGGCTCGAGTCCTGCGGAGATCGAGGCATATCCTGAGGTGGGAGGGTCCCTGAGACCCGGCTGTCCTCAGGAGCTTCTGCGACGCCACCCTGCCGAGCTTGGCCTTCCACCGCGGATGCCTTTGCTGCGCCTTTCTGACCCCGCAATACTTCAGCTTTGGCCTGGCGGGGCGCACCCTTGGCTTGGCGCTCCTCCCGAACCGCCACCAACGCCGCGCTGGTGGAGTACGGGGTGGCAGCAAGGTAGAGTACCAGAGGCTCGAGGGGCCGTGGTGCCACCATCACTGGGGGGGCTAGTAAGGTATTTCTTGAGGTCTTGGAAGGCTCGGTCGTCCTACGGGTTCCACTTGAACGGGCCCTTCCTCTTCATGAGCTTGAAGAATGGTAAGGCATGCTCTCCCAGTTTCAAGATGAAACGCCCTAACACGGTCACCCGCCCTGCCAGCTTCTGCATCTCTTTGAGGGTCTGCGGCGGGCTCATGTCCTCGGTAGCCTTGGCCTTCTTCGGGTTCGCCTCGATCCCCCTATGGGATACGAGGAATCCCAGCAGCTTGCTGGAGGGGACACCGAACACGCACTTCTCTGGGTTGAGCCTTAAGTTCACTTGGCGCAGGCTCTCGAAGGTCTCCTCCAAGTCTTGAAACAATGTCTTGCCTCGCGAGACTTGACCACTATGTCATCGACGTAAGCCTCTGCGTTCCTCCCGAGCTGTCACCCCAGAGTGATGTGCATCAACCGCTGAAAGGTCGCGCCCACATTGCGCAGCCCGAACGCATGCAGGTGTAGCAGTACGCCCCACATAGTGTCAGGAAGGCCGTCTTCTCCACATCTTCCACCGCCATCTTGATTTGATGATACCCTGAGAATGCATCCAGGAAGCATAGCAGGTCACACTCAGCGGTGGAGTCAACGAGCTGGTCGATGCGCGGGAGTGGTAACGGGTCTTGAGGGCAGGCTTTGTTAAGATTAGTGAAGTCGACGCACATCCGTTCCTTCCCGCCTTTTTTCGGCACCATGATAGGGTTCGCCAGCTGTCGGTGTCAAAACCGGCGGATCTCTGGTAGGGGGTCCCAAACTGTGTGTCTAAGGCGGATGGTAACAGGAGGCAGGGGATACGATGTTTTACCCAGGTTCGGGCCCTCTTGATGGAGGTAAAACCCTACGTCCTGCTTGATTATTCTTGATGATATGAGTAGTACAAGAGTTGATCTACCACGAGATGGGAGAGGCTAAACCCTAAAAGCTAGCCTATGGTATGATTGTATGTTGTCTTACGGACTAAAACCCTCCGGTTTATATAGACACCGGAGGGGGCTAGGGTTACACAAGGTCGGTTACAAAGGAGGAGATATACATATCCGTATTGCCTAGCTTGCCTTCCACGCCAAGTAGAGTCCCATCCAGACACGGGACAAAGTCTTCAATCTTATATCTTCATAATCCAACAGTCCATCCAATGGATATAATCCGGTTGTCCGGATACGCCCTAATCCAAGACTCCCTCAGTAGCCCCCGAACCAGGCTTCAATGACGATGAGTCCGACGCGCAGTGTTGTCTTCGGCATTGCAAGGCGGGTTCTTCTCCAAATTTTGAACGTTTGCTAAGAAGTGTCCGGTCCCATAAATGTGGAACCTCTTGGCTTCTGCGCCCAATAAGGGCTATCTTCCATGCATTGAATGAATGCGAGGCGCCAAGGCGTTCTTACATTTGCCCCCCTAGCCAGATAAATAAATTGTCTATTAAAGGGATGGGGATTCTTAGATCCAATCCATACCATCCTCCCCCAGCGAGAATCCATCGGAGCGTGCTTCGGAAAGATCCACTCCAGCATGGCCGACCTCCGCAGCTCCTCCTCCCGCCCCCATAGCCCTAAGCCCGGTGATTGGGAGAGGTGTTCAGTCCCACACAGTCGATTAGTGAAACTGCAGACTAAGGGATTTCTCCCTCCGGCGTATATGGTGCCCGTCTGAGCCGGGCTCGCCACCTATAATGGCGGGGAGCAAGCGGAGAGCTTCCCCAGCCCCTCTACGGGGGACCGGGTATGCCTTGTTCCTTATTTATTGAGGGGACTCGGATTTCCAATTCATTCGTTCCTCCGCGGGCTCCTGGAGTTTTAAGGCCTCCAACTACATAATTTCACCCCTGCTTCCATTTTACATATCGCCGGCTATGTTGCCCTTTGCGAGTTATTCCTGGGCTGTGAGGCTCATTTCGACCTGTGGAAAAGGTTATTTTGCCTCGTCCCTCGCACATAGAAGGGGTCACTTTATCAAGTGGGCGGAGCCGAAATATGGAGCATCGCCGAAACCGGATACCTGTCCGGTACTCCGAAGAAGACGTCCGAAGACTGGCCTTCGGAATGGTTTTATATAGAGGACGTCCCCCTTCCGGACCCTGTTCGGCGGGGTCTTCCTGAGTTCAGCAATGCTCCTCTGAAGAAACACCGAAGTTGGCGCCCACGGAGCCCCCAGGAGGAAGACAACGGAGAAGTCCTTTACCTGATGAACTGGATTAAAGCGCTGGCTCAATCAGGATTGACAGTAATCGAGGTTATGTCAATATGCATAATGTGGGGAGTGCAACCACTTCAATATCGAGGGCACCCCTTGTGGTGTTTTAACGGGGAAGATGACGCCACCCGTTGCGGGCGTAAGGGTCCGGACAACGCTGCCACTTTAGCAAAAATTATGTCCGTATTGTTCAAGGGAGAGGAAAAGGAGTTCATCCACATCAAGCCACGGCATGGATTCTCCATGTACAACCCTCCAAGCTGGGTGAGTTATATCTCCATACTCCCATTCTTCTCGCATTCTTTGTCGTAGGTACTCACCTTGCCATTTTGCGGCAGGAACTACGAAAAGCCACAAGGGAGGTCAGCAGCCCATCTCCACAACCAGAGGACCCTGACCGGGCCCTCGGTGCTGGACTCGAAGAAGATCCGGACATATTCGTGGAGTTGATAGACCGGCAGTTCTATCAATTAAGCTATGATGACGCCATGGTGGACATTACGGCCGACTATCCCGGACTGCTTCCAGCGTCGCACGTAAGAAAAACCAAAAATCCCAACTCCAAAAACTAGGATCCCCTCTTAGACACTTCACCAACCATATACATATGGTGTTTTTACAGGGAAGGCATTTGGGACGCCATGTCGAACCCGCAGCAACTCGTCAACAAGAGGCACCGAGGCCGGGTAGGCCAAAAAGGAAGGCGGTCAGGATGGAGACGCCGGCACAGAGGTATGACAGAAACCCCGCTCCGTGGTTGTCGTCTTTCTTGAAATGTAATGACGTCCATGTTTCTTTAGCAAAAAAAACGCTCGCCGGAATATGTCCAGTGAGGCTGCCGATCATGCTTCCACCAGTCAGGCTCTAGGACCGGACATAGAGGTGGAAGCTGACATGGGGCGGACGCCGGATAGTCCCCCTACAGAGGATGCAGATAGGCTATCTGCTACACATTCAGAAGTGGAGAGCGCCATGAATCATAGGCGTCACTGGGCCGTACTCCGCTACGCTTGCTTCTCACCAGAGGCATTTGATGCCTTCAATTCTGGAGAGGCGTACCTTCGTGCTGCTCAAAATGGTCTAGCCAGAGCCATGGACTAGTATGTAAAGGATGTAAGGGTAAGAAAATCTGACGATTATATGTATCAGTACCCCCTGAGACTTGAAACAGTTAGCAGAACTGATTTAAGGATCATCTTATTGTGCAGGTTCTTACAGAGAAGAATAGTCGACTGTCACAAGAGCTGGAGGAATGCAAGACCCAACTTCGGGCCGCTGCTGCCGCATTAAAGGAACCTAAAAAGTCCCCAACTAGTAACATTTCTTTCAAAGAATGATAAGTACCATATAGCGTGCGGCATGTCTGCAGATGTAATAATAGATGTTGCAGATGAATCTGGAGAGAATCCGGAGGAGCAGCACGCCGTACGACAGCTAAAGGCTGGCGAACGCGTGCTGACTGAGGTCAGGCGGGAGAAAAACAATCTCCAAGACGCCAATACCAAGCTGTGCGTGGAACTGAAAGATGTTCGAGCCCAGCTTGCGGACTCCGAGAAGGAGAATAAGCGGCTTCGACACGGCATATTCAGTAAGTGCTTGAACGAACCCTTAATAAAGGGGACGGCGGAGAAGCCAGCTAACAGTGTTATGTCTGCAGGTATGCTGACGAGTCGTCCAGCGAAGGAGATGCCCGGGTCTGCGGGTGATCTTCTATCCGAGCTCTCACGCACGAACAAGTCCGGCAGGTGATGCAAGGTATTGCCTAGGTCTAGTGGCCATCCGTCTCGCTGCCAGAAGGCGTTGGAGAGCTTGTGGAGAAGCTCAAGGGAGCACGGTGGCGCTTCCGATTATGGAAGATATCTGCCTGCCGTCAAGGTGCCAGGGAAGCCTGGGCCATGGTGAAGACGCGGTATACCAAGGCTGACCCAAATCACATGGCCAAGGTCGGACCTGTGGGGCCCGACGGGAAAGAGATCCCCGTTAGCTTAGTCTATGGGCAGGTAGAATTATCCGCAAAGTATTCCCAACAAGATTGTAGGCTAGACCGCCTGTTGGATGGTATAGAAGAGGAATTTAGTCAGTCTACATGACTATGTAATTAAAGTGACATGTATAATGCCTTCTAGCTGGATTGTAGATCATTTGTCATGGCGGACCTTTTCGCTTCAACCTCGGGACCCGATAGTCCGGAGTGTATCCGAATACCCGCTCAGTTATATAAGAACCAGGGTATGCGTGGAGACCAGGTGTAGGGTCATTAGTTCTTGAACAGACAAGTGCCCAACTAGTTATGTTATATTACATGGGTAGTAAGAAACATATTCTAGGGAGAATAGTTCCGTTAAGGGTTCCTTTCTCTGGGTACGCATGCCCTAAAGTGCATGTCCGGACTGCAAGAGGAAACGCAGGCAAAAAACATCTGGGGGCATATGTGGAAAATAAATAAAAATCATCTTTTGTTCACCGACCGAATATTCCCTTAAGAACGCTAGCTTTCGGCTTCACCCAGTCTGAGGTACACATCCGGCTGACCCGGCCGTAACAATCGCAGAGGTGCTCCCCTTATGCCCTAGCCGAATTAATGGGAACATAGGGCATAAATACAAGAGCCAGGCAACCCAGCTTGGCCAAAACTTAAGTCATATCGATGCATATAATGGCGAAGAAAAGGTACATGTGGAAGAATAACACATGTGCTGGGCAAGAAGCCCAGATGGATAATTAAGCTTCTCCGTAAGAAGCCCCAGGTATAATGAGCGCGGTTAGCACATCTATAATGTGCAAGCGAAGCACAAGTTGGCCCTTGAAGGCCTTGAAAAAGAATAAAAGAAAGAAAGAGAAAAAAGACAGATAATATATATTCAAAAAATGGACAGAGGAAGGAGACAAACATAGAGTCCGGCGCTAGGCGTAGAATCTTCGGAGCCTGGCTGCGTTACATGGGTTCGGCTCAAGTCAATTATTCGATGCATCCCGCAGACGGTACGCTCCACCAGTCAGAACTTGGTCAATAATGAAGGGACCTTCCCATTTGGGCTCGAGCTTGGACTTTTTCTTCTCCGGCAGGCGTAGAACTAACTGGCCAACGTTATAAGTTTTGGCCCGTACTTCTCTGCTTTGGTATCTGCAAGCCTGTTGCTGATAAAATGCGGAACGAGCTTTTGCCACGTCACGCTCCTCCTCCAGGGTGTCTAGACTGTCCTGCCAATCGATCTCGGCTTCTCTTTCTTCGTACATGCGCATTCGAGGTGAGTCATGAATTATGTCGCAGGGCAGAACTACCTCTGCGCCGTACACCATAAAGAAGGGTGTATATCCGGTACTACGATTCGGCGTGGTCCACAGCCCCCAGAGTACAGAGTCGAGCTCCTCTACCCAGTGTGTGTTAGACTCCGTTAAGGACCGCACTAATCTGGGTTTAATGCCGCTCATGATAAGACCATTTGCTCGCTCAACTTGGTCGTTGGTTTGTGGGTGATAGACGGAAGCATAATCGAGCTTGATGCCCATGTTGCTGCACCAAAGTTTTACCTCGTCGGCCGTGAAGTTCGTGCCGTTGTCAGTGATGATGCTGTGGGGGATGCCATAATGGTGTACAACCCCGGATATGAAGTCTATCACCGGTCCGGATTCAGCTGTTTTAACAGGTTTGGCTTCTATCCATTTGATGAATTTATCGACCATGACCAGTAAGTATTTTTTTCTTGTGGGTTCCCCCCTTAAGGGGTCCTCCGACCATGTTAAGCCCCCAGACCGTGAAGGGCCAGGTAATGGGGATTGTTTGGAGGGCGGTGGGTGGCATATGGCTTTGGTTTGCAAAAAGCTGGCAACCGACGCAGCGTTGGACCAAGTCATGTGCGTCTGCCCGGGCCGTCGGCCAATAAAAACTTGTATGGAAGGCCTTTCTTACAAGGGCCCGGGCTGCGGCGTGGTGGCCGCCAAGTCCGGCATGAATTTCTGCCAAAAGCTTCCGCCCTTCCTCTTCGGAGATGCACCTTTGAAGTACTCCGGTAGTGCTTTTCTTATATAGCTCTCCCTCGTGGACCCTGTAGGCTTTAGATCGCCGCACTATGTAGCGTGCCTCATTTTAGTCCTCGGGAAGTTCCTACCTAGTTAGGTAGGCCAGGAATGGTTCTGTCTATGGGGCGATGACGACCATTATTACGTGGGCTGAAGGTGTTATTTCGGTGGCCGAGCCTCCGATTATGTCAGAGTGTTCTCTATCGGGCGTTTTGGCAGGGTCCGGACTATTGTTACCGGTGTCCCCTTCCCATACCATCGATGGCTTAAACAACCTCTCCAAAAAGATGTTGGGGTGGGGACCGCGTCGCGTTTTGCGCTGATGCGGGCGAGGATATCCGCCGCCTGATTGTTTTCCCGAGCCACATGGTGAAATTCGAGCCCCTCAAACGGAGTTGACATCTTTAGGACGGTGTTTCGATAGGCTGCCATCTTCAGATCCTTGGCGTCAAAGTCTCCATTTATTTGAGATATTGCGAGGTTTGAATCCCCACGCACCTCCAGGCGTTGAATGCCCATGGAGACTGCCATCCGAAGACCATGCAATAGAGCTTCGTATTTGGCTGCGTTGTTGGAGTCTGTATACAGTATCTGCAGTACGTACTGAACGGTATCCCTGGTTGGGGACGTCAGGACGACGCCAGCCCCTAGACCAGCCAGCATTTTAGAGCCGTCGAAGTGCATGATCCAATTGGAGTATGCGCCGTACTCTTTAGGGAGTTCGACTTCCGTCCATTTGGCGACAAAGTCAGCCAATACTTGCGATTTAATGGCTCGCCAAGGTTTGTATGTTATGTCGAATGGGAGGAGCTCAATGGCCCATTTGGCAATCTGGCCCATGGCGTCGCGGTTGTTTATAATATCATTAACTGGCACTTCCGAGGCTACTGTAATTGAACACTCTTGAAAGTAGTGTCATAGCTTCCGGGATGCCATGAATACCGCGTAGGCTATCTTTTGATAATGTGGGTACCGTGATTTGAATGGACTGAGGACAGTGGATACATAGTATACTGGCTTTTGAAGAGGGAATTTATGTCCGTCAGTTTCTCGTTCGAGGACGAGCACTGCGCTTACAACTTGATGAGTTGCCGCAATGTACAACAGCTTTGGTTCGCCGATGTTTGGCGCGGCCAGGATTGGGTTGGTTGCCAGTATGGCTTTTATTTCTTCCAATCCAGCTGTGGCAGCGTTCGTCCACTCGAAGTGTTCGGTGCGCCGAAGGAGGCGATAAAGGGGTAATGTCTTTTCTCCTAAGCAGGAGATAAAGCGGCTTAGAGCCGCCACACATCCAGTTAGTTTCTGGATTTGTTTGAGGTCCCTTGGGATAGCCAACTATGACAGAGCTCGGATTTTGGCCGGATTAGCTTCAATTCCTCTACTGGAGACAATGAAGCCGAGGACCTTTCCGGCTGGTACGCCGAAAATGCATTTTTCCGGATTGAGCTTAATGTCGTATGTTCGGAGGTTGTCGAATGTGAGCCTCAAGGCGTCTATTAGAGAGTCGACGTGTTTGGTTTTAACGACCACATCATCTACGTATGCCTCTACTGTTTTGCCGATCTATTTCTCCAGACACGTCTGGATCATGCGCTCATATGTTACGCCGGCGTTTTTGAGCCCAAAAGGCATTGTGTTGAAACAGAAGGGGCCGTATGGTGTGATAAATGCCGTTGCGGCTTGGTCGGACTCCGCCATCTTGATTTGGTGGTAGCCGGAGTATGCGTCGAGGAAACACAATGACTCGTGTCCTGCGGTAGCATCGATAATTTGATCGATGCGGGGGAGGGGGAAGGGATCCTTTGGGAAAGCCTTGTTGATGTCCTTGAAATCAACACATAGGCGCCAGGATTTGTCCTTCTTTGGTACCATCACCAGGTTTGCTAGCCAGTCGGGTGTTTTATTTCTCTAATGAATCCGGCCTCCAATAACTTGGCAAGTTCCTCTCCCATAGCCTATCTCTTAGGTTCAGAGAAACGCCGAAGAGCCTGCTTGACCGGCTTGAATCCCTTTAGGATATTGAGGCTATGCTCGGCCAGCCTGCGTGGGATTCCTGGCATGTCTGAGGGGTGCCAGGCGAATATGTCCCAATTCTCGCGCAGGAACTCTCGTAGTGCGGCATCCACGGCGGGGTTTAACTGTGCCCCGATGGAGGCTGTTTTTGTAGGGTCCGTTGGATGGACTTGGAATTTGACTATTTCGTCCGCTTGTTTAAAAGAGGTGGACTTGGATCTCTTGTCAAGTATTACGTCGTCCCTGTCCACCGTGGAGCGTAGCGCAGTTAATTCCTCGGCCGAGAGGGCTTCGGATAATGCCTTGAGGGACAATGCGGCTGTTTTGCTTTCGGCACGGAGTGCTATGTCCGGATCACTAGCAAGAGTGATGATTCCATTGGGCCCGGGCATTTTGAGCTTCATGTACCCATAATGGGGTATGGCTTGGAAGATCATGAACGCCTCCCGTCCTAAAAGGGTGTGGTATCCACTACTGAACGGGGCCACTTGGAATGTAATTTCTTCGGACCTATAGTTCTCTGGCGTGCCGAATACCACATCTAGTGTGATTTTCCCAGCACAGCATGCTTCCCTACTGGGGATGATTCCTCTGAAGGTTGTGGTGCTTTGCTCAATGTGGTTCCAGTCTATTTCCATTTTTTGAAGAGTTTCGTCATAGATGAGGTTTAATCCACTGCCGCCGTCCATGAGTACTTTGGTGAGTCGAAAGACGTGCACAATTGGACTAAGGACCAGTGCAGCTGGTGCTCGGGCAGTTCCGGAATTTAGGTTCGTCACTGGCATTGAAGGCAATAGCCGTGTCACTCCATGGATTCATTGCTGCTACGTGGCAGATTTCGGCGAGGCTGCGGAGTGTTCGCTTGCGCCTATTATTTGATGCGAAGGTTTCAAAAACTTTTAATACCGTATTGTTATCCACGGGATGGTGCTCTGTGGCATTTGGGATAAGAAGATCCTCACCACTTTTGGCCACCTGCCAGAGTATCCAACATGCTCTAAGGCTGTGCGTTGGTATGGTATCCGCTGTGCTACGAATTTTGCAGGGTCCGTTAAGCCATCCCTCCAAAACGGTTCCATGCCCTATAGAGGGTTTTTGTTTCTTTGTAACTAACTCGGGTGTCTTATGATAGTGCACCCTTTTACTTCGGACTGGGTGTATATTCTTAGCCGGATTATCCCAAAATTTCATTTCAGTTTTCTGGGCGCTTTCCATCGCACAGTACTTTCATACTATGGACGCCAAGTCAGCGAAGCGTGATATGTCACGGTGACTTAAGGCATTAAGGATTCCCTTGTCCATGCAATTATTGAAGAAAAATGAGACTGCCTCTTCCTCGCGACAGTCCTTAACCTTGTTCATCACAAGGAGGAATCTGGCCCAATAATGATGTACTATTTCATGGGGCTCTTGCCTGATGTGGGAATGATCGTTTATGTCTGGGTGGGTGGGTGGAATTGAGTCCAAACCCCTACCCAATCTGAGACCCAGGGGCTGAGGTGTTTCCAATATTGGAATTTCGGGTTCCGGTATGTTGCCCGATAAGTCTGGCCCGCTACCTGACTCTAGGTTCAGGGCTTGGGTGATGTCCTCCCGTAAACGGGTATCTGGCTCGGAGAGCTCAGGAATCCGGACATAGTTAGTCCTCAAGATAGAAGAGGAATCGCCAGATTATTCCTCCAGCACGGCAACATGGTGGGTGACCGGTGGAGAGTTAATCTCCCTTTGATCAGATTTAAGCCCAATCAGATCATAGTCCGTAGCGACTCCCAAGGCGGCGATGCGATCCAAGAGCTTGTTTAGGGAAGAGAGCTCTATTGAATCCATCTGCTCGGCGAATACCGAGCCGACGTGGAGGTTGTTTTCGATGACCCGAGAAGTCATCGTCGGGGCAGCAGCCGAACGGGCGGTCATGATGAAACTGCCTAGCCGGAGAGTTTGGCCGACAGCCCGGGCTCCCCCAGCGGTGATGTTGTTCTCAACAACGAGATGAGGCATCCTTCCTTATGGTGACGGCACAGAGGAACTCTCAATGAAAGCACCAATGTCGATGTAAAAACCAGCGGATCTCAGGTAGGGGGGCCCGAACTGTGCGTCTAAGGCGGATGGTAACAGGAGGCAGGGGACACGATGTTTTACCCAAGTTCGGGCCCTCTTGATGGAGGTAAAACCCTACGTCCTGCTTGATTATTCTTGATGATATGAGTAGTACAAGAGTTGATCTACCATGAGATCGGAGAGGCTAAACCCTAAAAGCTAGCCTATGGTATGATTGTATGTTGTCCTACGGACTAAAACCCTCCGGTTTATATAGACACCGGAGGGGGCTAGGGATACACAAGGTCGGTTACAAAGGAGGAGATATACATACCCGTATTGCCTAGCTTGCCTTCCACGCCAAGTAGAGTCCCATCCGGACACGGGACGAAGTCTTCAATCTTGTATCTTCATAGTCCAACAGTCCGGCCAATGGATATAATCCGGCTGTCCGGATACCCCCTAATCCAGGACTCCCTCACCAGCCATTCGGGGCATCGGACCTCTCGGATGGCACCTGCCGCTTCCAGCTTGCGTGTCTCTTGGACGATGAAGGCCTGCTTCTCAGTGGACTGCCACCTCGCTCGCTGGATCACCTTCCTCAGGACCCCTACCAGCTGATTTGGTTCCCACACGAATATCTCCTTGTTCGCGCGCAAGAACCTCACCAGGGCTTCTTCTTGTTCCGGTTCAAGGCCGGCTCCTATGGTAAAGGTGGCTCCTGAAGACCCGTCCTCGCTGACCGATACCTGCTTGGTTTCCGCCTTGTCTTGGGTGAACAGCTGCTTCTTGGTGGGCGCGGCCTCCCTGGCCGTGGGGGCACCGGCGTCGGCGGGTTGTGCTGCTGCCGTGGTCTTGAAGGCGAGCCTGAGCGCCATCATGGCCTCCTTAGTGTCCCCCTTGATGGTGAGGACGCCCTTGCTACCTGGCATCTTCATGAGGTTGTAAGCCGGGTGAGTCGCCGCCATGAACTGAGTGAGAGCCAGGTACCCGAGGATGGCGTTGTATGGGAGACCGATGCGAGCGATGTCGAACTCCACCAGCTCAGTGCGATAATTGTCGCGTGTGACGAAGGTGACAGGGAGGTGGATCTGTCTCAGGGAGTGGGCAGCTCCACCACCCACTCCCGAGAAGGGCTTACTAACGCCAAGCCGCTCGAGTGGAACGTGGAGAAGGCTCAAGGCTTCCATGAAGAGCAAGTTGAGGCTAGCACCACCGTCGATGAGGGTCTTGGTGACGGCCACGTTGCAGATGGTGGGCGTGCAGAGCATCAGGAGCATTTCGGAGCCGGCGGTGGAGTTGGGGTGGTCTTCTGAGCCGAAGGTAAGGTCGGCCTCTCGTGCAGCCCAGCCCAGCGGAGCCCCCGGGCGCCTGGAGGTGGCCCCGATCTGATGGAGGAACGGCTTGGCGTGGCGGTCTGACGGCGGTGCTTGAGAGCCGCCTAGCAGGGCCGCGACTGCATGGTGCGCCGGCACCGCATAGCGAGCAGTGAAGAGGTCGCGGAGCACCTCCCAAGATGCCACCGTGGATCCAGGAAGGTTGAGAAGCCAGGCGCGTGGCTCACCGGCGAGGGCCATGGGATGCCTGTTGTAACGCCCCGTATGTAACTTGCCATATTTGTATTCCAACTCTTGCCATTTTCGGCACTAAGTTGTGATATTCCCTCATGGTTGGGTTTTGTCTCCGTTTTGCTTTTGTCCATGTCATGCATCTCATATCATGTCATCATGTGCATCGCTTTTGCATACGTGTTCTTCTCATGCATCCGAGCATTTTCCCCGTTGTCCGTTTTGCATTCCGGCACTCCTATGTCCTCCGGCGTCCCCTTTTGCCTCTTTTCGTGTGCGGGTGTTAAACGTTCTTGGATTGGACCGAGACTTGCCAATCGGCCTTGGTACACTACCGGTAGACCGCCTGTCAAGTTTCATGCCATTTGGACTTCGTTTGATACTCCAACGGTTAACCGAGGAACCGTAAAGGCCTCGTGTGTGTTGCAGCCCAACACCTCTCCAAAGTGGCCCAAAACCCATCTAAAACTGCTAGATCCTCTCGTTCATGCGATCACGATCGCATGGCCGAAAACCGCACCTCATTTGGACTCTCCTAGCTCCTTCTATGTATAAATAGGCCTTCCCCTCCGAAATTTCGGGCAAAAACCACCCCTAACCCTAGCCTCTTCCTCCTCCCACCGCCGGACGCGTCCGGATTGGGCCAAAAATGTCCGCCCGCCGCCGCCCGACCTATCGCGATGCGCCACGTCGCACCGCCCGCGCCCACTTCGCACCGCCTGCGCCCACTTCGCCGCCCTCCCGCAGCAGCCCGCCCAGCCCGCAGCGGGCCCCCGAGGCTCGGTCGCCGCGCGCCGCCCGCACCGCTTCGCCCGCCGCCCACGCGCCGCCCCGCCACCCACGCGCCGCCCCGCCGCCATCGCCACTCCGCCGCGCCGCCCTGCGCCGGCCCCGTCGCCCGAGCGCCGCCCCGTCGCCGGCGACTCCTCCGGCTAGATCCGGGCAGGAGCCGACCGGATCTGCCTCCTCCCCTCCTCTCCGGCGAGTTCGAGCTACTCCGGCGAGCACTCTGGCCGTCCTCGGTTCGCGGACCCGGCAAACCCTAGATTTGTCCGGCGAGGTCTAATTTCACTAAGTCCTCGTCCCTGTTCATTTTTAGGCATTCTTCATCATGTCGTATCTCATCATCCATAGCTCCGTTTTGGGCGTGTAATATATCAAATTGTTCGTCTAGATGTGCTCTTTATTTCATTCCATTGCACCATGATTGTTTGATTCCATCTTGATGCCTAAAATGCTGTTGCAAGAGTGCTATGTGATGTTAGTGTCTGTTTCTTAACAGATTATGGACATTTGTCATTTTTTCCATGTTTAATGTGTGGCTCCTATGAACTTGAGCCTATATGTGGTTTGGGCTATGCCATGCCATCTTTACATGGGTGTATGCCATGTATTTTTGTGATCAATGTGGTGACTAGCACAAGCATGCAAAGTAGCTCTCGTGATGTTGCTAATTTCAGGAACTTGGAATTCTTCTAAGTCATTTCCCTGATGTTATTTTTATGCCATGTATTCATATTGCTACAGAGTGATCCATGCCTCTTGAGCATGTTCAGTAAGGATGATTTTAGATATTGTTATGTTCTATCGATCCATGTGTTTGTAGGAGTCCCCTAGCATGACTCAACCTTGCTCTACTTTTGCTATAAAATGTTCCTGGCAGATTGTTTACAGGTTATTCAATCTTGCCGAGGTTGTTGTAGTTGATCCTTGCATGCTATGAGATTGTTCTTGCCATGTTTACCTTCTTGATCATGTCTTCTTGCTGGGTGTATGCTTACTTTGTCATGCAATGACTTGTCGTGAGTGCATCGAGCTCGCAAACATGCCTACATAACTCTGTTTTTGCCATGTCCAGTTTTCTGCTAAGTATGAATCTGTTAATGAAACTTGCTATGTTTACATGGGTGCCATCATATCTTCTGATCCCTTTTGGCTTATGGTAAGTAAGGGTCTTTTGTTATATGCTTTGAGTAGTTTCATTCCATGCCTTGCTTTGCCATGATATGTTCCTGTAGCATTTTGTTATCTTGCTCTAAACATTGCTTCCTGATGTTAAATCCTGGCATGTTAGTTTCACTAAGTCTGTGAACCTGATATCTTTTGCACTTTTGCCATGCTTGTTTGAACCTGCTATTGTGTGATTTAGCCATAGCTCAGTGTTCATCTTTTGTCAAGCATCTTGAGTGGATCACGTCCATGTGCTTTGTTGCTGTGTTAGATTGTAGTAGCTTATTTTCTTGATGCATTTTAGATGGCATCGTGTTGTTAATCGCAGAATAGTGCCATTATTGTTTTGCTTGCCATTTGCAAACCGTGCATCCGATTCCGGTGATCTTTATATCGATTCCGACCGAAATCAACTCATCTTTCCAGAGGCACTCTTGGTTTTCCAAGTTGAGGCCTGGTTCAATCTTTTCCTTCCGGAGCACGCATATGCATTGCATATCACATCGCGCATATCATGCCATGTTATGCATCATGTTGCTTGCGCATTGCACCGTGGTTGATTGTGGTTCCCTTTGCTTGTGTTCTTGCTTTGGGTGGAGCCGGGAGACGAGTACGTGATCAAGGAACCCATTGAGTACGCTTACGAGGATCAAGATTATGTCAACTCGGAGAACTTTGCAAGCAAGATGACCATACCCTCGAAATCACTTCTATCTTTGCTTGCTAGTTGCTCGCTCTATTGCTATGCCTCGATACCTACCACATGCTTTATCATGCCTCCCATATTTCCATGTCAGACCTCTAACCCACCTTGTCCTAGCAAACCGTTGTTTTGCTATGTTACCGCTTTGCTCAGCCCCTCTTATAGCGTTGCTAGTTGCAGGTGAAGATTGGAGTTTGTTCCTTGTTGGAACATGTTTATTGTTGGGATATCATCATTATATCTTGTTTACTTTAATGCACCTATATACTTGGTAAAGGGTGGAAGGCTCGGCCTTATGCCTCGTGTTTTGTTCCACTCTTGCCGCCCTAGTTTCCGTCATACTGGTGTTATGTTCCTTGATTTTGCGTTCCTTATGCGGTTGGTTTATAATGGGAACCCCTTGACAGTTCGCCTTGAATAAAACTCCTCCAGCAAGGCCCAACCTTGGTTTTACCATTTGCCACCTAGCCTTTTTTCCTTGGGTTCCGCGGACTCAAGGGTCATCTTTATTTTAAACCCCCGGGCCAGTGCTCCTCTGAGTGTTGGTCCAACTTGTCAGCCGCCGGTGGCCACTAAGGGCAACTCTGGGTTGGCCTACCGGAAGTTTGGACAATCCGGTGTGCCCTGAGAACGAGATATGTGTAGCTCCTATCGGGATTTGTCGGCACATTCGGTTGGCTTTGCTGGTCTTGTTTTACCATTGTCGAGATGTCTTGTAACCGGGTTCCAAGTCTGATCGGGCCGTCCTGGGAGAAGGAATATCCTTCGTTGACCGTGAGAGCTTGTGATGGGCTAAGTTGGGACACCCCTGCAGGGTTTTGAACTTTCGAAAGCCGTGCCCGCGGTTATGGGCAGATGGGAATTTGTTAATGTCCGGTTGTAGAAAACTTGTCACTTAACTTAATTAAAATGGATCAACAACGTGTGTAGCCGTGATGGTCTCTTTTCGGTGGAGTCCGGGAAGAGAACACGGTCTCGTGTTATGCCTGAATGTAAGTAGTCTAGGATCAATTCCTGATCATAGATTCTCGGACGTGCTTTGCCTTCTCTTCTTGCTCTCATTTGCGTAAGTTAGCCACCATATATGCTAGTGCTTGCTGCAGCTCCACCTCACATACCTTTTCCCCTACCCATAAGCTTAAATAGTCTTGATCGCGAGGGTGTGAGATTGCTGAGTCCCCGTGACTCACAGATTACTTCCAAAACCAGATGCAGGTGCCGATGATACCATTCCAGGAGATGCGACTGAACTCAAGTGGGAGTTCGATGAGGACTCAGGACGTTACTACGTTTCCTTTCCAGACGATTAGTAGTGGAGCCCAGTTGGGGCGATCGGGGATCTTATGCATTTGGGGTTGTCTTTATTTTGGTTCCGTAGTCGGACCTTGATTGTATCGGGTTGATGTAATGCTATATTTATGTATTTTGTGAAGTGCCGATTGTAAGCCAACTCACAGATTACCCCTCTTGCGACATGCCTACAATGCGGTTATGCCTCTAAGTCGTGCTCTGACACGTGGGAGATATAGCCGCATCGTGGGTGTTACACCAGTTGGCCATGAGCTTGTCATCACCCCCGGCTTCGAGGACGACCTGCTCATATGCCAGCAGGAAAGCTAACGGGTCTGCCATGCCATCGTAGCGCGGCGGCATCTCCGGCCTGAACTTGGGCGGCCACTGTACCCGCCGCTGGGCGGGGGCCAGGGCTCGGAGCACCCTGGCCCCGTTGTCAACGATGACCGTCGGAGTCGGCGGCAGGGCGCCTGCCATGTGGGCGAAGTGCGGTGGCAACAAAGCGCAGATCGACGGAGGGGAAGCTATGGCGCACCCCTACCTGGCGCGCCAAATGTCGGATGTGGGGCTCCGACAAACCCTTAAGGCTCGAACACTGGGGTGCGGGCGAAGTCTCTTCCTCCCACCGATCTACGCCCTAGCTCGCTAAGATCTCGCGGACGAACTCGACGCACTCGCAAGACAGAAAGACACAAGATTTATACTGGTTCGGGCCACCGTTGTGGTGTAATACCCTACTCCAGTGTGGTGGTGGTGGATTGCCTCTTGGGCTGACGATGAACAATACAATGGGAAGAACAGCCTCCTAAGGTTGTGGTGTTCTTGTGCTTGGCTAACTTGTGTGGGTGGGAGTGATCTGAGATGTCCTCTCCCTGCCTATGGTGGTGGCTAGTCCTACTTATAGAGGCCTTGGTCCTCTTCCCAAATCTTGAGCGGGAAGGGAGCCAACAATGGCGGGCAAATTTAAAGGGGGACAGCTAGTACAAGCTATCCTGACAAAAGTGGTCTTCGCCTGCCAAAGGCTCTGGTGCTGACGCCGTCTTGGGCTCCACGATGACCTCCGTCTTGCTATCCTTCTGGTCTTGGTCTGGTTGCACCAAAATGGCAACCTTTGCCTGATCCCTCAGTACTCCTTGCCTGCCCTGGTTTCCTTAGCACCAAAGAGGAAACAAGGACGCTGCGCGCGCTGGCGCCCGCCTAGTGTCGATCGTCATGGCTCACGTCATGAGAGCCTCGTGAGGTTCGCCTCACCTTGATATCTCCACTCCTCGTGAGCTTGCCTGACCAGGCTGCTCCAGAGGAGGCCTTATGTCGTCCGCCTCGCGAGGCTTGGCCCCTCGCGATGGTCTTGGATGCCTTGTTGATGAAGATGGGTCGTACGGCCTCCTGGCTTAGCCACGCAGCGGGCCGCAGGCAGGCAAGTCTGGGGACCCCCGTTCCCAGAACGCCGACAGATACATTGGAGACGTATCTACTCCCCCAAGTTTAAACCTTTGCTTGTCCTCAAGCAATTCAGTTGAAAAACTAAAAGTGAGAAAGAAAAACTTTTACAAACTCTTTTGCTCTTGTTTGCATAAATAAGCTTAAACAGCACCCAGGTTTTCAGCCAACAATATAACTAACCATGTCAACAATAACTCTTACAGATCATAATGACTCATATAAATAACATAATCAGCTAGCGAGCAATAATAAGATATCTCAAACAGCAACATGTTGTCAAAACAACCATGATATAATATGACAATAGTGGTATCTCGCTAGCCCTTTCTGAGACTGCAAAACATAAATGCAGAGCACCTCCAAAGTTCAAGCAGCGACTAAACATTGTAATTCATGGTAGAAAAGATCCAGTCATGATGCACCCAACATTAGCTATACACAATGCATAAATCATGACAGATGTGCTCTACTCAGTTTCTGGCGCTTGTTTTTAGAAGGCGATGACACAACATAAAAGTAAATAGAAAGTCCCTTCGCACATGGAAGCAGTGATTTGCAGAGGTGCCAGAGCTCAATTTTTAAAACAGAGATAAATGACAATTTTGAGACATACCCCCTTCTCATTCACTTCACGACCATCAGTTATCAACATCTTCCATGTTAAGCGACCAGTTTCTCTTTGGCACGACCAGTTCATCGAATGTCATCATTATTGCCTTTCACTTGCACAACCGAATGATATGAAAATAATAATAATAATAGTGCAAGAGTGTCGTGGACTAAGCTGGAATTTGCAGAACATTTTATTCAACAGGGGAAGACAAGGTAAAAAGGGCTCTTTATTAGTTCAATAGTTATTCATGTGGGATCCAGTCAACATTTTCATCGTGGTCTTCTCCTCGGTACAACTCGAATAAAAGAAAATAATTTCAGATAAACACATTGAAATATTTTTGGAGTTTTTGGTTTTCTTCAACAAGCAAAAACGAGAAAAACTATTTACAAGGGAAAGCTCCCAACAAGCAAAGGAAGAACAAGGAAATCTTTTTGGATTTTCTTTTTAGTACTACTACTAAGCATGCATAGAAAGTAAATTACTACAACTAATTATTTTGGTTTTCCTAAAGTTTTTCAAACACACAAGAAGAAAGCAAAAAAATAAATCTAAGCATGGATGATACAATGAAAAAGTGTGAGCACCGACAACTAGAATAACATGTGAACATGAATATAATGTCAGTGAGAAACACGTACTCCCCCAAGCTTAGGCTTTTGGCCTAAGTTGGTAATCGATCAGTAGCCTGGGGGTAGTAGGGATCCTGAGGAGCAGGCATCCATTCATCCCACTGCGGAGGTGCATGTGCAGCCTCAGCAGCAGCCTGATCGTTCCAGTAGGCGAGGATGTCTGCAGGCATAATCCGGTATCCGCCCCTGGCAACAGAATCAAACAAAGAAGGTGCAGGCAAGGGGATAACATCACGAGTGTCAACGCTATAAATCAAGTTATAAGGAATGGCAATATCAGAACGATCATGTGCAAGAAAGTGATGGTGATCCATGGCTGCACGGTCTAGGTAAACTGTGGTAAGAGGGACATCATGGGGGCGTATCGCCACCTCGAAGTGAGCCGCCAAACGAGTAGCAAAAATCCCACCATGTATTTCCCCTTGAGGTTATTAAGATGGAGGCGATGAGCCACGATAGCTCCCAAGCTATAAGTGTCGTCGCCCTCTATTGCACGACATAAAACAGCAAGGTCTGGTGAACTAAGTGCACCCACCATCTCCCTAGCAAGCAAGCATTTGGTAATAAAAAGTGCAAAGTAACGAACAACAGGAAAATGTAAGCCACCGGCAGTGATGGCTGACACTCTCCTCTCATCACCAACTCAGACGGCCTAGGCTCAAGCAAACTCCCATCGAACGGGATCAGGCATATGTCACAAAATTCAGTAAGTGGTATCTGGTGGTTTTCAGCATATAAGTCAAAGCTCACTTCAGGAGGATTATTTCTAGGAAAGAATCTAAAGCTTTGAACAAAGACATTTGTGAGGATTTGGTGTTGGTCACACTCATCTGCGATGAAGTTAGTGAGACCTGCATTGGCAATGAATTGCATGAACTCCTCATGAATTCCGGCTTCTTGTAGGAATGGGATGTGCGGCCATTCGCATGGTCGTACCTCCGCCAACCTCTGAGGGTGGAGATCATTGTCAAAAGACTACCCAATAACACCCTTGGAGTTCTTCTTAGAGCCAAATTTCCTGAAGATATTCATGTCTGCGTACAATTTTTTCTATGAACAAAAATCTGAATTTTTAGTTCAAAATTTTTTTCCAACAAAACTTCACAAAATTGGTAGCAACTACTCATAGGGATACATAGATGCCATAGCAAGCATTCAAACTACTTAGAACACTAAGAATTGAACATGCAAGCACATCTACAGCAGCACCAAGAGTAGCTATTTGTTCAAAGTATAAACCACTAAAACAAAAACTAATTGGACAAATGATGGAGTCACATACCAAGCAACAATTCCCTCAAACAGTTTCAGAAACGGAGCTTTGCGCAAAGAGATCGAAATCCGCGGGTTTGAGCTCAAGAACACGGGAGAGAGAACAAGAGTGATTTTTTTCTAGAGGTAGGTGACAATGTGGGATGAAGAGATTAGTGAGGGGGGCCACGTGGGGACCAAAACCCACCAGGGCGCACCTGGGGGCTCTGGCGCGCCCATGTGGGTTGTGCCCACCTGGTGCACCTCCCTCTGGGAATTTTTGCACCAAAAATTCTTACATATTCAGGAAAAAATCATATAAAATTTTCAGGGCATTCTGAGAACTTTTATTTTTGGGTCATTTTTATTGTACGAGAAATTCAAAAAACAGAGGAAACATGGCATGTTATTTTATTTAACTAATAAAAAGGAGAATAAAAATTAGGGACACAAAGTAGTGCTTACTAAATTCATCAACTTCATACCATTCAAAAATGATTCATTAATAAGGTTGATCAAGTCTTATTAACAACCACTTTCGATTAGCATGAAACCGAAGAACTTTCATAAATCACTAAGTTACCTCAATGGGGATATGCATTTCCCCAACAATAAGTATTTCATATTTATTTTTTACAATAGGTAGAGGTATTTGAAAACTTCCAATAGTGATTGTCGAAGATTTTTCAATAACATTAATACCATTCACTTGGAATTGTTTCTTCGGAAAGTGCACCGTATGCTCATTACCATTAATACGAAAAGTGACCTTGCTTTTATTGCAATCAATAACAGCCCCTGCAGTATTCAAGAAGGGTCTAGCAAGGATAATCGACATATTGTCATCCTCGGGCATCTCAAGTATAACAAAGTCAGTCAAAATAGTAACATTAGCAACAACAATGGGCACATCCTCACAGATACCGATAGGTATGGCAGTTGACTTGTCAGCCATTTGCGAAGATATTTCAGTAGATGTGAGTTTATTCAAATCAAGTCTTTTATATAAAGAGATAGGCATAACACTAACACCTGTTCCTAAATCACACAAAGCAGTTTTCACATAATTCTTTTTGATAGAGCAAGGTATAGTTGGTATTCCCGGATCTCCAAGTTTTTTAGGTACTCCCTCTTTGAAAGTATAATTAGCAAGCATAGTGGAGATTCCAGCTTCCAGTATTTTTCTCTTATTTGTGATGATGTCTTTCATATACTTTGCATAAGGAGGCATTTTCAGGATATCAGTCAAGTGAGTACGCAAAAAGACTGGCCTCAGCATTTCAGGAAAGCGTTCAAATTCTTCATCATCATTCTTTTTAGTTGACTTGGGTCGAGAATGCATAGTTTTCTGAACCCATGGTTCTCTTTCTTTACCGTGTTTTCTAGCAACAAAGTCTCTTTTGTCAAATCTTTTATTTTTAGCTTGTGGGTTATCAAGATCAATAGGTGGTTCGATCCCACATCCTTATCTAGTTCTTTATCATTGATTGGTTGAGAGTCTTCATGAACCTCATTATTCTCTTTTTCATTATCACTAGGTGAGTGTTCATTACCGGATTGAGTTTCAGCATCAGAGATAGAAGTTTCATTTTCATTATCAGGAGGTTTCTCTATTTCAGGTTCACTAGAGGCATGCAAAGTCCTATCATTTTTCTTTTTCTTTTTTAGAAGGACTAGGTGCACTAGTGTTAGCTCTTTATGAATCTTGTTCAATTCTTTTTGGGTGTCCCTCAGGATAAAGTGGTTCCTGGGTCATTTAACCTCCTCTAGTTGCAACTCTAACAGCAAAGTCATGCATATTGTGATTCATTTCATCAAGTAATTCCCTTTGTGATTTAGCAACTTGTTCTAACTAAGTTTGAACCATAGAAGCATGTTTTCAAACACCTCTAACATCATTTGAGATTCTAAATAACTGTAACATCCCAAATTTTCAATTTGGAATGTTATACATAGCTCATTCCTGCATATCATATTTTTTGCTGCATTTCGTTTCACGATCTTCAAAATCCTAAGCAACTCAAGGACCCTCGGAGAGAGTTGGGGATTTCCCAGTTTTCATATTTGAGTTTTATCAAATATTGAAACGAGGATTTTTGGTTTTAATTATTTTTCTCTCCGAAAATATTTCATATTAAAATATATGAGAGGAGATAATATGACTTCTCCAAAATAAATGAAATATTGGAGGAAAAATATTAAAATCAAATATTTGATTTTATTTGGAGTTTATTGCTATTTTATTTGAATTAGAAAAAATTGCACGTTTTTCAAAGTTGCATTTTAGGGCCAAGAAAATGTTCATCTTGTTCTAAATATTTTATTTGGACGGTGAAAATTTGTTTTGGCATTTTTATATTTTTATTTTATTTTCTAGGATTTATTTTAGTTTGGCGAATTTTTTTTAGAAAAAAAGAATCTCCAGCGCCCGACTGGGCCGGAGCCTAGCCGAGCCGGCCCACCTCCCCGCGCCTCGTCTTCCTCCAGGAGACCGGGAGGCCGCCGCCGCCCGAAGCCGAGTCCGGCCGGGACTCTCTCGCGCCGCCTTGCCCCTCCCCCAAGCAACCCCCCTCCTTTTATAGAGCCGCCCCGCACCCCCCACACACACCACCACCCGCCAACCCCGTCGCCTGCCGTGCCCCACCGCCACACGCCGCACCGCCGCCGCACGCCTCGCCTGCCGCGCCGCACCTCCCCGCCACCGCTCCGCATCGCCCGCCGCCCCACAGCCCCATCCGGACCTCGCCGGAGCCCCGCCAAGGTAGTCGCCTCGCCGCCGCCGGTTTTGAGAGAAAAACCGATCCGGTTTTTTTAGAAAACCCTAGGTTTTTTTAGAATAGATCGGTTTTATTTTGTTTTCCGGTTTAGTTTACTTGGTGGACGTTCGTCCGTACGTTCGTTTTAACGAACGGTGTTCACTCGTTAGCCGCAGACAGCGAACGTTCGTTCGTTAGCCTCTTCGTCAGTTTTTCTTTTCCTCGGGTTTTCCGCGATTATTTTTTATCGCGATTTCTGATCCGATTTTTCGTTTTAGTTTATCTTTTTGCTCGTTTATCAAAATCAGGCGATTCAAGCGCCTAGATCTTCGTCCCGAAACCCTCTTTCTGTTTAACCAACTTGAACAAGATTTTGGTACTGTAAAATTTGACTTTAGTCCAGATTAGTAAACATACATTGTTTCTTTCACAGTTTCAGTTTCGTTGCTCCGTTTGATTTGATTCTTTTTGCAAACTAGAGTTCTTAAGTTGAACTTTCTGGTTAGATCTTCTTATTTGAGTTTTACCTGTGCTTCTTTGCTTGATTGCTTATGCTTGCAATTGTTTGTTTGCGATAGAACACCCGGAGTGTGAAGTGTGCTACTACGAGTCTCTAGGTTTGCGGATCATCAGCAAGGCAAGTAACACTTTGATCATACTCTTTTCATACCCAGTTTTTATACATTAGCTCCAATCCTCAAACATTGCATGATTAGGATGTGTTTAACATGTGGGATGGGAAGTAGTTGATGAGGTAGAACATATTGCCCTGTTATTATCAAACCCTTGGGAGTTACTTCTACGTATTGCTTATATTGCTATGCTATGCTCGTAGACGTGGTTTGGGCGAGTGGATCCATGACAGATGTGAGATTACTAATTAATGGTTCAACTTAAGGTGGCAACTTAAATACACATCTGGGTGGATTGTTTGTTGGGCACCTGGAGAATCCAGTGTTGTCCTAGGATATCCCGGAGTACCCGTGTGATAATCCTAAGGTCTGCCACCCAGGCTCAAAGGGAACTGAGATATTTCGTGCTAGAAACTTCCGTGTGCAGCCACAAGCTATTATGGGCTCTAGCATAGTTGAGTAAGTCGCGTGAAGCTCTGGAAGAAGTGGATCAGCATGTAGAGGGATGTAGGTTGGTATGGTCTGCCCGGAGTAAGGAGTTAATGCTTCTAAAAGACTGTGTCTCGGTCATCCGTTTCTCAAACACCCGGCAGTGCGAGAAATCCAACGGAGGAGATCGGGTCTTGTGGGTAAAAGTGCGCAAACCTTTGCAGAGTGTATAAACTAATCATGGTTAGCCGTGTCCCCGGTTATGGACAAATCTTGAGTATCTAGTACTTGGATTATCATAAGTATCTCATCACTCTAAATTAATATTGTTGGGTTGATAATTACTTTTAATTGTGATTGAGTTGGAGGAACCTTCTCAATGATGTTTCAACTACCATGATAGTTAGATACAATCTATTCCTTTGTTGTAGGAAAAAATTGGCTTTTCGCAAAACTATAATCATAGAGCTTTCCACCAACCAAATATGCATGTAGTGATAGCATTATTCTGTTCTTGCTCTACTGTGTTACATTGCCAGCACATTCCATGTGCTGACCCGTTTTTGGGCTACAATGTATTATGTTGCAAACTTCTGAGATGAGGAGTAAGGTTCGTTAGGTCGTTGCTGTGCAGCTCAGCTATGCCGTTGGAGTTGATGGACTCACTTTATCTTCCAATCCTTCCGTTGTTATCGTATTAGATGGCCTTAAGCCATATTTATTGTAATAAGTTCTCTTTTGAGACATTCGATGTAATAAGTGTGTGATTGCTACTCTGTTATAAATCCTCGAGTACTGTGTGTGTCAGCATTACCGATCCAGGGATGACACTGAAACACAGAGACTTGACCGTTTGAGGTTGGGTCGCTACAAGATGGTATCAGAGCACACGCTGAGTGTAGGACACGACCACTAATCTAAAGCCCTAGATCACTATTCTCTTCTCATTTCTGACTTCTCTCCATTTTCTATTCTTTAGGATGGCGGACGCAAGGAACAAGTTTGCACAACCAGATGAAAACGCACCCTTTGGACAACACTTGAAGGAAGTCACTAGGTACCTGAACATTGGAATACCAAGCTTCACCGGGACTTACAACGCCACTTTACCAGAAGAGGAGTGATGGATGATTCAGGTTCAAGTTCCAGGAAGGACATTCACGCCAGTCACTAAGTCCATAGAGTTTTCGGTCGATGCACCAACCTGGAGTCTAGGAAAGAGTATGGCAGCTCACATCACCATGGGACGCATTGGAGAAGTTTAACATAAGGAGCTTAAGGATACTATCTACCAGATTTGTGGGCGCCGAGACGAGCAATAGGAGATGATCAGCACCAGGAAGGATAGATCAATCGCAGCTTTCATCCAGGAGTTAAACCAGCACATTCGTCGCTAGGAGAACCAGATGTGCGCAGGCATGATAGATCTGAAGAAGGCGATGACTAGGATCACGGAACTGGAGAAAGAACTCAAGGCTACATGTGAAGATTATGAGGAGGAAATCATCGTACTACTGGAGAAGAATGACGATTTGGAAAGGAAGCTAGGAGTATTCATGGGAGACCCCGCACCTGGAGGAGAAGACGAAGAACCCAAGGAGATTCGTCCGGAGGACTACATCATCATCGACGACACCGACTCGGACTCCGAGGATAGCGATGATGACTATGAAGATGAAGCTGGAGCAGACATCATGGAGTCTTCGACCGTTCAATATTTTTAGTAGACCACCACATCAGTAGTAGTATTCCACCATGTATATAGTATAGTCCGAGCACTTTTGTAACGATAGTTAGATCGATTGTATGCCCTTGCTTGATTGATTGAGTGAAATGATTGTGTTTGTCTCATGTGCATATGGGTAGTGTTTTTCTCATTAGACCTCATTCTATTCTATTCTCTTCCCTCTAAACCCATCAGATGCCTCTGAGACGTGACCCCGTATTTACTTTCCCACCGGAGCTCACTCGGTTGATCCAGCAGCAGAATACCCTGATGCAGTTGTTAGTTCAGAACCAAGGCAACAACAATAACAACAACCCACCGCCACCACCACTAGTTGACAACTTAGCCCGCTTTCTAAGGTTGCAGCCGCTGGTGTTTTCCACTAGCACTGAACCGATAGTGGCAGATGATTGGCTCCGCAGGATTGGAAGGGAGTTAACCGCTGCAGGATGTACAGATGCTGAGAAGGTGCGTTTTGCCGCACATCAGTTGGATGGACCAGCAGCCTCATGGTGGGAGAATTACATAGTCACCTATCCTATAGCCACTGTTACATGGGACCAGTTTCAGCAAGCTTTCCGTACAGCCCATGTCTCAACAGGAGCTATGAGTATGAAGAACCATGAGTTTCGCAACTTATGCCAGGGAAACCGTATTGTGGCTCAGTACGCGGATGAGTTTAGCAAGTTATCTCGCTATGCCCCTGACGATGTGGCCACAGATGCCGCAAAGCAGGAGAAGTTTATGGAAGAGATGAATGATGAGATGAGCATGCAGTTAATGGTGGCAACATTCACCAACTACCAGGAGTTGGTAGATAAGGCTCTTATGATTGAAGGGATGACACTGAAACACATAGACTTGACCGTTTGAGGTCGGGTCGCTACAATAACAGGTCACTCAAGCGAGCAATCATATCAGAATTGTATTTCAATTGTTTCATAAGATTTGCATTGAAGTGATCTCGTTTTCTAATGTAATTCTCAAACTCATAAAGATATTGACTAGGATGCATATTGTGAGGATTATCATTATCATTGAACTTCATAAGAGAATTTACCTCTACCACCTTAGGCAGTGGTGGTGTATTGAGCCCATGTATTTCTTCAATAGGAGGTAAATTTTTAACATCCTCAGCTTTAATACATTTCACCTTCATAGATTTGTTTGCCTCTTGCATATCTTCGGGACTAAGATATAATATACCCCTCTTCTTCGGAGTGGGTATAGGAGGTGGTTCAGGAATAGTCCAATCATCAGAATTTTTCAATATGTTATTCAATAATTCTTCAGCTTGTCCAACAGTTCGTTCCCTGAAAACACAACCAGCACAACTATCTAAGAAGTCCATAGAAGCATCGGTTAGTCCATTATAGAAGATATCAAGTATTTCATTTTTCTTAAGAGGATGATCAGGCAAAGCATTAAGTAATTTGCAAAGCCTCCCCCAAGCTTGTGGGAGACTCTCTTCTTTAGTTTGCACAAAGTTAAATATTTCCTGTAAGGCAGCTTGTTTCATATGAGCAGAGAAACATTTTTGAGAGAAATAATAAACCATACCCTGGGGACTACGCACACAACCAGGAGCAAGAGTATTGTACCAAGCTTTAGCATCACCCTTTAATGAGAAAGGAAATAATTTGAGAATAAAGTAATAGCGAGTTTTCTCATCATGAGTAAAAAGGGTGTCTATGTCATTCAACTTAGTAAGATGTGCCACAACAGTTTCAGTTTCATAACCATGGAAAGGATCGGATTCAACCAGAGTAATTAACTCTGGGTCGAAAGAGAATTCATAATCCTTATCATCAATAAAGATAGGTGAAGTAGCAATCTTAGTATCACATTTCATTCTAGCATTCAGAGTTCTTTCTTTATACTTGTGTAATAATTTCTCTAGATCATCTCTATCATTGCAAGCAAGAATATCACTAGTTGCTTCTTCACTCATAACATAACCTTCCGGTACCTTAGGCAATTCATATCTAGGAAGGCTAGTTCTAGCAGGTGTTTTAGGAGTTTTAGTATCAAGCTCATCATCATATCCAACAACATCATATTGTATAACTCTAGCAATTTGTTTATCAAGAAAATCACCAGGTGGCACGTCATCATTATCAAGCAAGGTAGTAGCATCAACATAAGCATCATTCATAGTAGAAGTAGCATCATCACTAACTTGCGACATATTAGAATTCATAGCATGTGGTGGTGTTGCAAGTTTACTTATAACAGAAGGTGAATCTAAAGCAGAACTGGATAGAAATTCCTTACCTCCCCTCGACTTTGAGGGAAATATCTTAGTCTTAGCATCCTTCAGATTCTTCATAGTGATAATATGATAATAATCCCAAGTGACTCAACAAATATAGCCATGCTTGTAACACCCACGATGCAGCTATATCTCCCACGTGTCGGAGCACGACTTAGAGGCATAACCGCATTGTAGGCATGTCGCAAGAGGGGTAATCTTTACACATCCCATGTACTGAATAAGAAAGAGGTACATAGTTGGCTTACAATCGCCACTTCAAACAAAACATAAATATAGCATTACATCATCCAGATACAATCAAGGTCCGACTACGGAACCAAAATAAAGACAACCCCAAATGTGAAAGATCCCCGATCGCCCCAACTGGGCTCCACTACTGATCGTATGGAAAGGAAAATGTAGTAACGTCCTGAGTCCTCGTCGAACTCCCACTTGAGTTCAGTCGCATCCCCTGGAATGGTATCATCGGCACCTGTATTTGGTTTTGGAAGTAATCTGTGAGTCACGGGGACTCAGCAATCTCACACCCTCGCGATCAAGACTATTTAAGCTTATGGGTAGGTAAAAGGTAGTGAGGTGGAGCTGCAGCAAGCACTAGCATATATGGTGGCTAACATACGCAAATGAGAGCGAGAAGAGAAGGCAAAGCACGGTCGAGAAGCTACAAAGATCAAGAAGTGATCCTAGAACTACTTACGTTCAAGCATAACACGAGACCGTGTTCTCTTCCCGGACTCCGCCGAAAAGAGACCATCACGGCTACACACGCTGTTGATGCATTTTAATCAAGTTTAGTGTCAAGTTTTCTACAACCGGACATTAACAAATTCCCATCTGCCCATAACCGCGGGCACGGATTTTGAAAGTTCAAAACCCTGCAAGGGTGTCCCAACTTAGCCCATCACAAGATCTCACGGTCAACGAAGGATATTCCTTCTCCCAGGACGACCCGATCAGACTCGGAATCCCGATTACAAGACATCTCAACAATGGTAAAACAAGACCAGCAAAGCCACCCGATGTGCTGACAAATCTCAATAGGAGTCGCACGTATCTCGTTCTCAGGGCACACCGGATGAGACATCCTATGAGTAAAACCAACCCTCAAGTTGCCCCGAGGTGGCCCCGCAGTCTACTCGTTTCGGACAAACACTCAAAGGAGCACTGGCCCGGGGGGGTTTAAAATAAAGATGACCCTCGGGCTCACGAAAACCCATGGGAAGGTTATAGGTTGTTAGGCAAATGTAAAACCAAGGTTGGGCCTTGCTGGAGGAGTTTTATTCAAGGCGAACTGTCAAGGGGTTCCCATTATAACCCAACCGCGTAAGGAACGCAAAATCAGGGAACGTAACACCGGTATGACGGAAACTAGGGCGGCAAGAGCGGGACAAAACACCAGGCATCAGGCCGAGCCTTCCACCCTTTACCAAGTGTATAGATGCATTAAAATAAGCAAGATATAGTAATGATATCCCAACAATAAACATGTTCCAACAAGGAACAAACTCCAATCTTCACCTGCAACTAGCAACGCTATAAGAGGGGCTGAGCAAAGCGGTAACATAGCCAAACAACGGTTTGCTAGGACAAGGTGGGTTAGAGGTTTGACATGGAAAGATGGGAGGCATGATAAAGCATGTGGTAGGTATCGAGGCATAGGCATAGCAATAGAGCGAGCAACTAGCAAGCAAAGATAGAAGTGATTTCGAGGGTATGGTCATCTTACCTGCAAAGTTCTCCGAGTTGACGTAAGTTTGATCCTCGTAAGCGTACTCAACGGGTTCCTCGATCACGTACTCGTCTCCCAGCTCTACCCAAGGCAAGAACACAAGCAAAGGCAAACACAATCAACCACGGTGCAATGCGCAAGCAATATGATGCAAAAACATGGCATGATATGCGGGATGTCATATGCAATGCATATGCATGCTTCGGAAGGAAAAGATTGAACCAGGCCTCAACTTGGCAAACCAAGTGCGCCGCTGGAAAGATGAGTTGATTTCTGTTGAAACCGATATAAAGATCACCGAAATCAGATGCACGGTTTGCAAATGGCAAGCAAAACAATAATGGCACAATTTCGCGATTAACAGCACAATGCCATCTAGAATGCAACAAGAAACTAAGCTACTGCACTCTAACATAGCAACAAAGCACATGGCAGTGATCCACTCAAGATGCTTGACAAAAGATGAACACTGTTCTACGGCTAAATCACACAAGAGCGGGTTCAAACAAGCATGGCAAAAGTGCAAAAGATAACAGCATCACAGACTTAGTGGAAATAACATGACATGATTTAACATCAGGAAGCAATGTTTAGAGCAAGATAACAACATGCTAGAGGAACATATCCTGGCAAAGCAAAGCATGGCATGAAACTACTCAAAGCATATAACAAAAGTCCCTTACTGACCATAAGCCAAAAGGGATAAGAAAATATGATGGCACCCATGTAAACATAGCAAGTTCGTTAACAGATTCTGCCAGGAACATTTTATAGCAAAAGTAGAGCAAGATTGAGTCATGCTAGGTTAATCCATAAATGCAAACAAAGACATGGATGGATAGAACATAATAATATCTCAAAATCATCCTTACTGAACATGCTCAAAAGAGGCATGGATCACTCTGTAGCAACAAGAATACATGGCATAAAAATAACATCAGCGAAATGACTTAGAAGAATTCTAAGTCCCTGAAATCAGCAACATCACGAGAGCTACTTTGCATGCTTGTGCTAGTCACCACATTGATCACAAAAATACATGGCATACACCCCCTGTAAAGATGGCATGGCATAGCCCAAAACACATGTAGGGCTCAAGTTCATAGGAGGCACACATTAATCATGGCAAAAATGACAAAAGTCCATAATCTGTTAAGAAACAGAAACTAACATTTTATAGCACCCTTGCAACAGCATTTTAGGAATCAAGATGGACTCAAACAAGCATGGTTCAATGGAATGCAATGAAGAGCACATCTAGACGAACAATTTGATATAACACACGCGCAAAACGGAGCTACGGATGATGAGATATGGCCTGATGAACATAGCTAAAAAATATGCAGAAAAATGACTTAGGCAAAAATTGACCTAGGGTTTCTCAGATCTGGCGCACGAACCGAGGACCGTCGCCGTTCTTGCCTGAGTAGGAGGGTTCGCCGGAGGAAGGGGAAGAAGAAGCCGGCCGGGGCGGCGAAGCTTGCCGGAGGGGGCGCGGGGCCGGAGCGGGCGCGAGCGCGGCGTCAGGCGGCGCGTCGCCGGGGCGGCGCGGCACCTCGGGGAGCGGCGTGGGGTCGGCGGGGCTCGCCGGCGTCGACGGCGGCCGGCGATGGCGACTGCGGCAGCGCGGCGGTGAGGAGCGCCGGCGAAGGGGCGGCAGAGCGGAGCCAGGCGGCGGGGCGAGGCGTAGGGAAGCGCGGGGCGGCGATGGGCCGGGCAGGCCTGCGGGCTCGCCGGGCCACGGCGGCGGGTGGCGGCGGAGGTGCCACGTGGCGTGACGGAAGTGGCTGAGGGCGGAGGCGCGATTTCGTCCGGCGTCGCCCGGACATGTCCGGCGGCGTGGAGGGGAATTTTTAGGGTTTCGTCTACGATTTTGAACGGGGAGACCTATTTATAGCTAGAGGGGGGTTAGGAGAGTCCAAATGGAGTGCGGTTTTCGGCTACGTGATCGTGATCGAACGACCAACGGGATGGAGGGGGTTTAGCTAGGTTTTGGGCTACTTTGGAGGGGTGTTGGGCTGCAACACACACGAGGCCTTTATGGTTCCTCGTTTAACCGTTGGAGTATCAAACGAACTCCAAATGGCATGAAACTTCATAGGCGGTCTACCGGTAGTGTACCAAGGCTGCTTGGCAAGTCTCGGTCCAATCCGAGAACGCTTAACACCCGCACACGAAAAGAGGAAAAAGGGGGCGCTGGAGGACGTAGGAGTGCCGGAATGCAAAATGGACAACAGGGAAAATGCTCAGATGCATGAGACGAACATGTATGCAAATGCGATGCACATGATGACATAATATAAGATGCATGACAAGGACAAAAAGCAAAACGAAGACAAAAACCAACTACGAGGGAATATCATAACTTAGTGTTGAAAATGGCAAGAGTTGGAATAAAAATATGGCAAGTTACATACGGGGCGTTACAACACTCCACCACTATGAAAGGATCTCGTCCCGAGATCTAGGACTGGAAAAACTCCGGATATTCGGAACGGAGGTGGTCCTCGCGTTCCCAGGTGGCTTCATGGTCGGAATGATGTGACCACTTCACTTTCAGGAACTTGATAGACTTGTTGCGAGTCTTGCGCTCGGTTTCTTCAAGGATAGCAACGGGATGCTCATGATAAGATAGGTCTTCTTGGAGATCAATCTCCTCGAAGTTGATGGTGCGGTCAGAAGTCTTGAAACACTTGCGAAGCTGAGACACGTGAAACACGTCGTGCACATTTGCAAAGTTGGATGGAAGCTCAAGTTGGTAGGAGAGATCGCCTCTTTTGCCAATGATCTTGAAAGGACCCACGTATCTAGGGGCAAGGTTCCCTTTGATACCGAAGCGACGAGTACCTTTCATTGGAGAGACGCGGAGGTAGACATGGTCTCCGATCTTGAAATCCAAGTCACGATGCTTGCTATCATAGTAACTCTTCTGGCGCGATTGCGTGGCTTTGAGATTTTCACGAATGACTTTGCACATTTCTTCAGCCTCTGTGATTAAGTCATTGCCAAGAAGTTGGCGTTTACCAGTCTCTAACCAATTAAGAGGAGTACGGCACTTTCTGCCATAGAGGATCTCGAATGGGGCCTTGCCCAAAGTCGCTTGGAAGATGTTGTTGTAGGAGAACTCGGCATAAGGAAGACAATCTTCCCACTTCATACCGAAAGAAATGACACAAGCCCTGAGCATATCTTCAAGAATTTGATTTACTCGCTCGACTTGGCCACTAGTTTGAGGATGAAAGGCTGTACTGAAGCGAATATTGGTGCCCATGGCCTTCTAGAAGGAATCCCAGAACTTAGAGGTAAAGATGCTTCCATGATCTGAAGATATCAACTGCGGAATGCCGTGCAAAGAGACAATCCTGGAGGTATATAGCTCTGCCAACTGAGCTGCTATGATAGACTCTTTGATAGGAAGAAAATGAGCCACTTTAGTGAGCTTGTCGAGACAACGAAGATAGCATCATTGCCATGCTTGGACTTGGGAAATCCAGTCACGAAGTCCATCTCAATATGGTCAAACTTCCATTCTTGAATGGCAAGAGGTTGGAGGAGACTAGCTGGCCGTTGGTGTTCTGCTTTCACTCTTCGGCAGACATCACATTCGTTCACGAACTGAGCAGTCTCGCGCTTCATTTGAGTCCACCAATACGACTGCTTGAGGTCATGGTACATCTTTGTACTTCCAGGATGAATAGAAAGAAGTGAATTGTGAGCCTCGTTCATAATGAGTTTACGAAGGTCACTGATGTCCACTACACAACCTTCTTCTTGTAGACGTTGTTGGGCCTCCAAGTGCATAGGTCTGTAGGACAGTAGCAAATTTCCCTCAAGTGGATGACCTAAGGTTTATCAATCCATAGGAGGCGTAGGATGAAGATGGTCTCTCTCAAGCAACCCTGCAACCAAATAAGAAAGAGTCTCTTGTGTCCCCAACAGACCCAATACAATGGTAAATTGTATAGGTGCACTAGTTCGGCGAAGAGATGGTGATACAAGTGCAATATGGATGGTAGATAAAGGTATTTGTAATTCGAAATAATAAAAACAGCAAGGTAATGAATGATAAAAGTGAGCATAAACGGTATTGCAATATGTGGAAATAAGGCCTAGGGTTCATACTTTCGCTAGTGTAAGTTCCCTCAACAATACTAACATAATTGGATCACATAACTATCCCACAACATGCAACAAAGAGTCACTCCAAAGTCACTAATAGCGGAGAACAAATGAAGAGATTATGGTAGGGTACGAAACCACCTCAAAGTTATTCTTTCCAATCAATCTGTCAGGCTATTCCTAAAGTGTCACAAACAGCCCTAGAGTTCGTACTAGAGTAACACCTTAAGAAAAAAATCAACCAAAACCCTAATGTCACCTAGATACTCCAATGTCACCTCAAGTATCCGTGAGCATGATTATATGATATGCATCACACAATCTCAGATTCATCTATTCAACCAACACATAGGACCTGAAAGAGTGCCCCAAAGTTTCTACCGGAGAATCACGACGAAAACGTGTGCCAATCCCTATGCATAGGTTCATGGGCGGAACCCGCAAGTTGATCACCAAAACATACATCAAGTGAATCACGTGATATCCCATTGTCACCACAGATATCCACGGCAAGACATACATCAAGTGTTCTCAAATCTTTAAAGACTCAATCCGATAAGATTACTTCAAAGGGGAAACTCAATTCATTACAAGAGATAAGAGGGGGAGGAGAAACATAGGATCCAACTATAATAGCAAAGCTCGCGATACATCAAGATCGTGCCAAATCAAGAACACGAGAGAGAGAGAGATCAAACACATAGCTACTGGTACATACCCTCAGCCCCGAGGGAGAACTACTCCCTCCTCGTCATGGAGAGCACCGGGATGATGAAGATGGCCACCGGAGAAGGATTGCCCCCTCCGGCAGGGTGCCAGAACGGGTCTAGATTGGTTTTCGGTGGCTACGGAGGCTTCTGGTGGCGGAACTCCCGATCTATTGTGCGTACTTGAAGTTTTAGGGTATATGGAGGTATATAGGCAGAATAAGCACGTCAGGGGAGCTACGAGGGCCCCATGAGGCAAGGGGGCACGCCCCTACCCTCGTGAGCTCCTCCTTCCTTCCTTGACGTGGGGTCCAAGTCCATCGGGTGGCTTTCGTTCCAAAAATAACTTCTCTAGTTGATTTCATTCCGTTTCGACTCTGTCTGATATTCCTTTTCGTCAAAACACTGGAATAAGCATAAAACAGCAAATCTGGGCTGGGCCTCCGGTTAACACGTTAGTCCTGAAAGTAATATAAAAGTGGATAATAAAGCCCAGTATTGTCCAAAACAGTAGATAATATAGCATGGAGCAATCAAAAATTATAGATACGTTGGAGACGTATCAAGCATCCCCAAGCTTAATTCCTGCTCGTCCTCGAGTATGTAAATGATAAAAAGATAATTTTTGATGTGGAATGCTAGTTGGCATAATTTCAATGTAATTCTTCTTAATTGTGATATGAATATTCAGATCCGAAAGATTCAAGACAAAAGTTCATATTGACATAAAAATAATAATACTTCAAGCATACTAACTAAGTAATCATGTCTTCTCAAAATAACATGGCTAAAGAAAGCTATCCCTACAAAATCATATAGTCTGGCTATGCTCCATCTTCACCACACAAAGTATTTAAATCATGCACAACCCCGATGACAAGCCAAGCAATTGTTTCATACTTTTGATGTTCTCAAACTTTTTCAATCTTCACGCAATACATGCGCGTGAGCCATGGACATAGCACTCTAGGTGCAATAGAATAGTGGTTGTGGAGAAGACAAAAAGGGAGAAGATAGTCTCACATCAACTAGGCGTATCAACGGGCTATGGAGATGCCCATCAATAGATATCAATGTGAGTGAGTAGGGATTGCCATGCAACGGATGCACTAGAGCTATAAGTATATGAAAGCTCAAAAACAAACTAAGTGGGTGTGCATCCAACTTGCTTGCTCATGAAGACCTAGGGAAATTTGAGGAAGCCCATCATTGGAATATACAAGCCAAGTTCTATAATGTAAAATTCCCACTAGTATATGAAAGTGATAGCATGAGAGACTCTCTACTTATGAAGATCATGGTGCTAGTTTGAAGCGCAAGTGTGGTAAAAGGATAGTAGCATTGCCCCTTCTCTCTTTTTCTCTCATTTTTTTAATTTGGTCTTTCCTTTTTTATTGCCTTTCTCTTTTCTTTTTTTGGGCCTTCTCTTTTTTTTGGCCTTTCTTATTTTTTATTTTTGTCCGGAGTCTCATCCCGACTTGTGGGGGAATCATAGTCTCCATCATTCTTTCCTCACTTGGGACAATGCTCTAATAATGATGATCATCACACTTTATTTTTCTTACAACTCAACAATTACAACGCGATACTTAGAACAAGATATGACTCTATATGAATGCCTCCAGCGGTGTACTGGGATTTGCAATGATGCATGAGTGACATGTATGAAAGAATTATTAACGGTGGCCTTGCCACAAATACGATGTCAACTACATGATCATGCAAAGGAATATGACAATGATGAAGCGTGTCATAATAATGGAAAGGTGGAAAGTTGCATGGCAATATAACTCGGAATGGCTATGGAAATGCCATAATAGGTAGGTATGGTGGCTGTTTTGAGGAAGGTATATGGTGGGTTTATGGTACCGGCGGAAGTTGCGCGGTACTAGAGAGGCTAGCAACGGTGGAAGGGTGAGAGTGCGTATAATCCATGGACTCAACATTAGTTGTAAAGAACTCACATAATTATTGCAAAAATCTATTAGTTATCGAAACAAAGTACTACGTGCATGCTCCTAGGGGGATAGATTGGTAGGAAAAGACCATTGCTCGTCCCCGACCGCCACTCATAAGGAATACAATCAATAAATAAATCATGCTCCGACTTCATCACATAACGGTTCACCATACGTGCATGCTACGGGAATCACAAACTTCAACACAAGTATTTCTCAAATTCATAACCACTCCACTAGCATGACTCTAATATTACCATCCTCATATCTCAAAACAATCATCAAGTATCAAACTTCTCATAGTATTCAACACACTCATAAGAGAATTTTATTATTCTTGAATACCTAGCATATTGGGATTTTAGTAAATTACCATGCTATTAAGAATCTCAAAATAATATAAGTGAAGCATGATAGTTCATCTATTTCTTCAAAATAAAACTACCACCATGCTCTAAAAGGATATAAGTGAAGTACTAGAGCAAATGACAAACTACTCCGAAAGATATAAGTGAAGATCAATGAGTAGTTGAATAATTATGCAACTATGTGAAGACTCTCTAACATTTAATAATTCCAGATCTTGGTATTTTATTCAAACAGCAAGCAAATCCTAACAAAATAAATTTATGCTCCAAACAAAACACATATCATGTGGCGAATAAAAATATAGCTCCAAGTAAAGTTACCGATGAACGAAGACGAAAGAGGGGATGCCTTCCGGGGCATCCCCAATCTTAGGCCCTTGGTTGTCCTTGAATATTACCTTGGGGTGCATTGGGCATCCCCAAGCTTAGGCTCTTGCCACTCCTTATTCCATAGTCCATCGAATCCTTACCCAAAACTTGAAAACTTCACAACACAAAACTTAACAGAAAACTCGTAAGATCCGTTAGTATAAGAAAATAAATCACCACTTCAAGGTACTGTAATGAACTCATTATTTATTTATATTGGTGTTAAACCTACTGTATTCCAACTTCTCTATGGTTTATAAACTCTTTTACTAGCCATAGATTCATTAAAATAAGCAAACAACACATAGAAAACAGAATCTGTCAAAAACAGAACAGTCTGTAGTAACCTGTCTCAAACGTATACTTCTGGAACTCATAAAATTCTCAAATATATTGCTGGACCTGAGGAATTTATCTATTAATCATCTGCAACAAGAATTAATTAAATAGCACTCTCCAAATAAAAATGGCAGCAATTCTCGTCAGCGCTAAAGTTTCTGTTTTTTACAGCATGATCAACAAGACTTTCCCCAAGTCTTCCCAAAGGTTCTACTTGGCACAAACACTAATTAAAATCATAAAACCACATCTAAACAGAGGCTATATGAATTATTTATTACTAAACAGGAATAAAAAGCAAGCAACAAGAATAAAATTGGGTTGCCTCCCAACAAGTGCTATCGTTTAACGCCCCTAGCTAGGCATGATGATTTCAATGATGCTCACAAAGGTAAGAATTGAAACATAGAGAGAACATCATGATGAATATGACTAGAAAATTTAAGTCTAACCCACTTCCTATGCATAGGGATTTTGTGAGCAAATAACCTGTGGTAATAAGAATCAACTTGCATAGGAAAGCAAAACAAGCATAACTTCGAAACTTTAATCACATAGAGAGGAAACTTGATATTATTGCAGTTCCTACAAGCATAAGTTCCTCCCTCATAATAATTTTCAGTAGCATCATGAATGAATTCAAAAATATAACCAGCACCTAAAGCATTCTTTTCATGATCTACAAGCATAGAAATTTTACTACTCTCCACATAAGCAAAATTCTTCTCATTAATAATAGTAGGAGCAAACTCAACAAAATAACTATCATGTGATTGAAAATTAAGATCAAGATGACAAATTTCATGGTTATCATTATTCTTTAAAGAATACGTATCATCACAATAATCATCATAGATAGGAGGTGTAACATCCCAAATTTGCAATTTGGAATGTTATACACTAGATTATCATGCATATCATATTTTCATGCATTTTGGTTGATCCTAGAAATTTCACGCAACTCAAGGACCCACGGAGAGAGTTGGAGATTTCATTATTTTCATATTTGAGTTCTCTCAAAGTTTGGAAAAGAGGATCATTTGATTTATTTATTTCATCTTCAATTATTTTTCCAATATCAAAAAATGAGAGAGGGAATAATATGACTTTCCCAAAGTTAGGAAAAATGAAGATCTAATGAATAAATCAAATTTTGGTTTTGCCGGAGTTTTGTTTGCTTTTATTTGGATAGGGAAAAATGCGTGTTTTCAAAAATTGCATTTTAGGCCCGGAGAAAAGTTCATTTTGTTAGACTCATTTTTAGGAGTCGGGGAAAATTTACTTTAGATTTTTCGGAGTTCGTTTAGATAGTTTTCTTTTGTTTTTCTGTGCGCGTAACTATTTAAAAAAAAGAGCAGCGCCCCGCCTGGGCCAAGGGCCCAGCCGGACGGCCCAGCCGCCAGCCGCCCTGTGCGCCAGCGCCAGCCCTACCGCCTGCCTTGCACCACCCCCTAGGCCGAGTCCTAGTAGGACTCTAGGCCGGGCCCCCCTCCTTTCGCTTGCCCCCTCCCCCAAGAAACCCCCCCTCCTAGTATAAATACCTAGCCAACCCCCCCTCTCCTCCCCACACCAGCCCTGCCGCCCCAAGCAGCAGCAGCAGCAGCCGCCGCCGCGCCGCCTGCCGCCGCCGCCTTTGCACCCCGCCGCCGCCGGAGCCCCTCGCCGGAGCCTCGTCGAGGTAGCCGCACCGCGCCCCCCTACCCTTGCCTCGGTTTGGTTCTTTTTTTTAGAAACCGTTCCGGTTTTCTTTTCCGGTTCTTTGTTTCGGTTTTCCTTTCCGAAACCCTAGATCGGTTTTCCTTTCGTTTTCTTCGGTTTAGTTCTTTAGCGAGCGTTCGCCGGACCGTTCGTCTTAACGAACGTGATCACCGATTTTTCCCGGTTAACGAATGTCCGTTCGTTTAACCGTTCGTCTCTTTGTTTTCGTCGGATTTATTCCGCATTTGTGATCTCAGATCCGATCTTCGTTCTAGTCTTTCTTCTCGCTCGTTTATCGGAATTAGGTGATTCAAGCGCCTGGAGTTTCGTTTCGAAACCGCCGTTCCGTCTAATCAACTTGAACAAACCTTTGCTACAGTAAAATTTGACCTAGTTTCAACTTGCTAGAACCGAGTTGTTTTCTTCCGCCGTTTGTTTTTCCGTCGTCTATTCGGTTCTTTCTTTCTTTGCAACCGGAGTTCTTAAGTTGAACTTCCTGGTTCGTTCTCTTGTTCGAGTTTTACCTGTGCATTAGATGAGTACTTATTGTGTGCTTGTTGTTTGTCTGCGATAGATCACCCGGATTGCGCCGCTTGTTACTTCGAAACCCTAGGTCTCGCGGATCATCAGCAAGGCAAGTAACACTTTGATCATACCTTTTCTACAACCCATGTTTTATTGCATTAGATCAATCCTCTCACATTGCATGATTAGGATCTAATTAAATTGTGGGATGGGAAGTAGATGAGGTAGTACCTATTACCTGTATTATTATGAAACCCTTGGGAGTTACTTCTACGTTTGCTTATTACGCCATGCTATGCTAGTAGACGTGGATTGGGTGAGTGATATCCATGACAGATGTGAGTTTGATAATTTTAATGGTTTATCTAAGGTGGCAACTTAAACACACATCTGGGTGGATTGAGGCACCTGATGTCTATCAGGACTTGCCTGTTTTTTTTCGGACCGCCACCCAGGCTCAAAGGGATCATAAGATCTATTCATGCTAGAAACTTCCGTGTGCAGCCACAAGCCATTATGGGCTCTGGCATAGTTGATTAAGTCGTGCGAACTCTTACGGGTAGACTAGCAGATGTAGGGGAAAGTAGGTGTACCGGTCTACCCACATGTAAGGTGCTAGCGCTTCTGAAAGACTGTGTCTCGGTCATCCGTCTTCTCAAACACCCTGCAGTGCGAGAAACCAAACGGAGGCGATCGAGTCTTGTGGGGAAAAGTGCGCAAACCTCTGCAGAGTGTACAAACTAATCATGATTAGCCGTGTCCCCGGTTATGGACAACTTGAGTATCTAGTACTTGAATATCATGTGAATCTCATCACGTTACTTCTAATTAATGTTGTTGGGTTTTAATTGTTCACTTAATTGGGATCGGAATGCTGTCAACCATTCTCGATGTTTAACAACCACCATGATAGTTAAATAAATTTATTCCTTTGCAGTAGGGAAAAACTGGCTTTACGCAAAACTGTAACCATAGAGCTTTCCACCAGCCATATATGCATATAGTACAGCTGTTTTATTCCATTACTCTCTATGTGTTACATTGCCAGCATATTCCATGTGCTGACCCGTTTTCGGGTTGCAACTTCTCATGTTGCAGACTTTTCAGACGATGAGTAAGGTGCTTTTAGGTCGTGGTTCTATACTCAGTGATGCCGTTGGAGTTGATGGACCCATTTATCTTCCGAGTCTTCCGCTGTTATCGTTATTAGATGGCCTTAAGCCATATTTATTGTAATAAGTTCTCTCTGAGACATTGATGTAATAAGTGTGTGATTGCCACTTTGCTATAAATCCTTCGATGTACTGTGTGGTGTCAGCATTACTGATCCAGGGATGACACCGGAGCACAGTAGACTTGATCCATTCGGGTCGGGTCGCCACAGAGATGGTATCAGAGCACACGCTGACTGTAGGACACGACCACTAAGTTAAAGCCATAGATCACCATTCTCTTCTCATTTTCTAACTCCTCATCTTTTCTACTCTTTTAGGATGACGAACGCGAAGATTAAGTACGCTCAACCGGATGAAGGCACACCATTTGGATTTCACTGGAAGGAAGTCACCAAGTACCTGAACATCGGATTACCAAGCTTCACGGGAACCTTCAACGCCACTCTGCCTGAAGAGGAGCGCTGGAAGATTCAAGCTCACATTCCGGGAAGGACATTCGCGCCAATCACGAAGCCTATAGATAGTGTTTTCAATGCACCAACCTGGAGTCTGGGAAGGAGCATGGCAGCTCATATCACCATGGGACGCATTGGAGAAGTTTATCAAGAAGACCTCAAGGACACTATCTACCAGATTTGCGGACGCCGAGACGAACAATGGGAGTTAGTCAGCACCAAGAAGGATAGATCCATTGCATCTTTCATCCAGGAGTTAAACCAGCACATTCGACGACACGAGAACCAGATGTGCAATGATATGATAGAGTTGAAGAATGCAAAGGCAAGGATCATCGAGCTTGAAGGAGAACTGAAGTCTACACGCAAGGACTACATGGACGAGATCGTAGCTCTAGCAAGACGCAATGGCGATCTTAAGCAGGAGATTGAAGAACTCAAGAGGAAGTTAGCAACCAAGGAGGAAGACGAGTACATCGCATGTCCGGACAACTACATCATCATCGATGACACTGATTCGGATCCAAGTGAACCCGACTTTGAAGACGAAGCTGGAGCAGATATCATGGAGTCTTCCATCGGTTCAAATTTCTAGATGACCACCAGATAGTAGTAGTATTCCCCCATGTGAACACAATAGTTCGAGCACTTTTGCGATAGTTTTAGACCGATTGTAAGCCCTTGTTTGATTGAATGAAGTGATTTTGTGTGCATTTGCTCATGTGCATATGGGTAGTGTTTTCCCTTTAGACCTCACTCTATTCTTAATTCTCGTCTTTTCTAAACCCTCAGATGCCTCCGAGACGTGACAATGGATTCCCACCGGAGCTCACTCAGTTGATCCAGCAGCAGAATCAATTGATGCAGATGTTAGTCCAGAACCAACAGAACAACAACAAAAACCCACCACCACCACCACCACCTGTTGACCACTTAGCCCGTTTCCTTAGGCTGAATCCGCCGGTGTTTTCCAGTAGCACCGAGCCAATAGTAGCAGACGATTGGCTCCGCAAGATAGGAAGGGAGTTGACCACTGCAGGATGCACGGATGGTGAGAAAGTGAAGTTTGCCGCACACCAGCTTGACGGACCCGCGGCAGCATGGTGGGAGAATTTCACAGCCACTTACCCAGTTGACACTATCACATGGGATCAGTTTCAGCAAGCTTTCCGCACTGCCCATGTTTCAGCAGGAGCTATGGCCATGAAGAAGCGTGAGTTTCGCAACTTACGCCAAGGAGGAAGGACAGTTGGCCAGTACGTTGACGACTTTAGCAAGTTAGCACGTTATGCCCCAGATGACGTTGCTATGGATGGAGCTAAGCAGGAGAAGTTTCTGGAAGGACTGAATGATGAACTAAGCATGCAGTTGATGGTAGCGAGTTTCAACAACTACCAGGAGTTGGTAGATCGTGCCATCATGATTGAAGGGAAGCAACAACAGATTGAGAACCGTAAGAGGAAGTATGGACAAGGGAAGTATAACTCTGGAGCCCAGCAGAAGCCCTGTTTTGCCCCTAAACCGGGATTTCAGTTTCAGCACACCCATGGAGGAGGTAGCTCGCACAACCATAATGGCCACAAGAATGGTAATGGGAATGGAGGAAGCAACGGCCAGAACCGGACCACCCCATCGACCCCAACCAAGAGAGATCTGAGTCAAGTCACTTGTTTCAAGTGTTCCATGACCGGACATTATGCCAATGAATGTCCCGAAGGCCAGAATGGAAATGGCAATGGAAGCTCTGGGAAAAAGCCAAACCCTTTCAATAGGGGACAGGTGAACCACGTTAATGTGGAGGAGGTTGAAGATCAGCCTGATGCAGTAATCGGTAAGTTTTTGGTTAAGTCATTTACCACACTCGTTCTTTTTGATACTGGTGCATCGCATTCATACATATCAAGGGGATTTGTGGAAAAGTATAGCCTGCCCACTAGGATTCTTAAAACACCTATGCTAGTAAGCTCGCCAGGAGCAGAGTACATGGCCAGACAAGGATGTTTCCAAGTGCCATTAAGTATAGGAAGGCATGTTTTCCCAACGGATTTAATTATTCTGGAGTCCCAAGGTCTGGATGTGATTCTTGGTATGGATTGGCTGTCGATGTATGGAGGAAACATCGATTGCGCCAGTAAGACAATTTTGCTTACCACACCAGAAGGGAGAAGGATCAAGTATGTATCCCGGCATGTGCCAAACAGGACACAAGTAAACTGCCTAACAGGAGTTGTGCAAGAAGAAGTACCAGTGGTAAAGGATTTTCCTGATGTATTTCCTGAGGAATTACCAGGCATGCCACCGGATAGAGACATTGAGTTTTTGATTGAGTTATTGCCAGGTACAGGCCCAATATCGAAGCAACCGTACCGGATGCCAGCAAAGGATTTGGTGGAAATTAAGAATCAGATTAAGGAGTTATTGGATAAAGGTTACATTCGCCCAAGTTCTTCGCCTTGGGGATCACCCGTACTTCTAGTGGAAAAGAAGGATGGATCATTAAGGATGGTTGTAGATTATCGGGGATTGAATGAAGTAACCATCAAGAACAAGTACCCACTGCCAATGATCAACGATCTGTTTGATCGGTTGCAAGGAGCTAAAGTGTTTTCCAAGATCGATTTGCGATCAGGGTACCATCAATTGAAGATTCGGGAGCAGGACATACCTAAGACAGCATTCACCACGAGATATGGACTGTATGAGTATACCGTTATGTCATTTGGATTGACTAACGCACCTGCCTATTTTATGAACCTGATGAACAAAGTGTTTATGGAGTTTTTGGATAAGTTCGTCGTAGTGTTCATTGATGACATCCTGGTTTATTCAAAGAATGAAGAGGAGCATAAGGAACATTTGCATTTGGTTTTGGAGAAACTAAGGGAACATCAGTTATACACCAAATTCAGCAAATGTGAGTTTTGGTTGAAGGAAGTTGGATTCCTCGGACACGTTATATCCGGAGAAGGTATAGCAGTTGACCCCACTAAGGTTGAGACCGTAACCGAATGGGAATCACCAACGACAGTTGGAGAGATCCGGAGTTTTCTTGGACTCGCAGGATACTACCGGAGGTTCATTGAGAACTTTTCAAAGATTGCAAAGCCTATGACTGAATTGTTGAAGAAGGATACTAAGTTCAATTGGACTGAGGAATGTGAGGCTAGTTTCCAGGAGTTGAAGAAACGCTTGGTTACCTCACCAGTATTGATTTTGCCAGATCAGACCAAGGATTATGAGGTGTATTGCGAAGCTTCACGTCGAGGACTTGGAGCAGTGCTTATGCAGGAAGGAAGAGTTGTTCCGTATGCTTCACGACAACTGAAGCCTCATGAGTTGAATTATGCCACACATGATTTGGAATTAGCAGCCGTAGTGCATGCATTGAAAACGTGGAGACATTTCCTCATTGGAAATCATTGTGAGGTGTACACGGATCACAAGAGTTTGAAGTACTTTTTCATGCAGAAGGAGTTGAACCTCAGACAAAGGAGATGGTTGGAGCTCATCAAGGATTATGACATGAGATTGCATTACCATCCCGGAAAAGCTAATGTAGTAGCTGACGCATTGAGCCGTAAGAGCCATGTCAACACCCTAGTGACGGGAGAAGTACCAAAGGAGTTAGCAGAAAACCTTCGTGAGCTATGTTTGGAAATAGTTCCGAGAGGCTATGTAGCAGCGTTGGAGATTCAGTCAACATTGATGGATAAAATCAGAGAAGCTCAGAAATCTGACAAGGAGATTGCTGCTATAAAAGAGAAATTGAGCGAAGGAAAAGCAAAGGGATTTCGTGAGGATGAGCACGATACCCTATGGTTTGAGGACCGTGTTTATGTGCCAAATGACCCGGAGATCAGGAAGTTGATTTTGCAAGAGGCACATGATTCACCGTATTCGCTTCACCCAGGGAATACCAAGATGTATTTGGATTTGAAGGAAACATTCTAGTGGACCGGAATGAAGAAGGATATTGCAGCATATGTAGCAGTTTGTGAAGTATGTCAGAGAGTAAAGGCAGAGCATCAGAAGCCAGCAGGATTGTTACAACCATTGCCGATACCCAAATGGAAGTGGGATAAGATAGGCATGGATTTTATCACAGGACTACCCAAGACAAAATCAGGCTATGACTCGATATGGGTAGTAGTTGATCGTTTGACAAAGGTAGCACATTTCATTCTAGTTAAGACCGCTTACACCAGTGCTAAGTTGGCGAAGATATACATGACTAGGATCATTTGTTTGCATGGAGTTCCGAGGAGTATCGTATCAGATAGAGGAACCCAATTTACCTCAAAGTTTTGGAATCAGTTGCATGAAACTTTAGGAACCAGACTAGAGTTCAGCACAGCTTTTCACCCACAGACGGATGGACAGACCGAGAGAGTCAATCAGATTTTGGAAGATATGCTGAGAGCTTGTGCACTAGATTATGGATCTAGTTGGGACGATAACTTGCCGTATGCGGAGTTTTCTTATAACAATAGTTACTAAACCAGTCTGAAGATGGCACCTTTCGAAGCTTTATACGGAAGGAGGTGCAGGACACCGTTGTCATGGGACAAAGTTGGAGGCCGTCAATTCTTTGGACCAGATTTGATTAAGGAGTCTGAACGGAAAGTTAAGTTGATTCGCGATAGGCTCAAGGTAGCTCAGTCCAGGCAGAAGAGCTACGCAGATTCAAAATGCAAGGAGACAGTCTACGAAACCGGAGACAGAGTTTATCTCCGAGTATCCCCACTTCGAGGAGTTAAGCGCTTTGGAGTTAAGGGAAAGTTAGCACCGCGTTTCGTTGGACCGTATAAGATCTTGCAACGTATGGGAGAAGTCGCTTATAAGTTGGAATTACCAGAGGAGCTGTCAGGAGTTCATGATGTATTCCATGTTTCCCAGCTGAAGAAATGTCATGTCGAGATGGTGGAGGTACCGCTAAGAGATACTGTGCCACTCGAAGCGATTCAGTTGATGGACGACTTAACATATGAGGAGAAGCCAGTCAAGATTCTTGAGTTTGGCAGCAGAGTTACTCGCAGCAAAGTTATCAAGTTTTGCAAAGTTCAGTGGAACCACCACTCAGAGGATGAAGCCACCTGGGAAAGAGAAGAAGATTTGCTCAAGGACCACCCTCACCTATTTTCTAGCCAACCTGAATCTCGAGGGCGAGATTCATCTTAAGGGGGGTAGGTTTGTAACATCCCAAATTTGCAATTTGGAATGTTATACACTAGATCATCATGCATATCATATTTTCATGCATTTTGGTTGATCCTAGAAATTTCACGCAACTCAAGGACCCACGGAGAGAGTTGGAGATTTCGTTATTTTCATATTTGAGTTCTCTCAAATTTTGGAAAAGCGGATCATTTGATTTATTTATTTCATCTTCAATTATTTTTCCAATATCAAAAAAAATGAGAGAGGGAATAATATGACTTTCCCAAAGTTAGGAAAAATGAAGATCTAATGAATAAATCAAATTTTGGTTTTGCCGGAGTTTTGTTTGCTTTTATTTGGATAGGGAAAAATGCGTGTTTTCCAAAATTGCATTTTAGGCCCGGAGAAAAGTTCATTTTGTTTGACTCATTTTTAGGAGTCGGGGAAAATTTACTTTAGATTTTTCGGAGTTCGTTTAGATAGTTTTCTTTTGTTTTTCTGCGCGCGTAACTTTAAAAAAAAGAGCAGCGCCCCGCCTAGGCCAAGGGCCCAGCCGGACGGCCCAGCCGCCAGCCGCCCTGCGTGCCAGCGCCAGCCCTGCCGCCTGCCTTGCGCCGCCCCCTAGGCCGAGTCCTAGTAGGACTCTAGGCCGGGCCCCCCTCCTTTTGCTTGCCCCCTCCCCCAAGAACCCCCCTCCTAGTATAAATACCTAGCCACCCCCCCCCCCGCTCCTCCCCACACCAGCCCCGCCGCCCCAAGCAGCAGCAGCAGCCGCTGCCGCGCCGCCTGCCGCCACCGACGCCCTAGCCGCCGTGCCGCCTAGCCGCCGCTGCCGCCTTTGCACCCCGCCGCCGCCGGAGCCCCTCGCCGGAGCCTCGTCGAGGTAGCCGCACCGTGCCCCCCTACCCTTGCCTCGGTTCGGTTCTTTTTTTAGAAACCGTTCCGATTTTCTTTTCCGGTTCTTTATTTCGGTTTTCCTTTCCGAAACCCTAGATCGGTTTTCCTTTCGTTTTCTTCGGTTTAGTTCTTTAGCGAGCGTTCACCGACCGTTCGTCTTAATGAACGTGATCACCGATTTTTCTCGGTTAACGAACGTCCGTTCGTTTAACCGTTCGTCTCTTTCTTTTCGTCGGATTTATTCCGCGATCGTGATCTCAGATCCGATCTTCGTTCTAGTCTTTCTTCTCGCTCCTTTATCGGAATCAGGTGATTCAAGCGCCTGGAGTTTCGTTTCGAAACCGCCGTTCCGTCTAATCAACTTGAACAAACCTTTGCTACAGTAAAATTTGACCTAGTTTCAACTTGCTAGAACCGAGTTGTTTTCTTCCGCCGTTTGTTTTTCCGTCGTCTGTTCGGTTCTTTCTTTCTTTGCAACCGGAGTTCTTAAGTTGAACTTCCTGGTTCGTTCTCTTGTTTGAGTTTTACCTGTGCATTAGATGAGTACTTATTGTGTGCTTGTTTTTTGTCTGCGATAGATCACCCGGATTGCACCGCTTGTTACTTCGAAACCCTAGGTCTCGCGGATCATCAGCAAGGCAAGTAACACTTTGATCATACCTTTTCTACAACCCATGTTTTATTGCATTAGATCAATCCTCTCACATTGCATGATTAGGATCTAATTAAATTGTGGGATGGGAAGTAGATGAGGTAGTACCTATTACCTGTATTATTATGAAACCCTTGGGAGTTACTTCTACGTTTGCTTATTACGCCATGCTATGCTAGTAGACGTGGATTGGGTGAGTGATATCCATGACAGATGTGAGTCGATAATTTTAGTGGTTTATCTAAGGTGGCAACTTAAACACACATCTGGGTGGATTGAGGCACCTGATGTCTATCAGGACTTGCCTATTTTTTTCGGACCGCCACCCAGGCTCAAAGGGATCATAAGATCATTCATGCTAGTAACTTCCGTGTGCAGCCACAAGCCATTATGGCCTCTGGCATAGTTGATTAAGTCATGCGAACTCTTACGGGTAGACTAGCAGATGTAGGGGAAAGTAGGTGTACCGGTCTACCCATATGTAAGGTGCTAGCGCTTCTGAAAGACTGTGTCTCGGTCATCCGTCTTCTCAAACACCCTGCAGTGCGAGAAACCAAACGGAGGCGATCGAGTCTTGTGGGGAAAAGTGCGCAAACCTCTGCAGAGTGTACAAACTAATCATGATTAGCCGTGTCCCCGGTTATGGACAACTTGAGTATCTAGTACTTGAATATCATGTGAATCTCATCACGTTACTTCTAATTAATGTTGTTGGGTTTTAATTGTTCACTTAATTGGGATCGGAATGCTGTCAACCATTCTCGATGTTTAACAACCACCATGATAGTTAAATAAATTTATTCCTTTGCAGTAGGGAAAAACTGGCTTTACGCAAAACTGTAACCATAGAGCTTTCCACCAGCCATATATGCATATAGTACAGCTGTTTTATTCCATTACTCTCTATGTGTTACATTGCCAGCATATTCCATGTGCTGACCCGTTTTCGGGCTGCAACTTCTCATGTTGCAGACTTTTCAGACGATGAGTAAGGTGCTTTTAGGTCGTGGTTCTATACTCAGTGATGCCGTTGGAGTTGATGGACCCATTTATCTTCCGAGTCTTCCGCTGTTATCGTTATTAGATGGCCTTAAGCCATATTTATTGTAATAAGTTCTCTCTGAGACATCGATGTAATAAGTGTGTGATTGCCACTCTGCTATAAATCCTTCGATGTACTGTGTGGTGTCAGCATTACTGATCCAGGGATGACACCGGAGCACAGTAGACTTGATCCATTCGGGTCGGGTCGCCACAGGAGGCATGCTTTCATCATAGTAAATTTGCTCATCAAAACTTTGGGGACAAAAAATATCATCTTCAAACGTAGCATCCCCAAGCTTGTGGCTTTGCATATCATTAGCATCATGGATATTCAAGGAATTTATACTAACAACATTGCAATCATGCTCATCATTCAAATATTTAGTGCCAAACATTTTATAGATTTCTTCTTCTAGCACTTGAGCACAATTATCCTTTCCATCATACTCACGAAAGATATTAAAAAGATGAAGCGTATGAGACAAACTCAATTCCATTTTTTTGTAATTTTATAAACTAAACTAGTGAGAAAACAAGAAACTAAAAGACTCGATTACAAGATCTAAAGATATACCTTCAAGCACTCACCTCCCCGGCAACGGCGCCAGAAAAGAGCTTGATGTCTACTACACAACCTTCTTCTTGTAGACGTTGTTGGGCCTCCAAGTGCAAAGGTTTGTAGGACAGTAGCAAATTTCCCTCAAGTGGATGACCTAAGGTTTATCAATCCGTAGGAGGCATAGGATGAAGATGGTCTCTCTCAAGCAACCCTGCAACCAAGTAACAAAGAGTCTCTTGTGTCCCCAACACACCCAATATAATGGTAAATTGTATAGGTGCACTAGTTCGGCGAAGAGATGGTGATACAAGTGCAATATGGATGGTAGATAAAGGTATTTGTAATCTGAAATAATAAAAACAGCAAGGTAATGAATGATAAAAGTGAGCGTAAACGGTATTGCAATATGTGGAAATAAGGCCTAGGGTTCATACTTTCGCTAGTGTAAGTTCCCTCAACAATACTAACATAATTGGATCACATAACTATCCCTCAACATGCAACAAAGAGTCACTCCAAAGTCACTAATAGCGCAGAAAAAACGAAGAGATTATGGTAGGGTACGAAACCACCTCAAAGTTATTCTTTCCAATTAATCTGTTGGGCTATTCCTATAAGTGTCACAAACAGCCCTAGAGTTCGTAGTAGAATAACACCTTAAGACACAAATCAATCAAAAACCCTAATGTCACCTAGATACTCCAATGTCACCTCAAGTATCCGTGGGCATGATTATACGATATGCATCACACAATCTCAGATTCATCTATTCAACCAACACATAGGACCTCAAAGAGTGCCCCAAAGTTTCTACTGGAGAATCACGACGAAAACGTGTGCCAACCCCTATGCATAGGTTCATGGGCGGAACCCGCAAGTTGATCACCAAAACATACATCAAGTGAATCACATGATATCCCATTGTCACCACAGATATCCACGGCAACACATACATCAAGTGTTCTAAATCTTTAAAGACTCAATCCGATAAGATTACTTCAAAGGGGAAACTCAATTCATTACAAGAGAGAAGAGGGGGAGGAGAAACATAGGATCCAACTATAATAGCAAAGCTCGCGATACATCAAGATCGTGCCAAATCAAGAACATGAGAGAGAGAGAGATCAAACACATAGCTACTGGTACATACCCTCAGCCCCGAGGGAGAACTACTCCCTCCTCGTCATGGAGAGCACCGGGATGTTGAAGATGGCCACCGGAGAAGGATTGCCCCCTCCGGCAGGGTGCCGGAATGGGTCTAGATTGGTTTTCGGTGGCTACGGAGGCTTCTGGCGGCGGAACTCCCAATCTATTGTGCGTTCTGGAAGTTTTAGGGTATATGGAGTTATATAGGCAGAAGAAGCACGTCAGGGGAACTACGAGGGCCCCATGAGGCAGGGGGCGCGCCCCTACCCTCGTGAGCTCCTCCTTCCTTCCTTGACGTGGGGTCCATGTCCATCGGGTGGCTTTCGTTCCAAAAATAACTTCTCTAGTTGATTTTGTTCCATTTCGACTCCGTCTGATATTCCTTTTCTTCAAAACACTGAAATAAGCATAAAACAACAAATCTGGGCTGGGCCTCCGGTCAATAGGTTAGTCCCGAAAGTAATATAAAAGTGGGTAATAAAGCCCAATATTTCCCAAAACAGTAGAGAATATAGCATGGAGCAATCAAAAATTATAGATACGTTGGAGACGTATCAGTCACCCTTAGGAACAACAATTCGATCCTCGAAGAAAAGAGTATCTTTGTCATCAAGGCGATAGCACTTGTACTTGGGTTGGCTCTTGGCAATCCCAATCTTCACCTTCTTCACCATAGCATCAAGAAGTTGAGCCTCACGAATTTGATCTTCCAAAGTAGGAGAGACTTGGAGGTTGGCAAGGAATCCTTGAGGAACAACTTGGAGATTAAGTTTGCAGAAAGCTTCACAAAGATCCGGTTGGAAGGGCTTGAGAATCAAACTGCTGCTGTAAGGCTTCCTGCTCAAAGCATCAGCAATTACATTGGCCTTGCCTGGAGTATATTCAATACTCGGATTATACTCTTGAATCATTTCGACCCAACGAGTATGCCTGAGGTTGAGGTTGGGCTGAGTGAAGATGTACTTGTGACTCTTTTGATCAGTGAAGATGTCCACTTTTCTTCCCAACAAGAGATGTCTCCATGTTAAAAGAGCATGGACAACTGCCGCTAACTCGAGGTCAAGAGTGGGGTAGTTCTTTTCGTTGGGCTTCAATTGGCGAGAGGTATAGGCCACAACTTTCTTCTCTTGCATTAACACAACACCGAGACCTTGAAGGGAAGCATCACAGAAAACCTCAAATGGTTTGGATTCATCAGGAGGAGTCAGAACTGGAGCTGTGACTAACTTATCTTTGAGGGTGTTGAAAGCGATGTCACATTCAGGCGTCCAGACATACTTCACATGCTTCTGGAGAAGGTTGGAAAGAGGCTTCGCGATCTTAGAGAAATTCTCAACGAATGTTCGACAATAGCTTGCGAGCCCAAGGAAGCTGCGGAGTTGCTTCACATTATGAGGTGGTTCCCAATTCACAGTTGTAGACAGCTTCTCAGGATTAACAGTTATGCCCTTGGCGGAGATGATATGCCCAAGGTAGAGAACCTCATCGAGCCAAAACTCGCACTTTGAAAACTTCGCATAGAACTGATGTTCTCTGAGTTTGTCCAGCACCAATCTCAAGTGCTTGGCATGATCCTCCTTGTTCTTGGAAAAGACCAAAATGCCATCGAGATAGACCAAGACGAAGTCATTTGTGTAAGGGTTGAAGATGAAGTTCATCATGCGAGAGAATGTTGGAGGAGTGTTGACAAGGCCGAAAGACATGACAGTGTATTCATAGGACCCATAGCTTGTTCTGAATGTTGTCTTGGGGATATCTTGTTCATGAATGCGAATCTGATGATAGCCCATACGGAGGTCAAGCTTGGAGAATACTTGAGCACCTTTGAGTTGTTCGAAAAGCTCATTGATGTTGGGAAGTGGGTACTTGTTCTTTATGGTCTTCTTGTTCAATGGACGGTAGTCGACACAAAGTCGGTCCGTGCCATCCTTCTTCTTGACAAAAAGAACACCACAACCCCATGGAGAAGAACTCGGTCGGATGAGACCCATACGCTCTTGAATATCGAGTTGTTTCTTCAGCTCCTTCAACTCTTCTGGTCCAAGCTTGTAAGGACGTTTGCAAACAGGTTCCATGCCAGGCTCAAGATCAATGACAAATTCAACTGGCTGGTGAGGAGGCATTCCTGGAAGCTCTTTTGGAAAGACGTCTTGATATTCACAAACGACTGGAATCTGAGAGATGGCATTCAACTCGCCCTTCTCATTGAGAGAAAACAGTCGAATGGTATCATCACGAGCGGCAAAGACGATCACATCCTCAGACGAGTGTGTCAATTGAATCTGCCTGGCAGCACAATCAAGTTGAGCTTTGTGTTTAGAAATCCAGTCCATGCCGAGAATTAGATCAATATCCGAGTTACCAAGAACCATTGGAGAGGACAGAAATTTATAGTCTCGAAACTGAACAGAGACATCGGGAGCAACCAAACTAGAAGTTATAAGCTTTCCGGGAGAAACAACTTGCATGACTTTGGACAAAACCTCTGTGTCAACATTGTGCTTGGATGCAAATGGGAATGACAAGAAAGAATGTGATGCACCAGTATCAAAAAGAACTCTTGCAGGAATATCACTAACATGAAGGTTACCCATGATCACTTCTGACAAGTCCTCTGCATGAGTTACGTTCATCATGTTGACCTTGGCATGCTTGGGATTATGCTTGACCACTGCATTGCTGGCAGATCTCACAGGACGAGGAGGCGGAAGGCGCCTCTGGTGGAAGCATTTGTTTGCATAGTGACCCTTCTGCTGACACTTGTCGCACGTAACCTCTGAGAGCGGACGGTGATACGGAGCACTTGACCTTGGAGCATGAGACGAAGTTTTGTTCTGAAAGCCTGGGTTGGGTGGGTGGGAAGATCCATTGCCACCTTTGCTCTTCTGCTGATAAGGCTGACGGAACGGAGGAGGAGGAGGCAACCAGTACTTTTGCTGCTTAGCTGCCACTTGAGTTGATGAGGAAGAAGGAGTTGCATCCCTGACTCTCTTCTTAGAAGCATCACACTTGAGCTGAGCAGCCTCTTGCTTTAGTGCCATATTGTAGAACTCATCGTACTTTTTCGGCTCAAAAAGCATAGGAGCTAGTTGCAGATCTTCTCTGAGGCCACCTCTGAATTGATAAATCATGCTCTTCTCGTCAGGGACGTCTTGTTTAGCGAAGCGAGCGAGCCTCTGGAACATGATGTTGTATTGGTACACAGACAAGCTTCCTTGCTTCAGATTGCGGAACTCCTCACGCTTACTCTCAACAACACTCTGAGGAATGTGGTGAGCTTTGAAGTCTTGGCGGAAATCATCCCAGGTAATCACACGACCTCCTCTGGAATCTTTGTATTGTTGATACCACTCAGCAGCTTGGTCTTTGAGTTGGAACGAAGCAAACTTGACAAAGTCCTCAGGCCTGATGTTGCTACACTCAAAATGTTTGCAAATATCCACGAGCCAATCATCAGCGTCCGTGGCCTCGACACAGTTACTGAAAGACTTCGGCTGGTTTGTGAGGAACTGGTTGAGGGTAGCAAACTGAGTTTGATTGTTGCCATGGCCTTGATTTCCTTGGTTGCGCCCTTGCAAGAGTTGCACAATCAACTACGTGTTGGCGTTGGTAGCGGCCATCACAGCTTGCCATGCCTCCAGAGGTGGAGGTGGTGGCGGAGGTTCCGGATTCTAACGCGTTGGAGGAGCCATCCTGAAGAGGGTGACATCCGTTAGCATCTTGAAAGACATATATTCAAGCTGAATCAATGGATCGAAATTGCAACATATAGTCGTCACATTCGAACAAGAATGAACGAATGAATTCCAAATTAAATGATCACACTTCCATAAATTGAGAAGCCACTTAGATAGAGGTAGATGAATAAAACAACAAGGTACGGACATGAACAAATACTTGGTAAGGATTACCCAATCACAAACCAAATATCGGTGGAATAAATACTAGAGCTACATGAATTCCCACCTATGAAACTCCCGAAATTTTCCGGTTATGCAATCAGGTGTTGGGGATACAGGGGAAGCATAATATCTCACCCAAAACTAGCAAATCCTACATCCAGCTGTATCCATCCTTCAACACATAACCAAGAAACCTTCGGAAATCATTTACCTCAACCTTCGAAAAGCATCCATTATACGAGTTATGGCAATACTCCCGAACTCCCGCCCCAGTACTGGGTGGCGTCGAGGTTATCTCACCAACAACTGCATAAAAGAAATTTTCGATGTCGGCGAACTCAGGTATTCCAGAACTGCAACGATAAAATTGTGACGACAACACCTCGGAGCTCAACTCCCCGGGACACTGCCACAACCCCTAAATGTCGGGAGGCACCAAGAACAATGTTCTCGTCACAAAACCATTGGAATGATTCCAACATACCCGCGTGATCCTAAATTTTTTTTAGTGACATTTGAGAAGAGAAGAGTCAAAACTCTACGTCAGGATGCCTCACCAGAGCGACGAAGGGACTGAGGAGTAAAAAGAATCCTACTCTCCGATATATATATATATATAATCCTAAAAGACTCAAAACATTTTTCTAGACTCAACAATGCCAGCGATTCGATCAAGCAGGGGGCTCCTAAGTCGGGGAAGGCTCTGATTACCAACTTGTAACACCCACGATACGGCTATATCTCCCACGTGTCGGAGCACGACTTAGAGGCATAACCGCATTGTAGGCATGTCGCAAGAGGGGTAATCTTTACACATCCCATGTACTGAATAAGAAAGAGGTACAGAGTTGGCTTACAATTCGCCACTTCACACAAAACATAAATATAGCATTACATCATCCAGATACAATCAAGGTCCGAATATGGAACCAAAATAAAGACAACCCAAAATGCGAAAGATCCCCGATCGCCCCAACTGGGCTCCACTACTGATCGTCTGGAAAGGAAAATGTAGTAACGTCCTGAGTCCTCATCAAACTCTCACTTGAGTTCAGTCGCATCCCCTGGAATGGTATCATTGGCACCTGCATCTGGTTTTGGAAGTAATCTGTGAGTCACGGGGACTCAGCAATCTCACACCCTCGCGATCATGACTATTTAAGCTTATGGGTAGGTAAAAGGTAGTGAGGTGGAGCTGCAGCAAGCACTAGCATATATGGTGGCTAACATACGCAAATGAGAGCGAGAAGAGAAGGCAAAGCACGGTCGAGAAGCTACAAAGATCAAGAAGTGATCCTAGAACTACTTACGTTCAAGCATAACACGAGACCATGTTCTCTTCCCGGACTCCGCCGAAAAGAGACCATCACGGCTACACACGTTGTTGATGCATTATAATTAAGTTTAGTGTCAAGTTTTCTACAATCGGACATTAAAAAATTCCCATGTGCCCATAACCGCGGGCACGGCTTTCGAAAGTTCAAAACCCTGTAGGGGTGTCCCAACTTAGCCCATCACAAGCTCTCATGGTCAACGAAGGATATTCCTTCTCCCAGGACGACCCGATTAGACTCGGAATCCCGGTTACAAGACATCTCGACAATGGTAAAACAAGACCAGCAAAGACGCCCGATGTGCCGACATATCCCGATTGAAGTCGCACATATCTCATTCTCAGGGCACACCGGATGAGACATCCTACGAGTAAAACCAACCCTCAAGTTGCCCCGAGGTGGCCCCGCAGTCTACTCGTTTCGGACCAACACTCAGAGGACCACTGGCCCGGGGGGGTTTAAAATAAAGATGACCCTCGGGCTCGCGAAAACCCAAGGGAAGGTTATAGGTTGTTAGGCAAATGTAAAACCAAGGTTGGACCTTGCTGGAGGAGTTTTATTCAAGGCGAACTGTCAAGGGGTTCCCATTATAACCCAACTGCGTAAGGAACGCAAAATCAAGGAACCTAACACCGGTATGACGAAAACTAGGGTGGCAAGAGTGGAACAAAACACCAGGCATAAGGCCGAGCCTTCCACCCTTTACCAAGTGTATAGATGCATTAAAATAAGCAAGATACAATAATGATATCCCAACAATAAACATGTTCCAACAAGGAACAAACTCCAATCTTCACCTGCAACTAGCAATGCTATAAGAGGGGCTGAGCAAAGCGGTAACATAGCCAAACAAAGGTTTGCTAGGACAAGGTGGGTTAGAGGTTTGACATGGCAATATGGGAGGTATGATAAAACATGTGGTAGGTATCGAGGCATAGGCATAGCAATAGAGCGAGCAACTAGCAAGCAAAGATAGAAGTGATTTCGAGGGTATGGTCATCTTGCTTGCAAAGTTCTCCGAGTTGACGTAAGCTTGATCCTCGTAAGCATACTCAACGGGTTCCTCGATCACGTACTCGTCTCCCGGCTCTACCCAAGGCAAGAACACAAGCAAAGGCAAACACAATCAACCACGGTGCAATGCGCAAGCAACATGATGCAAAAACATGGCATGATATGCGGGATGTCATATGCAATGCATATGCGTGCTCTGGAAGGAAAAGATTGAACCAGGACTCAACTTGGCAAACCAAGTTTGCCACTAGAAAGATGAGTTGATTTCGGTCGAAATCGATATAAAGATCACTGGAATCGGATGCACGGTTTGCAAATGGCAAGCAAAACAACAATGGCACAATTCTGCGATTAACAACACGATGCCATCTAGAATGCAACAAGAAAATAAGCTACTGCACTCTAACATAGCAAAAAAGCACATGGAAGTGATCCAATCAAGATGCTTGACAAAAGATGAACACTGATCTATGGCTAAATCACACAAGAGCGGGTTCAAACAAGCATGGAAAAAGTGCAAAAGATAACAGCATCACAGACTTAGTGGAAATAACATGACAGGATTTAACATCAGGAAGCAATGTTTAGAGCAAGATAACAACATGCTAGAGGAACATATCCTGGCAAAGCAAAGCATGGCATGAAACTACTCAAAGCATATAACAAAAGTCCCTTACTGACCATAAGCCAAAAGGGATCAGAAAATATGATGGCACCCATGTAAACATAGCAAGTTCGTTAACAGATTCAGACTTAGCAGAAAACTGGACATGTCAAAAACAGAGTTACGTAGGCATGTTTGCGAGCTCGATGCACTCACCACAAGGCATCGCATGACAAACTAAGCATACATCCAGCAAGAAGACATGTTCAAGAAGCTAACCAAGGCAAGAACCATCTGATAACATGCAAGGATCAACTACAACAACCTTGGCAAAATTGAATAACATGTAAACAATCTGCCAGGAAAATTTATAGCAAAAGTAGAGCAAAATTGAGTCATGCTAGGTTACTCCATAAATGCAAACAAAGACATGGATGGATAGAACATAACAATATCTCAAAATCATCCTTACTGAACATGCTCAAAAGAGGCATGGATCACTCTGTAGCAACAAGAATACATGGCATAAAAATAACATCAGGGAAATGACTTAGAAGAATTCTAAGTCCCTGAAATCAGCAACATCACGAGAGCTACATTGCATGTTTGTGCTAGTCACCACATTGATCACAAAAATACATGGCAAACACCCCTGTAAAGATGGCATGGCATAGCCCAAAACACATGTAGGGCTCAAGTTCATAGGAGGCACACATTAATCTTGGCAAAAATGACAAAAGTCCATAATCTGTTAAGAAACAGAAACTAATGTTTTATAGCACTCTTGCAGCAGCATTTTAAGCATTAAGATGGACTCAAACAAGCATGGTTCAATGGAACGCAATGAAGAGCACATCTAGATGAACAATTTGATATAACACACGCGCAAAACGGAGCTACGGATGATGAGATATGGCCTGATGAACATAGCTAAAAAAATATGCAGAAAAAGGACTTAGGCAAAAATCGACCTAGGGTTTCTCAGATCTGGCGCGCGAACCAAGGACCGTCGCCGTTCTCGACGGAGTAGGAGGGTGCGCCGAAGGAAGGGGAAGTAGAATCCGGCCGGGGCGGCGAAGCTCGCCGGAGGGGGCGCGGGGCCGGAGCGGGCGCGGCGTCAGGCGGCGCGTCGCCAGGGCGGCGCGGCACCGCGGGGCGCGGCGCGGGGTCGGCGGGGCTCGCCGGCGTCGACGGCGGCCGGCGATGGCGGCTGCGGCGGCGAGGAGCGCCGGCGAAGGGGCGGCGGAGCGGAGCCGGGCGGCAGGGCAAGGCGCGGGGAGGCGCGGGGCGGCGATGGGCCGGGCGGGCCTGCGGGCTCGCCGGGCCGCGGCGGCGGGTGGCTGCGGAGGTGCCACGTCGCGCGACGGGAGTGGCTGAGGGCGGCGGCGGGATTTCGTCCGGCGTCGCCCGGACGTGTCCGGCGGCGTGGAGGGGAAGTTTTAGGGTTTCGTGTGCGATTTTGAACGGGGAGGCCTATTTATTGCTAGAGGGGGGCTAGGAGAGTCCAAATGGAGTGCGGTTATCGGCCATGTGATCGTGATCGAATGACCGAGAGGATGGAGGGGGTTTAGCTGGGTTTTGGGCCACTTTGGAGGGGTGTTGGGCTGCAACACACACGAGGCCTTTACGGTTCCTCGGTTAACCGTTGGGGTATCAAACGAACTCCAAATGGCACGAAACTTGACAGGCGGTCTACCAGTAGTGTACCAAGGCCACTTGGAAAGTCTCGGTCCAATCCGAGAACGCTTAACACCCGCACACGAAAAGAGGCAAAAGGGGGCGCCGGAGGACGTAGGAGTGCCGGAATGCAAAACGGACAACGGGGAAAATGCTCGGATGCATGAGACGAACATGTATGCAAATGCGATGCACATGATGACATGATATAAGATGCATGACAAGGACAAAAAGCAAAATAAAGACAAAAACCAACCGTGAGGGAATATCGTAACTTAGTGCCAAAAATGGCAAGAGTTGGAATACAAATATGGCAAGTTACATACGGGGCGTTACAATGCTCCCCGACAACAGCGCCAGAAAAAGGTCTTGATAACCCACAAGTATAGGGGATCGCAACAGTTTTCGAGGGTAGAGTATTCAACCCAAATTTATAGATTTGACACAAGGGGAGCCAAAGAATATTTGAAGGTATTAGCAGCTGAGTTGTCAATTCAACCACACCCGCAGATTAATTATCTGCAGCATAGTGATCAGTAGCAAAGTAGTTGGATTGTTTTGATAGTAGTGACAGCAGCAATAGTAACAGTAACAGTGATAGCAGTAGTTTTGTAGCAAGTGTAACAGTGATGATAGCAGTAGTAACTTAGCAGAAACAATATGGAAAAGTTCCTAGGCATTGGATCAGTGACTTGTTGGATGATATTCATCATGAGACAGTTATAACCTAGGGCGATACGACACTAGCTCTAGTTCATCGATATAATGTAGGCATGTATTCCATAAATAGTCATACATGCTTTATTAAAAGAACTTGCATGACATCTTTTGTCCTACCATCCCATGGCAGTGGGGTCCATATTGGAAACTAAGGGATATTAAGGCCTCCTTTTAATAGAGAACCGGAACAAAGTAGTAACACATAGTGAATACATGAACTCAAACTACGGTCATCACCGGGAGTGGGCCCGGTTGTTATCACTCCGGGGTTGCCAGATCATAACAGTAGTAGGTGACTATAACTTGCAAGATCGGATCTAGAACATGGATATAATGATGATAACATATACGGTTCAGATCTAAAATCATGGCACTCGGGCCCAAAGTGACAAGCATTAAGCATGGCAAAGTCAGAGCAACATCAATCTAAGAACATAGTGTATACTAGGCATCAGGCCCTAACAAAACTAACTCGATTACATGATGAATCTCATCCAACTCCTCACCGACCAGCGAGCCTACGAAGGAATTACTCACTCCCGATGGGGAGCATCAATGAATTGGCGATGGAGAAGGGTTGGTGATGATGAAGAACAAAGACCCCCCTCTCCGGATCCCCAAACGGACTCCAGATCTGCCCTCCCAAGGAAGAACAGGACTTGGCAGCGGCTCCGTCTCATGGATCACGATAATTCTTTCTCCCTGATTTTTTTGGAATTATGTGATTTTATAGCATCAGGGGGTTCATCAGCGGGGCCACCAGGTGGGTACGACCAACCTGGGCATGCCAGGAGAGGGGGGCGCGCCCTGGTTGGTTCTGCGCACCCAGGGGCCCCTCTCTGGTGGGTCTTGGCTCCAGAAATTCTTATTATTGGTATAAAAAATCCTCAGAAAGTTCCGTTCCATTCCGAGAACTTCTATTTCTGCACAAAAACAACACCATGGTAGTTCTGCTGGGAACAACATCAGTCCGGGGTTAGTTTCATTCAAATCATGCAAATTAGAGTCCAAAATAAGAGGAAAAGCGTGAGAAAAAGTAGATATGTTGGAGACGTATCAGTCATGTTGATGAGTAATTATGGTTTAGTAAGAATATTAATGTTAAGGTTTGTGATTCCCTGTGCAAGCACGAAAGTCAATAATTATGAAATGAAATTACATCCTACTTGCGGTGCATTATTCTGTGTTAGTTATGCTTAATGCTCGCCTATGAGATTTTTCGTTTCTTGTTTGGATGCTTCTCAATCTTTTGCTAGCCTTCACTTGCACTAAGTGGGATTAATACTTGTGCATCCAAAATCCTTGAACCCAACTTTGCCATATGAGTCCACTATACCTACCTATATGCGGTATTTCCATGCCGTTCGAAGCAAATTTGTATGTGCATCTCTAATTTTCAAAATAAATTTCCTTTTTGTGTGCTCATACCGCTCATGAAACAGTAGGGGTGGCTGATATTTTTCCATGATAGATGTGTTATTCTCAAGATGAGTGTTTATTAACTTGTCATTGCACGAGAGTACGACAAAGGTATTAGGGATGCCCAGTCCCGAAATGAAAAATGAATTTACTTTATGTTGTCAAATAATAAATTCATTGGAAAGTGTTGGTATGGACGGTACCCGTGGATTCAGTTAGCCGTGGAATGTGAAAGTATGGTGGAAAAAGGAATAAACTTTATTTTTTATTTGGGAACCACCTATGATATATCTAGCATGGAAATTATTGGGAACTACTCGATCATTTTCGTTGACAGGAAAAGCATGCCACCCAAAATGTTTTATCTCTATCTTTTTCGCTTTGAGCTCTGGCACCTCTAAAAATCCATACTCCCCACTGTGAAGGGCCTTTCTTTTTTACTTTATATGCAATTTTTTGAGTCTCCATCTTCTCTTATAAACACCAACTAAGGGGCACTATGATCATACTTGAGCATTGGGTATAGCTAATGTGCGAGTGTGTTTCATGAATGGATCAATGATTGAGCATAATGGGCTAGGGATAACTTGCTTTAGTGTTGATATTTTGAAAGATATGGTTGCTTGTTGATATGCTTGAGTATTGAAATTTTCATGTCAAAACTAGACTATTGCTTTGAATCATATAAAAGTCCAAATGTCCATTCTACAAAAGAAAAGAATATGTGATGAACATGATAGGCATCATTCCACATCAAAAATTATGTTTTTATCATTTACCTACTCGAGGATGAGCAGGAATTGAGATGGGGATGCTGATACGTCTCCAACGTATCTATAATTTTGATTGACCCATCCTGTTATATTATAATTCTTGGATGTTTTACAATCATTTTATAGCAACTTTATATCATTTTTGGGACTAACCTATTGACATAGTGCCCAATGCCAGTTGTTGTTTTTTTGCTTGTTTTTTACATCGCAGAAAATCAATACCAAACGGAGACCAAACGCAGCAAAACTTTTTGGAGATTTTTTCTGGACCAAAAGACACACGATGTGCCAAGGAAGTACCAAAGGGGGCTCCGAGGGGACCACAACCCACCTGGGCATGCCTGGGGGCCTAGGCGCGGCCTGGTGGATTGTGCCCACCTCGGCCGCCTCCCGCACCGCCTCTTCGCTCTATAAATACCCTGAAAATCCAAAAATCCTAGGGGGGTCAACGAAACACAATTCCAGCTGCCGCAAGTTCAAGAAACACCAGATCCAATCTAGACACCATCACGGAGGGGTTCATCATCCTCATTGGTGCCTTTCCGATGATGCGTGAGTATTTCATTATAGACCTTCGGGTCTGTAGTTAGTTGCTAGATGGCTTCCTCTCTCTCTTTTGATTCTCAATACAATGGTCTCTGATACGTCTCTGTCGTAACTACTTTGCCTAACGTTTTTTCTCTTGTTTTGGACTCTAATTTGCATGATTTGAATGAAACTAACCCGGACTGACGCTGTTTTCAGCAGAACTACCATGGTGTTGTTTTTGTGCAGATACAAAAGTTCTCGGATTGGAACGAAACTTCGCGAGGATTTTTTATTCAATAAATAAGAATTTTTGGAGTCAAGAACCATTGGAGGGGGGCACCTGGGTGGGCACAACCCACCAGCCCCCCCCTCCAGGTGTGCCCAGGTGGGTGATGGCAGCTAGAACTACGTCGGTATTTCCCCGGAGAGAGAGGGATGATGTAGCACAATGACGGTAGAGTATTTCCCTCAATTATTAAACCAAGGTATCGAACCAGTAGGAGAACCAAGAAACACAACGTAAATAGCCCATGCGCACAAATAACAACACCTCGCAACCCGACGAGTTAAAGGGGTTGTCAATCCCTTTCGGGTAACGGCGCCAGTTGCCGTGTGATGGGAGAAAGTTGTAAATATTGATAGATCGAACGGCAAATAAAATAAATTGAAGCAAGCTATTTTTGGATTTTTGGTTTAATAGATCTGAAAATAAAAGCAAGCAAAAGTAGATCGCAAAGGCAAATATATGAAAAATAAGACCCGGGGGCCTTAGGTTTCACTAGTGGCTTCTCTCGAGAAAAATAGCAAACGGTGGGTAAACAAATTACTGTTGGGAAATTGATGGAACATCAAATAATTATGACGATATCCAGGCAGTGATCATTACATAGGCATCACGTCCAAGATTAGTAGACCGACTCCTGCCTGCATCTACTACTATTACTCCACACATCGACCGCTATCCAGCATGCATCTAGTGTATTAAGTTCATGGAAAACGGAGTAATGCAATAAGAATGATGACATGATGTAGACAAGATCCGTTTATCTATATGGCGGTAGATATAGATCTCATCTCTTTATCCTTAGTAGCAACAATACATATGTGTCAGTTCCCTTTCTGTCACTGGGATCAAGCACCATAAGATCGAACCCACTAACGGGAACCTCTTCCCATTGCGAGATAAATAGATCGAGTTGGCCAGACAAAATCCAAATATCAGAGAAGAAATACGAGGCTATAAGAGATCACGCATAAAAGAGATCAAAGAAACTCAAATACTTTCATGGATATAAACACATAGATCTGATCATAAACTCGAAGTTCATCGATCCCAACAAACACACCGCAAAAGAGTTTCATCATATGGATCTCCAAGATACCATTGTATTGAGAATCAAGAGAGAGAGAGAGAGATGAAGCCATCTAGCTACTAACTACGTACCCGAAGGTCTATAAGGAACTACTCACGCATCATCATAGAGGCACCAATGGAAGTGGTGAACCCCTCCGTGATGGTGTTTAGATTGGATCTGGTGTTTCTGGACTCTACGGCGGCTGGATGAATATTTCGTCGACTCCCCTGGGGTTTTGGGAATATCTAGGTATTCATATAGCAAAGAGGTGGTCCAGGGGGCACCCGAGGTGGGCACAACCCACCTGGGCACGCCAGGGCCTCCTAGCGCGCCCTGGTGGGTTGTGCCCCCCTCGAGGCACCCCCAGGTGCAACCAGGGCCCATTGCCTTTCCTCTGGCCCTTAAAAAATCATCGTAAAGTTTCATGCCATTTGGACTCTGTTTGATATTGATTTCCAGCGATGTAAAAACATGAAAAAAACAGGAATTTGCACTGGGCACTATGTCAATAAGTTAGTACCAAAAAATGATATAAAATGACTATAAAATGATTATAAAACATCCAAGATTGATAATAAAACAGCATGGAACAATCAAAAATTATAGATATGTTGGAGATGTATAAGTGGGTTTTCCCCACCTGGTGGCCCCGTAGGCCTCAACCCTGGTACTATAAAATCACATATTTGGAGGAAAAAGTCAGGGAGAAAGAATTATCGCGTTTCACGAGATGGAGCCGTCGTCACCTCATGTTCTTCATCGAGAGGCCAGATCTGGAGTCCGTTTGGGGCTCCGGAGAGGGGGATCTTTGATCTTCATCATCACCAACCCTTCTCCATCACCAATTCCATGATGCTCCCCACCGGGAGTGAGTAAGTCCTTCGTAGGCTCGCTGGTCGGTGAGGAGTTGGATGAGATTCATCATGTAATTGAGTTAGTTTTGTTAGGTCTTGATCCCTAGTATCCATTATGTTCTGAGATTGATGTTGCTATGACTTCGCCATGCTTAATGCTTGTCACTTTGGGCCTGGGTGCCATGATTTCAGATCTGAACCATTTATGTTATCACCTTTATATCCATGTTTTAGATCTGATCTTGCAAGTTATAGTTACCTACTACGTGTTATGATCCGACAACCCCGGAGTGACAATAGTTGGGACACTTCTCGGTGATGGCCGTAGTTTGAGGAGTTCATGTATTCACTATGTGTTAATGCTTTGTTCCGGTTCTCTATTAAAAGGAGGCCTTAATATGCCTTAGTTTCCAACAGGACCTCGCTGCCACGGGAGGGTAGGACATAAGATGTCATGCAAGTTCTTTCATAAGCGTGTATGACTATTTACGGAATACATGCCTACATTATGTTTATAAACTGGAGCTAGTGTCATATCGCCCTAGGTTATGACTGTTATATGATGAATATCATCCAACGAATTCACCAATCCAATGCCAACAAATTTCTCTTATATTTTTTCTGCTAAGCTACTATTGCTGCTGTTACTATTGCACTTACTACAAAATCATTTCTATCACTGTTACTGTTACTATTGTTGTTGCTACTACAATCAAAACTATCATACTACTTTGCTACTGATCACTTTGCTGTAGGTAATTAATCTCTAGGTGTGTGGTCAAATTGACAACTCAGCTGCTAATACTTATTCTATGGCTCCCCTTGTGTCGAATCAATAAATTTGGGCTGAATACTCTACCCTCAAAAACTATTGCGATCCCCTATACTTGTGGGTTATCAAGACATTTTTCTAGCGCCATTGCCAGGGAGCATAGCTATATTTGTGGATTCACTTGGGATTATTATCAAATTATCACTATGAAGAATCTAAAGGATGCTAAGACAAAGATTTTTCCCTCCAAGATGAGGGGAGGTAAGGACTTGTCATCTAGCTCTGCACTTGATTCACCTTCTGTTATAAGTAAACTTGCAACACCGCCACATACTATTAATCCTGATATGTCGCAAGTTATTGATGATGCTACTTCTGCTATGAATGATATTTATGATAATGCTAGTACCTTGTTTGATGATAATGTGCCACTAGTTGACTTTCTTGATGAACAACTTGCTAGAACTAAAGCTTTTGAGAATGCTGAAACTGATGAAATTGTTGAAACTAATGAAGAGCTTGAAACTGAAAATCTTGAAACACCTATTACAACTAGTTCTCCTAGATATGAATTGCCAAAGGTACCGGAAGATTATGTTTTGGATGAGGAGACAACTAGAGACATTCTTGCTTGTAATGATAGAGATGATCTGGAAAAATTATTATGCAAGTATAAAGAAGAATCTTTGAATGCTAGAATGAAATGTGATCCTAAGTTTGCTACTTCACCTATCTTTGTTGATGATAAGGATTATGAATTCTCTGGCGACCCAGAGTTAATTACTTTGGTTGAACCTGATCCTTTCCATGGATATAAAACTGAAACTATTGTGGCACACCTTACTAAGTTGAATGGCATAGCCACTCTTCTTGCTCATGACGAGAAAATTCGCTACTATTATATTCTCAAATTATTCCCATTCTCATTAAAGGGTGATGCTAAGACTTGCTACAATACTCTTTCTCCTGGTTGTGTGCGTAGTCCCAAGGATATGATTTATTACTTCTCTGAAAATTATTTTCCTGCTCATAAGAAACAAGCTGCCTTACAGGAAATATTTAACTTTGTGCAAATTGAAAAATAGGGTCTCCCACAAGCTTGGGGGAGGCTTCTCCAATTGCTTAATGCTTTGCCTGATCATCCTGTTAAGAAAAATCAAATACTTGATATCTTCTATAATGGACTAACCGATGCTTCTAGGGATTTCCTAGATAGTTGTGCTGGTTGTGTTTTCAGGGAACGAACTATTGGACATGCTGAAGAATTATTGAATAACATATTGAAAAATCATGATGATTGGACTCTTCCCAAACCAGAACTCAAACCTACTCCGAAGAAGACGGGTATCTTATATCTTAGTCCTAAAGATATGCAAGAGGCAAAGAAATCTATGAAGGAAAAAGGTATTAAGGCCGAGGATGTCAAAAATTACCTCCTATTGAAGAAATACGTGGTCTTAATACACCACCACCACCTAAGGTGGTAGAGGTAAATTATCTAATGAAATTCAATGACAATGACAATCCTCACAATATGCATCCTAGTCAATGCCTTTATGAGTTTGAGAATTACATTAGAAAACAAGATCACTTCAATGCAAAAATGTTATGAAACAATTGAAATACAATTCTGATATGATTGCTCGCTTGAGTGACTTTTTATTTAGAATCTCAAATTATGTTAGAGGTGTGGGAAAACATGCCTCTATGGTTCAAACTCAACTAGAACAAGTTGCTAAATCTCAAAGAGAATTGCTTGATGAAATGAACAATAATATAAGTGATTTTGCTGTTAGAGTAGTAACTAGTGGAGGTAAAATGACTCAGGAACCACTTTATCCTGAGGGATACCCAAAAAGAATTGAACAAGGCTCTCAAAGAGTTAACATTGATGCACCTAGTCCTTCTAAAAATAAAAGGAAGAAGTAAAATGATAGGACTTTGCATGCCTCTTGTGAACCTGAAGTTGAAAAACCTCCTGATGCTACTAATGATGTTTCTATTACTGATGCTGAAACTCAATCCGGTAGTGAACACTCACCTTCTGATAATGAAAAAGATAATGATGAGGTTCATGAAAATACTCAAATAAATAATAAAGAACTAGACAATGATGTTGATATAGAATGGCTGACAAATCAACAGCAATACCTATCGGTATTTGTGAGGATGTGCTCGTTGTTGTTGCTAATGTTACTATTTTGACTGACTTCGTTATACTTGAGATGCCCGAGAACAAAAACATGTCGATTATCCTTGGTAGACCCTTCTTGAATACTGCACACGCTGTTATTGATTGCAATAAAAGCAAGGTCACTTTTCATATCATTGGTAATGAGCATACGATGCACTTTCTGAAGAAACAATTCTAAGTGAATGGTATTAATGTCATTGAAAAATCTCCGACAATCACTATTGGAAGTTTTCAACTACCTCTACCTACCGTTAAAAACATATATGAAATGCTTATTGTTGGGGACATTCATATCCCCATTGAGGCAACTTAGTGATTTATGAAAGTTCTTCGGTTTCATGCTAATCGGAAGTGGTTGTTAATAAGACTTGATCAACCTTATTAATGGATCATTTTTAGAGGTATGAAGTTGATGAATTTAGTGAGCACTACCTTCTGTCCCTACCTTTTATTTTCTGTTTTTATTAGTTAAATAAAAATAAATGCCATGTTTTGTCTGTTTTCTGAATTTTCCATGCAATAAAAAATGACCCAAAAATAAAAGTTGTCAGAATGCCCTGAAAATGTAATATGATTTTTTCCTGAATATTTGAGAATTTTTGGTGCAAATAATATAATAGGGAGGTGCACCTGGTGGGCACAACCCACCTGGGTGCGCCAGGACCCCCAGGCGCGCCCTGGTGGGTTGTGGTCCCCACGTGGGCCCCCTCACTTATCTCTTCATCCCACATCACCACCTAACTCCAGAAAAAATTCACCATTACTCTCTCTCTCTCTCTCTCGTGTTCTTGCTCTCAAACCAGCGGATTTCGATCTCTTTGCTTGAAGCTCTGTTTCCGAAACTGTTTCGGGGGATTGTTGCTTGGTACGCGACTCCTCCGTTTGTCCAATTAGTTTTTGTTTCAGTGGTTTATATTTTGAATAATTAGCTACTCTTGGTGCTGCTGTAGATGAGCTTGCATGTTGAATTCTTAGAGTTCTAAGTAGTTTGAATGCTTGATATGGCCTCTATGCATCCCTATGAGTAGTTGCTATCAATCTTGTGAAGCTCTATTAACAATTTTTTGTGACCCAAAATTTTTCAGAAAATCGTACGCAAATATGATGTACCTCTTTGGAAGGAGTTCTTCGAGGAGGAGCTCCTCGGAGGCATCTTCTAGTAGCAGTTCGGCTCATCTGTCTTACGTTGAACCAAGTGAAAATTCTATATGAGATGTCACCACCGAATCATGTTTATGGCCATGCAACGATTATATGGTGTGTGTGTGTGGGCATTAAGGAAGAACTTGAGCAATATGTTCACAATGCCGAGCTCGGTCCCTACATTTCAGACAAGTGCAACCAACACCTCAACCTCACTGAATCATTTACAAAAGAATTTAAATTCCATCTTCATGAGTCTAGGGTGTCATTTGAATTGTTGAAAACACACAAGTACAGGGGATCGTTTGTAGCCTTCTTCGATAAATAAGAGTGTCGAACCCAACGAGGAGCTAAAGATAGAACAAATATTCCCTCAAGTTCTATCGACCATCGATACAACTCTACGCACACTTGACGTTGCTTTACCAAGAAGAAGTATGAAACTATTTTGCAAGAATAAAACTATGAGTAATTAGAGAGAATAAAACAACGAATAAATTGCAAGGTAATAGAAGTGTATGGCTTTTGTCAACACAAAAGTCATTTGTCCTAGGCAATCGATAACAAGTACCGGTAATCATTGTTGTAATTCCATATGAGGGACAGGCATGAGCTAACATACTTTCTCTACTTGGATCATATGCACTTATGATTGGACCCGTAGCAAGAATCTACAACTACTAAAGATCATTAAGGTCATGAAACCCAACCATAATATTAAGTATCAAGTCCTCTTTATCCCATACACAACAACCCACCTACTCGGGGTTTAAGCTTCTGTCACTCTTGCAACTCACCATAAGAAAATCATGAACGTATTGCAGCACCCTAGAGCGGGGACCCCTCACGTTTGCGCGAGACGGAGGGCACCGTAGGACAGCACCACATATAAAATATACAATCATACCAACCAAGATCAGAATTAACCCACAGGACAAAACGGATCTACTCAAACAACATAGGATGGCCAAATATCATTGGGAAATAATATATGGAGTTGAGAACCATGTTTAAGTAGATATTACAGCAGGGAGAAGGGAGGTTACACCGCTGCATAGAGGGGGAGAGAGTTGGTGCTGACGGTAGCAAGATTGCTGATGTAGATCGTCGTCACGATCCTTGCCCCGGCAGCACTCCGGCGCCACCGGGAGAGAGGGGGGATAGCCCCCTCCTCCTTCTTCTTCCTTGGCCTCCCCCTAGAAGGGAGGACAGTTCCCCCTCTGGTCCATGGCCTCCATGGCGGCGGAGGGGCAGGAGCCCCTCTGAGATTGGATCTCCCTCTCTGTTCTCTTCTGTTTCGCGCTCCCCAGATCTGGCCCAAAACCGTTTCTTATATTCCCGGAGATCCGTAACTCCGATTACGCTGAGATTTAACATGATTTTTTCCGGATATAAGCTTCCTTGTGCATGAAGTAGAGACCCAACCGACCTATGAGGTGAGCATAAGACACCTGGGTGCGCCTGGGGCCTGGGGCGCACCCTGGTGGGTTGTGGGCACTATGGGCCCCCGTTTGCATTGATTCCACCTCCCAAAAATCACATATATTCCAAAATAATCCTCCATAAACTTTTATCGTGTTTGGACTTTGTTTGATATGGATTTTCTACGAAACAAAAGCATGCGAAAAATAGGAACTAGCACTGGGCACTATATCAATAGGTTAGTCCAAAAAATCATATAAAAGGTTGCCAAAAATATGTGAAAGTTGTATAATATTAGCATGAAACAATCAAAAATATAGATACGACGAAGACGTATCAGCATCCCCAAGCTTACTTCCTGCTCGTCCTCGAGCAAAATTATAAAAAGGATAATTTTTGATGTGGAATGCTACCTAGCATAAACTTGATCATATATCTAATCATGGCATGAATATTAAGACACGAGTGATTCAAAGCAATAGTCATCAATACTCAGGGATCCCAACAAACAATCATGTCTTTCAAAATATCAACACTAAAGAAAGCTATCCCTACAAACTCATATAATCTTGTCATGCTCTGTCTTCTTGACACAAAGTATTTATCATGCACAACCCCGATGACAAGCCAAGCAATTGGTTCATATGGTTCATACTTTTTAACGCGCTTCAGCTTTTTCAACCCTCACGCAATACATGAGTGCGAGCCATGGATATAGCACTACGGGTGGAATAGAGTATGATAATAGGGGTAAATATAGAAAAGACAAAAAAGTAAGGAAGTCTCACACCGACGCGGCTGACCAACGGGCTATATGGAGATGCCCATCAATCGATGTCAATGCGAGGAGTAGGGATTGCCATGCAACAAATGCATTAAGAGCTATAAGTGTATGAAATTTCAATATGAAAACTAAGTGGGTGTGCATCTAATCCTATAATGAAAAATTCCCACTAGTATATGAAAATGACAACATAGGAGACTCTCGATATGAAAAACATGGTGCTACTTTGAAGCACAAGTGTGGAACTAGCATGCCCCTTCTCTCTCTTTTTCTTTTTTTTTTCTTTTTTTCTTTTTTTTTCTTTTTTTCTTTTTATATTTTTTACATATTTCTCTCTCTCATTGTCCGAAGTCTCATCCTGACTTGTGGGGGAATCATAGTCTCCATCATCCTTTCTTCACTAGGGCAATGATCTAAAAATGAATAATTGATGATCATCACACTTCTATTTACTTACAACTCAATATTACAACTCGATGCCTATAACAAAATATGACTCTATATGAATGCCTCTGGCAATACCAGGATGTGCAATGATCTAGCGTAACATGCATAAAAATGATGAACGGTGGCTGAGCCACAAATACTATGTCAGCTATATGATCATGCAAAGCAATATGACAATGAATGCTCAAGTCATCAAAATGGAAGCGGTGGAAGTTGCATGGCAATATATCTCAGAATGGCTATGGAAAGACCATAATAGGTAGGTATGGTGGCTATTTTGAGGAAGATATAATCAGGCTTATGTGTGATAGAGCGTATCATATCACGGGGTTTGGATGCACCGATGAAGTTGGCACCGACTCTCGAGGTGAGAAAGGGCAATGCACGGCACCGTAGAGGCTAGCAAATTGCTAAAAGGTAAGAGTGCGTATATTCCATGGACTCACATTAGTCATAAAGAACTCATATACTTATTGCAAAACTTTATTAGCCCTAGAAGCAAAGTACTACTATGCATGCCCCTAGGGGGATATATTGGTATGAAAAGACCATCGCTAGTCCCCGACCGCCACTCATAAGGAAGACAATCAATAATAAATCATGCTCCAACTTCATAGCATAACTAGAGACTATACGTGCATGCTTCGGGAATCACAAACCTTAACACCAATATTCTTACTAACCACAACCGTTTACTAGTACCTCCCACATATTCCATCTCTATATCGCAAAACTATTGCAGGGAATCAAACATATCATATTCAGTGGTCCATAAGTTTTATGAAGGATTTCATGACTAACCATGCAACTAACCAATTCCTGTTGACTCTCTAAATAGATATAAGTGAAGCATCAGAGTTTAATTCTTTCTACAAAAGATCATGCTCTAACAAATATAAGTGAAGCAAAATAGCATTCTTCAAATAATGGTTTTCTATGTGAAGAGAAATAGGCAATCAAAACTTCAATTGATATAAGTGAAGCACATGAAGCATTCTATAAAGCCATACTAAAAAGATATTAGTGAAGTGCAATGTGCATTCTATAAATCAACCATGGACTATCTCATACCAGCATGGTGCATAAAATAAAAATGAAAAATAAACACAAAAGATGCTCCAAGATTTACACATATCATGTGAACGAAACAAAGACAAAAACATACCGATACTTGTTGAAGAAAGATGGGATGCCTTCCGGGCATCCCCAAGATTAGATGCTTGAGTCTCCTTTAATATTTACTTGGGGTGCCTTGGGCATCCCCAAGCTTGATATCTTGCCTCTCCTCCTTCTCCTCATATCGAGACCTCCTCGATCTTTGATCACTTCATCCACACAAAACTCAACAGAAAGCTCAGTAAGATCCGTTAGTATAATAAAGAAAATCACTACTATAAGTATTGTTGCAAACCAATTCATATTTTGTTTTTGCATTTTAGCTACTGTAATATAACTTTTCCATGTCTTATACCACCGATAAAAATCGATAGTTTCATCAAAATAAGCAAAACAATGCATCAAAAACAGAATCTGTCTTAAACCGGACAGTCTGTAGTAATCTGAACATTCCATAGTTTTGGTACCCCAAAAATTCTAAAAAATTAGGATTTAATAAAAAATTTGTATAGAAAGACTGTGCAAAAAATTTCAGAAGCTTTTGACATTCCAATAAAAAATGTAAAATCACGCACTACAGCTAAAGTTTATGTTTTTGCACCGCACATACCAACAAGTAATCTAATCATCCAAAAGGCAAATCTTGGCACAATAATTTTACAATACAATCTATTCGTAAAAGGGGATAATTATTTTTGTTGAAAATTTTCTATAGTTAAGATTCACAAATTTCCATGCGCATGAACAAAGTTCAAGGCTAGCTCCTACTTTCATAATGCTCGTCCCTCTCACTTTCACTTTTCTTTTTGTGAAGTTTTAAGTTCCCCTCTATATTTTTTTTGTTTTTAAACTTCATAAAAGCACTCAAAAAAAATAAATGACTCTCTAGAACTTTCGGGTTGTCTCCTGGCAGCGCTTTCTTTAAAGCCATTAAGCTAGGCATAAAGTGCTCAAGTAATGAATCCACCCGGATCCCAAGGTATATCAAAGCCAAATTTAATTAGCAATGATTTGGAATTTAGTAGTGAGCACAAAGCAACATATATCATGCAATGACGAAGTCTAACTCTCTTCCTATGCATCGGCATGTCATAAAAGAACAATTCATGCACATCAAGTAAAGGCCAATGCATAGTATAAGCAGTTTCTTGCAATTTTATCGTGTTGGAAACATAGAGAGGCGGAGATATAGTTCCTCTCTTATAATAATTGCAAGTAGGAGAAGAAATCACATGCATATTATATTCATGAAAATTATCATGTGCAATGTAGAATGCAACCCATTAATATAATCCTTAATAAGTGCAAACTTCTCTGATATAGTGTAGTTTGGAGAATTCAAAAAGATAATAGGACTATCATGTGCGGGTGAAATAGCAACAATTTCATTCTTAACATAAGGAACTATAGCAAGTTCATCTCCATAAGCATAATTCATATTGGCATCTTAGCCACAAGCATAGCAAGCATCAAGTTCACCAAAAAGGGATATTCTAAAAGAATCAATGGGATCATAGCAATTACCATAGCATTCATCCTTCGGTACGAATGAAGGGGCATTAAACAATGTATGAGTTGAAGTGTTACTCTCATTAGAAGGTGGGTATGGGTAGCTAATCCGCTCTTCCTCCGTTTTTTCTGCGCTCTCCTCATCATCTTTTTCATCCAATGAGCTCGCAGTTTCATCAATTTCTTCTACCATAGACTCCTGCAAAATATTAGTCTCTTCATGGACAGCGGAGACTTTCTCAATGAATACATCAATATAATAATTGAATTTATAATTATCATAGCAATATTTAAGGATAGCAACATTTTCAGGTCTATAAACTGAATCATCAAAATCTTCAAACTTTTCAAACAAAGATTCAATTTCATAAGCACCATTGAAGGCAAAAAATTCTTCTATTTGTTCCACATCATAATAATCATATCTACGATTAGCATAAGAAGCTAAGGTTTCATTATCATTAAATTTGCATGAAAAGGGAAGGTGAGGGAGTCCTGGATTAGGGGGTCTCCGGACAGCCGGACTATATCCTTTGGCCAGACTGTTGGATTATGAAGATACAAGATTGAAGACTTCATCTCGTGTCCGGATGGGACTCTACTTGGCGTGGAAGGCAAGCTAGGCAATACGGATATGTATATCTCCTCCTTTGTAACCGACCTTGTGAAACCCTAGCCCCTTAGGTTTCTATATAAACCGTAGGGTTTTAGTCCGTAGGACAACATACAATCATACCATAGGCTAGCTTCTAGGGTTTAGCCTCTGTGATCTCGTGGTAGATCTACTCTTGTACTACCCATATCATCAATATTAATCAAGCAGGACGTAGGGTTTTTGTTGGGGAACGTAGCAGAAAACAAAAATTTTCCTACGGTTTCACCAAGATCCATCTAGGAGTTCATCTAGCAACGAGTGATCGGATTGCATCTACATACCTTTGTAGATCATGCGCGGAAGCGTTCAAAGAACGGGGATGAGGAAGGCGTACTCGACGTGATCCAAATCACCGGAGATCCTAGCGCCGAACGGATGGCACCTCCGCGTTCAACACACGTACGGTCAGCGTAACGTCTCCTTCTTCTTGATCCGGCAAGGGGGAAGGAGAGGTTGAGGGAGATGGCTCCAACAGTAGCACGACGGCGTGGTGTTGATGGAGCTGCAGTACTCCGGCAGGGCTTCGCCAAGCACTATGGAGGAGGAGGATGTGTTGGAGAGGGAGAGGAAGGCACCAAAGATCAAGGGTGAGAAGTCCTCCATCTCCCCACTATATATAGGAGGGCCAAGGGGGCGGGGCGCCGGCCCTAGGAGATCTAATCTCCTAGGGGGGTGCGGCCAAGGGGAGGAATCCCTCCTCCCCAAGGCACCTAGGGGTGCCTTCCCCCTTTGGGACTCTTCCCTCCTAGAAACCCTAGGCGCATGGGCCTCTTGGGGCTGGTGCCCTTGGCCCATGTAGGCCAAGGAGCACCCCCTACAGCCCATGTGCCCCCCCGGGACAGGTGGCCCCACCCGGTGGACCCCCGGGACCCTTCCGGTTGTCCCGGTACAATACCGGTGACCCCGAAACTTGTCCCGATGCCCGAAATAGCACTTCCTATATATAATTCTTTACCTCCGGACCATTCCGGAACCCCTCGTGACGTCCAGGATCTCATCCGGGACTCCGAACAACATTCGGGTTACTGCATATACATATCCCTACAACCCTAGCGTCACCGAACCTTAAGTGTGTAGACCCTACGGGTTCGGGAGACATGTAGACATGACCGAGATCATTCTCCGGTAAATAACCAACTTCGGGATCTGGATACCCATGTTGTCTCCCACATGCTCCTCGATGATCTCATCGGATGAACCACAATGTCGAGGATTCAATCAACCCCGTATACAATTCCCTTTGTCAATCGGTATGTTACTTGCCCGAGATCCGATCGTCGGTATCCCAATACCTCGTTCAATCTCATTACCGGCAAGTCACTTTACTCGTACCATAATGCATGATCCCGTGACCAGACACTTGGTCACTTTGAGCTCATTATGATGATGTATTACCGAGTGGGCCTAGTGATACCTCTTCGTCATACGGAGTGACAAATCCCAGTCTTGATCCGTGTCAACCCAACAGACACTTTTTGAGATACCCGTAGTATACCTTTATAGTCACCCAGTTACGTTGTGACGTTTGGCACACCCAAAGCACTCCTACGGTAACCGGGAGTTAAACGATCTCATGGTCTAAGGAAAGGATACTTGACATTGGAAAACTCTAGCAAACGAACTATACGATCTTATGCTATGTTTAGGATTGGGTCTTGTCCATCACATCATTCTCCTAATGATGTGATCCCGTTATCAATGACAACCCATGTCCATAGTCAGGAAACCGTGACTATCTGTTGATCAACGAGCTAGTCAACTAGAGGCTTAATAGGGACATGTTGGTGTCTATTATTCACACATGTATTACGATTTCCGGATAACACAATTATAGCATGAATAAAGACAATTATCATGAACAAGGAAATATAATAATGATCCTTTTATTATTGCCTCTAGGGCATATTTCCAACAGTCTCCCACTTGCACTAGAGTCAATAATCTAGTTACATTGTGATGAATCGAACACCCATGGAATTCTGGTGTTGATCATGTTTTGCTCTAGGGAGAGGTTTAGTCAACGGATCTGCTACATTCAGGTCCGTATGTACTTTACAAATATCTATGTCTCCATCTTGAACATTTTCATGAATGGAGTTGAAGCGACACTTGATGTGCCTTGTCTTCTTGTGAAACCTGGGCTCCTTGGCAAGTGCAATAGCTCCAGTGTTGTCACAGAAGAGTTTGATTGGCCCCGACGCATTGGGTATGACTCCTAGGTCGGTGATGAACTCCTTCACCCAAATTGCTTCATGCGCTGCCTCCGAGGCTGCCATGTACTCCGCTTCACATGTAGATCCCGCCACGACGCTCTGCTTGCTACTGCACCAGCTTACTGCCCCACCATTCAAAATATACACGTATCCGGTTTGTGACTTAGAGTCAGCCAGATCTGTGTCGAAGCTAGCATCGACGTAACCCTTTACGACGAGCTCTTCGTCACCTCCATAAACGAGAAACATTTCCTTAGTCCTTTTCAGGTACTTCAGGATATTCTTGACCGCTGTCCAGTGTTCCTTGCCGGGATTACTTTGGTACCTTCCTACCAAACTTACGGCAAGGTTTACATCAGGTCTGGTACACAGCATGGCATACATAATAGAACCTATGGCTGAGGCATAGGGGATGACACTCATCCCTTCTATATCTTCTGTCGTGGTCGGACATTGAGCTGAGCTCAGTTTCACACCTTGCAACACAGGCAAGAACCCCTTCTTAGACTGATCCATATTGAACTTCTTCAATATCTTATCAAGGTATGTGCTTTGTGAAAGACCTATGAGGCGTCTTGATCTATCTCTGTAGATCTTGATGCCTAATATATAAGCAGCTTCTCCAAGGTCCTTCATTGAAAAACTCTTATTCAAGTAGGCCTTAGTGCTGTCCAAGAGTTCTATATCATTTCCCATCAAAAGTATGTCATCTACATATAATATGAGAAATGCTACAGAGCTCCCACTCACTTTCTTGTAAACGCAGGCTTCTCCATAAGTCTGTGTAAACCCAAACGCTTTGATCATCTCATCAAAGCGAATGTTCCAACTCCGAGATGCTTGCACCAGCCCATAAATCGAGCGTTGGAGCTTGCAGACCTTGTTAGCATTCTTAGGATCGACAAAACCTTCCAGCTGCATCATATACAATTCTTCCTTAAGGAAACCATTAAGGAATGCCATTTTGACGTCCATTTTCCATATTTCATAATCATAGAATGCGGCAATCGCTAACATGATTCGGACGGACTTCAGCTTCGCTACCGGTGAGAAAGTCTCATCATAGTCAACCCCTTGAACTTGTCGATAACCCTTAGCGACAAGCCGAGCTTTATAGATGGTCACATTACCATCCGCGTCTGTCTTCTTCTTAAAGATCCATTTATTTTCTATGGCTCGCCGCTCTACGGGCAAGTCAGTCAAAGTCCATACTTCGTTTTCATACATGGATCCTATCTCGGATTTCATGGCTTCTAGCCATTTGTCGGAATCCGGGCCCGCCATCGCTTCTTCATAGTTCGAAGGTTCACCGTTGTCTAACAACATAATTTCCAAGACAAGGTTGCCGTACCACTCTGGTGCAGAACGTGTCCTTGTGGACCTTCGAATTTCAGTAGGAGCTTCATCAGAAGTATCTTGATCATCATCATTAACTTCATCTCTAGTCGGTGCAGGCACCTCAGGAACATTTTCTTGAGTTGCGCCATTTTCCGGTTCAAGAGGTAATACTTCATCAAGGTCTACTTACCTCCCACTTACTTCTTTTGAGAGAAACTCTTTCTCTAGAAAGGACCTATTCTTGGCAACAAAGATCTTGCCTTTGGATTTGAGGTAGAAGGTATACCCAATAGTTTCTTTAGGGTATCCTATGAAGACGCATTTCTTCGAATTGGGTTCGAGCTTTTTAGGTTGAAGTTTCTTGACATAAGCATCGCATCCCCAAACTTTTAGAAACGACAGCTTAGGTTTCTTCCCAAACCATAATTCAAACGGTGTCGTCTCAATGGATTTCGATGGAGCCCTATTTAAAGTGAATGCGGCAGTCTCTAAAGCATAGCCCCAAAAAGATAGCGGTAAATCGGCAAGAGACATCATAGATCGCACCATATCTAATAGAGTGCGATTACGACGCTCGGACACACCATTACGCTGAGGTGTTCCAGGCGGCGTGAGCTGTGAAACTATTCCACATTTTCTTAAGTGTGTGCCAAACTCGTGACTCAAGTATTCTCCCCCACGATCTGATCGTAGAAACTTGATTTTTCTGTCACGTTGATTCTCAACCTCACTCTGAAATTCCTTGAACTTTTCAAAGGTCTCGGACTTGTGTTTCATTATGTAGACATACTCATATCTACTCAAGTCATCAGTGAGGGTGAGAACACAACGATAGCCACCGCGAGCCTCAACACTCATTGGACCGCAGACATCAGTATGTATGATTTCCAATAAGTTGGTTGCTCGCTCCATTGTTCCTGAGAACGGAGTCTTGGTCATTTTACCCATGAGGCATGGTTCGCACGTGTCGAATGATTTGTAATCAAGAGACTCTAAAAGTCCATCAGCATGGAGCTTCTTCATGCGTTTGACACCTATGTGACCAAGGCGGCAGTGCCACAAGTATGTGGGACTATCATTATCAATCTTACATCTTTTGGTACTCACACTATGAATATGTGTAGCATTACGCTCGAGATTCATTAAGAATAAACCATTTACCATCGGAGCATGACCATAAAACATATCTCTCATATAAATAGAACAACCATTATTCTCGGATTTAAATGAGTAGCCATCTCGTATTAACCGAGATCCTGGTACAATGTTCATGCTCAAACTTGGCACTAAATAACAATTATTGAGGTTCAAAACTAATCCCATAGGTAAATGTAGAGGTAGCGTGCCGACGGCGATCACATCGACCTTGGAACCATTCCCGACGCGCATCGTCACCTCGTCCTTCGCCAGTCTCCGCTTATTCCGCAGCTCCTGCTTTGAGTTACAAATGTGAGCAACTACACCGGTATCAAATACCCAGGAGCTACTACGAGTACTGGTAAGGTACACATCAATTACATGTATATCACATATACCTTTCGTTTTGCCGGCCTTCTTGTCCGCTAAGTATTTGGGGCAGTTCCGCTTCCAGTGACCACTTTCCTTGCAATAAAAGCACTGAGTCTCGGGCTTAGGTCCATTCTTTGGCTTCTTCCCGGCAGCTTGCTTGCCGGGCGCGGCAACTCCCTTGCCGTCTTTCTTGAAGGTTTTCTTACCCTTGCCTTTCTTGAACTTAGTGGTTTTATTCACCATCAACACTTGATGTTCCTTTTTGACTTCTACCTCTGCTGATTTCAGCATTGCAAATACTTCAGGAATGGTCTTTTCCATCCCCTGCATATTGAAGTTCATCACAAAGCTCGTGTAGCTCGGTGGAAGCGACTGGAGGATTCTGTCAATGACCGCGTCATCCGGGAGATTAACTCCCAGCTGAGTCAAGCGGTTATGTAACCCAGACATTGTGAGTATATGCTCACTGACAGAACTATTTTCCTCCATCTTACAGCTGAAGAATTTGTCGGAGACTTCATATCTCTCGACCCGGGCATGAGCTTGGAAAACCATTTTGAGCTCTTCGAACATCTCATATGCTCCGTGTCTCTCAAAACGCTTTTGGAGCCCCGGCTCTAAGCTGTAAAGCATGCCGCACTGAACGAGGGAGTAGTCATCGGTACGTGCCTGCCAAGCGTTCATAACGTCTTGTTCTGCAGGGAGAACAGGTGCGTCACCTAGCAGTGCTTGTAGGACATAATCTTTCTTCGCAGCTATGAGGATGATCCTCAGGTTCCGGACCCAGTCCGTGTAGTTGCTGCCATCGTCTTTCAGCTTGGTTTTCTCTTGGAACGCATTGAAGTTGAGGACTACGTTGGCCATTTGATCTACAAGACATATTGTAAAGATTTTAGACTAAGTTCATGATAATTAAGTTCATCTAATCAAATTATTCAATGAACTCCCACTTAGATAGACATCCCTCCAGTCATCTAAGTATAACATGATCCGAGTGAACTAGGTCGTGTCCGATCATCACGTGAGACGGACTAGTCAACGTCGATGAACATCTTCATGTTGATCGTATCTTCTATACGACTCATGCTCGACCTTTCGGTCTTCTGTGTTCCGAGGCCATGTCTGTACATGCTAGGCTCGTCAAGTCAACCTAAGTGTTTTGCATGTGTAAATCTTTCTTACACCCGTTGTATGTGAATGTTAGAATCTATCACACCCGATCATCACGTGGTGCTTCGAAACAACGAACTGTCGCAACGGTGCATAGTTAGGGGGAACACTTTCTTGAAATTAGTATGAGGGATCATCTTATTTACTACCGTTGTTCTAAGTAAACAAGATGCAAAAACATGATAAACATCACATGCAATCAAATAATAATAGTGACATGATATGGCCAATATCACATAGCTCCTTTGATCTCCATCTTGGGGCTCCATGATCATCTTGTCACCAGCATGACACCATGATCTCCATCATCATGATCTCCATCATCGTGTCTCCATGAAGTTGCTCGCCAACTATTACTTCTACTACTATGGCTAACGCGTTTAGCAATAAAGTAAAGTAATTTACATGGCGTTTCTCAATGACACGCAGGTCATACAAAAAATATAGACAACTCCTATGGCTCCTGCCGGTTGTCATACTCATCAACATGCAAGTCGTGATTCCTATTACAATAGCATGAATATCTCATACATCACATATAGATCATTCACAACTTTGGCCATATCATATCACAAAGCACTTGCTGCAAAAACAAGTTAGACGTCCTCTAATTGTTGTTGCAAGTTTTACGTGGCTGAAGTAGGGTTCTAGCAAGAACGTTTTCTTACCTACGTGAAAGCCACAACGTGATTTGTCAACTTCTATTTACCCTTCATAAGGACCCTTTTCATCGAATCCTCTCCAACTAAAGTAGGAGAGACAGACACCCACCAGCCACCTTATGCAACTTGTGCATGTTAGTCAGTGGAACCGGTCTCACGTCAGCGTACGTGTAAGGTTGGTCCGGGCCGCTTCATCCCACAATACCGTTGAAGCAAGATAAGACTATTAGCGGCAAGAAAGTTGAAAACATCAACGCCCACAACAAATTGTGTTCTACTCGTGCAAGAGAACTACGCATAGACCTAGCTCATGATGCCACTGTTGGGGAACGTAGCAGAAAACAAAAAAATTCCTACGGTTTCACCAAGATCCATCTAGGAGTTCATCTAGCAACGAGTGATCAGATTGCATCTACATACCTTTGTAGATCACGCGCGGGAGCGTTCAAAGAACGGGGATCAGGAAGGCGTACTCGACATGATCCAAATCACCGGAGATCCTAGCGCCGAACGGACGGCACCTCCACGTTAAACACACGTACGGTCAGCGTAACGTCTCCTTCTTCTTGATCCAGCAAGGGGGAAGGAGAGGTTGAGGGAGATGGCTCCAGCAGTAGCACGACGGTGTGGTGTTGATGGAGCTGCAGTACTCCGGCAGGGCTTCGCCAAGCACTATGGAGGAGGAGGATGTGTTGGAAAGGGAGAGGGAGAGGGAGGCACCAAATATTAAGGGTGAGAAGTCCTCCATCTCCCCACTATATATAGGAGGGCCAAGGGGGGGCGCCGTCCCTAGGAGATCTAATCTCCTAGGGGGGTGCGGCCAAGGGGAGGAATCCCTCCTCCCCAAGGCACCTAGGGGTGCCTTCCCCCTTTGGGACTCTTCCCTCCTTGAAACCCTAGGCGCATGGGCCTCTTGGGGCTGGTGCCCTTGGCCCATGTAGGCCAAGGCGCACCCCCTACAGCCCATGTGGCCCCCCGGGACAGGTGGCCCCACCCGGTGGACCCCCGGGACCCTTCTGGTGGTCCCGGTACAATACCGGTAACCCCGAAACTTGTCCCGATGCCAGAAATAGCACTTCCTATATATAATTCCTTACCTCCGGACCATTCCGGAACCCCTCGTGAGGTCCGGGATCTCATCCGGGACTCTGAACAACATTCGGGTTACTGCATATACATATCCCTACAACCCTAGCAGCACCGAACCTTAAGTGTGTAGACCCTACGGGTTCGGGAGACATGTAGACATGACCAAGATCATTCTCCGGTCAATAACCAACTTCGGGATCTGGATACCCATGTTGGATCCCACATGCTCCTCGATGATCTCATCGGATGAACCACGATGTTGAGGATTCAATCAACCCCGTATACAATTCCCTTTGTCAATCGGTATGTTACTTGCCCGAGATCCGATCGTCGGTATCCCAATACCTCGTTCAATCTCGTTACCGGCAAGTCACTTTACTCGTACCGTAATGCATGATCCCGTGACCAGACACTTGGTCACTTTGAGCTCATTATGATGATGCATTACCGAGTGGGCCCAGTGATACCTCTCCGTCATACGGAGTGACAAATCCCAGTCTTGATCCGTGTCAACCCAACAGACACTTTCGGAGATATCCGTAGTATACCTTTATAGTCACCCAGTTACGTTGTGACGTTTGGCACACCCAAAGCACTCCTACAGTATCCGGGAGTTACACGATCTCATGGTCTAAGAAAAGGATACTTTACATTGGAAAACTCTAGCAAACGAACTATACGATCTTATGCTATGTTTAGGATTGGGTCTTGTCCATAACATCATTCTCCTAATGATGTGATCCCATTATCAATGACATCCAATATCCATAGTCAAGAAACCGTGACTATCTGTTGATCAACGAGCTAGTCAACTAGAGGCTTACTAGGGACATGTTGGTGTCTATTATTCACACATGTATTACGATTTCCGGATAACACAATTATAGCATGAATAAAGACAATTATCATGAACAAGGAAATATAATAATAATCCTTTTATTATTGCCTCTAGGGAATATTTCCAACAGTTTTACCTCCATCAAGAGGGCCCGAACCTGGGTAAACCATTGTGTCCCCTGCCTCCTGTTACTAGCCGCCTTAGACGCACAGTTTGGGACCCCCTACCCGAGATCCGCCGGTTTTGACACCGACATTGGTGCTTTCATTGAGAGTTCCTCTGTGCCGTCGCCAGAAGGAAGGATGTCTCGTCTCGTCTTTAAATACGGTACTACTATTGGGGGAGCTTTGGCTGTCGGCCAAACTCTCCGGCTAGGCGGGTTCATTATGACCGCCTGTTCGGCCGCCGTGTCGATGATGACTTCTCGGGTCATCGAAAACAGCCTCCACGTCAAATCGGCACTCGCCGAACAGATGGATCCAATGGAGCTCTCCTCCTTAAACAAGCTCTTGGATCGCATCGCCGCCTTGGGAGTCGCTACGGACTATGAATGGATTGGGCTTAAACCCGATCAAAGGGAGATTAATTATCCACCGGTCACCCATCATATGGCAGTGGTGGAGGAACAATGCGGTGACCTTTCCTCTATCCTGAGGACCAAATATGTCCGGATTCCCGAGCTCTCCGAGCCGGACGCCCGTTCGCGGGAGGACAACATCCAATCCCTGAACTTAGAGTCAGGTAGCGGACCAGGATTAGCGGGTAACATCCCGGAACCGGAACTTCCAAAATTGGAAATTCCTCGGCCCCTGGATCCCAGATCGGGTAGGGGTTTGGATTCAATTCCACCCACCCATCCAAACACAAGCGACCTTTCCCATATTAGGCAAGAGCCCCAGGAAACAGTACATCATTACTGGGCCAGATTCCTCCTTGCGATGAACAAGGTTAAGGACTGTCGCGAGGAAAACGCAATCTTATTTTTCCGCAATAATTGCACGGACAAGGGAATCTTTAACGCCATAAATCGCCGTGAGATAACACGCTTCACTGACTTAGCGTCCATAGTACGAAAGTACTGTGCGATGGGAAGTGCTTGGAAAATCGAAACAAACTTTTGGGATAATCCGGCCCTGAACACAAACCCAGTCCGAAATAAAAGGGTGCATTATCACAATACACCCGGGTTAACTACCAAAAAGCAAAAACCCTCTACGGGGCAAGGAACCGTACTGGAGGGATGGCTCAACGGACCCTGCACAATTCATAGAACGACAGATATGATACCAACGCACAGCCTTAGAGCATGTTGGATACTCCGGCAGATGGGCAAAAGTGGTGAGGATCTTCTTATCCCACATACCACAGAGCACCATCCAATGGATAACAATACGGTGTTAACAGTGTTCGAGACCTTTGCGTCAAATAACAGGCGCAAGCGAACACTCCACGGCATGGCCGAAATCTGCCACGTAGCAGCAACAAATCCATGGAGTGACACGGTTATTACCTTCAATGCCAGTGATGAACCCAAATTCTGAACAGCCCGAGCACCAGCCGCACTGGTCCTCAGTCCAATCATGGACAACTTTCGACTCACCAAAGTACTCATGGACAGCGGCAGTGGACTAAACCTCATCTATGAGGAAACCCTTCAAAAGATGGAAATAGACTGGAACCGCATTGAGCAAAGTAGCACAACCTTTAGAGGAATTATCCCCAGTCGGGAAGCACGCTGTGCTGGGAAAATCACACTAGATGTGCTATTCGGCACGCCGGACAATTATAGGTCCGAAGAAATTACATTCCAAGTGGCCCCGTTCAGCACTGGCTATCACGCTCTTTTAGGACGGGAGGCGTTCACAATCTTCCAAGTCGTACCCCATTATGGGTACATGAAGCTTAAAATGCCCGGACCCAGCGGAATCATCACTCTCGCTAGTGAGCCGGACACAGCACTCCGCGCCGAAAACAAAACATCGGCATTGGCCCTCGAGGCATTATCAGAAGCCCTCTCGGCCGAGGAGTTAACCACGCTACGCTCCACAGTGGACAGGGACGATGTGATACTCGACAAGAGATCCAAGTCCACCTCTTTTCAACCAGCGGATGAAATAGTCAAATTCCAAGTCCACCCAACGGACCCTACCAAAACAGCCTCCATCGGGGCACAGTTAAACCCCGATGTGGACGCCACACTACGAGAGTTCCTACGCGAGAATTGGGACATATTCGCCTGGCATCCTTCAGACATGCCAGGAATCCCACACAGGCTGGTCGAGCATAGCCTCAATATCCTAAAGGGATTCAAGCCGGTCAAGCAAGCTCTTCGGTGTTTCTCGAACCTAAGAGACATGCCATGGGAGAAGAACTAGCCAAGTTATTGGAGGCGGGATTCATCAGAGAAATAAAACATCCGGACTGGCTAGCAAACCTAGTGATGGTACCAAAGAAGGACAAATCCTGGCGGCTTTGCATCAATTTCAAAGACCTCAATAAAGCTTGCCCAAAGGATCCCTTCCCCCTCCCACGCATCGATCAAATCATTGACGCTACCGCAGGACACGAGTCATAGTGTTTCCTCGACGCATACTCAGGTTACCACCAAATCAAGATGGCGGAGTCCGACCAAGCCGCAACGGCATTCATCACACCATATGGTCCCTTCTGTTTCAACACAATGCCTTTTGGGCTCAAAAACGCTGGCGCAACATATCAGCGCATGATTCAGACATGTCTGGAGAAACAAATTGGCAAAACAGTAGAGGCATACGTAGACGATGTGGTCGTCAAAACCAAACACGTCGACTCTTTGATAGATGACTTGAGGCTCACATTCAACAACCTCCGAACATATGACATCAAGCTCAATCCGGAAAAATTCGTTTTCGGCGTGCCAGCCGGAAAGCTCCTGGGATTCATTGTCTCCAGTAGAGGTATCGAAGATAATCCGTCCAAAATCCGAGCGTTGTCACAGTTGGCTACCCCAACAGACCTCAAACAAATTCAGAAGCTAACTGGATGCGTGGCGGCTCTAAGACGCTTTATCTCCCGCTTCGGAGAAAAGGCTTTACCCCTTTATCGCCTCCTTCGGCGCACCGAACACTTCGAGTGGACGGACGTGGCCACAGCCGGATTGGAAGAAATAAAGGCCATTCTGGCAACCAACCCGATCCTGGCTGCGCCAAACATCGGCGAACCAATGCTGTTGTACATTGCGGCAACTCATCAAGTTGTAAGCGCGGTGCTCGTTGTCGAACGGGAAGCGGATGGACAGAAATTCCCTCTTCAAAAGCCGGTATACTATGTATCCACTGTCCTCACTCCATGCAAATCACGGTACCCGCATTACCAAAAAATAGCATATGCGGTATTCATGGCATCGCGGAAACTGCGACACTACTTTCAAGAGTGTTCGATTATTGTAGCCTCGGAAGTGCCACTTAATGATATTATCAACCGCGACGCTACGGGCTGGATTGCCAAATGGGCCATTGAGCTCCTCCCATTCGACATAACATACAAACCTCGCCGAGCCATTGAATCGCAAGTACTGGCTGACTTCGTTGCCGAATGGACGGAGGCCGAACTCCCTAAAGAGTACGGCGCATACTCCAATTGGATCATGCACTTTGACGGTTCTAAAATGCTGGCTGGTCTAGGGGCTGGCATCGTCCTGACGTCCCCAACCGGAGATACCATTCGGTACATACTGCAAATATTGTATACAGATTCCAACAATGCAGCCGAATACGAAGCTCTGTTGCATGGTCTTCAGATGGCAGTCTCCATGGGCATTCAACGCCTGGAGGTGCGTGGGGATTCAAACCTCGCAATATCAAACCTCCAAGGATCCGAAAATGGCGGCCTATCGAAATGCCGTCCTAAAAATATCAGCTCGGTTCGAGGGACTCGAATTTGACCATGTGGCTCGGGAAAACAATCAGGCGGCGGATATCCTCGCCCGCATCGGCGCAAAACGCGACGCGGTCCCCCCAACATATTTCTGGAAAGGCTCTTCAAGCCATCCGTAGCATGGGAAGGGGACACCGGTAACAATAGTCCGGACCCGGCCAAAATACCCGATACCGAACTCTCTGACACAATCGGAGGCTCCGCCACCGAAATAAGACCTTCAGCCCACGAATTAATGGCCATTATTGCCCCGTGGACAGAACCATTCCTGGCCTACCTAACTAGACATGAACTTCCGGAGGACCAAAATAAGGCACGATGCATAGTGCGGCGATCCAAGGCCTACAGGGTCCATGAGGGAGAATTGTACAAGAAAAGCACTACCGGAGTCCTTCAAAGGTGCATCTCCGAACAGGAAGGGCGGAATCTTTTGGCAGAAATTCACGCCGGACTCGGCGGTCATCACGCCGCAGCCCGGGCTCTTGTAAGCAAGGCCTACCATAGAGGATTCTATTGGCCAACGGCCCGGACAGATGCACAGGACTTGGTCCAACATTGCACCGGTTGCCAGCTCTTTGCAAATCAAAGCCACATGCCACCCACCGCCCTCCAAACAATCCCCATTACATGGCCCTTTGCGGTCTGGGGGCTTGACATGGTTGGACCCCTTAAAGGGGGAACCCACAAGAAAAAATATGTATTGGTCATGGTGGATAAATTCACCAAATGGATAGAGGCCAAACCGGTTAAAACAGCCGAATCCGGACCGGTGATAGATTTCATATCCGGGGTTGTACACCGTTACGGCGTCCCCCACAGCATCATCACTGATAACGGCACGAACTTCACGGCCGACGAGGTAAAATCTGGTGCAGCAAAATGGGCATCAAGCTCGATTATGCCTCAGTCTATCACCCACAAACCAACGGTCAAGCCGAGCGAGCAAACGGTCTTATAATGAGCGGCATTATACCTAGATTAGTGCGTTCCTTAACGGAGTCTAACACACACTGGGTAGAGGAGCTCGACTCCGTACTCTGGGGGCTGTGGACCATGCCGAATCGCAATACCGGATATACACCCTTCTTTATGGTGTACGGCGCAGAGGCAGTCTTACCCTGTGACATAATTCATGACTCACCTAGAGTGCGCATGTACGAAGAAAGAGAAGCCGAGCTCGATCGGCAGGATAGTCTGGACACCTTGGAGGAGGAGCGCGACGTAGCCAAAGCCCGTTCCGCATTTTATCAGCAACAGGCTCGCAGATACCAAAGCAGAGAAGTACGGGCCAAAACTTATAACATTGGCGAACTAGTTCTACGCCTACCGGATAAGAAAAAGAACAAGCTCGAGCCTGAATGGGAAGGTCCCTTCATTATCGACCAAGTTCTGACCGGTGGAGCGTACCGACTGCGGGATGCATCGACTAGTCGACTCGAGCCGAACCCATGGAACGCGGCCAGGCTCCAAAGATTCTACGCCCAACACTGGACTCTATGTTAGTCCCCTCCCTTTGTCCATTTTTCACAAATACATTATCTGTCTTGTTTTCCTTTCTTTCTTTATTTTCTTATTTCTCTAGGCCTTCAAGGGTCACCTTGTGCCTTGTTTTCACATTACAGATGCGATAGCCGCACTCTTCATACCTGGGGGTTTCTTTCACAGAAGCTTAAATTATTTATCCGGGCTTCATGCCCAACACATGTGTTATACTTCCGCATGTACCTTTTTTCACCATTATATGCATCGATATGACTTAAGTTTTGGCCAAGCTGGGTTGCCTGGCTCTTGTATTTATGCCCTACGTTCCCGTTAATTCGGCTAGGGCATAAGGGGAGCACCTCTGCGATTGTTACCACCGGGTCAGCCGGATGTGTACCTCAGACTGGGTGAAGCCGAAAGCTAGCGTTCTTAAGGGAATATTCGGTCAGCGAACAAAAGATGACTCTTATTTTTCATATCTGCCCCCAGATGTTTTTCCTGCGTTTCCCATCGCAGTCCGGACATGCACTTTAGGGCATGCTTGCCCAGGGAAAGGAACCCTTAACGGAACTATTCTCCCTGGAAGATGTTTCTTACTACCCATGTAATATAACATAACTAGTTGGGCACTTGTCTGATAAAGCACTAATGACCCCTACGCCTAGTCTCCACGCATACCCCGGTTCTTATATAACTGAGCGGGTATTCGGATACACTCCGGACTATTGGGCCCGGAGGCTGAAGCGAAAAGGTCTGCAACGACAAATGATCTACAATCCGGCTAGAAGGCATTATACATGTCACTTCAATTACATAGTCATGCAGACTGACTAAATTCTTCTTCTATACCATCCAACAGGTGGTCTAGCTTACAATCCTGTTGGGAATACTTTGCGGCTAATTCTACTTGCCCATAAACTAAGATAATGGGAATCTCTTTTCCGTCGGGCCCCATAGGTCCGACCTCAGCCATGTGATTTGGGTCTGTTTTGGTATACCGCATCTTCACCATGGCCCGGGCTTCTCTGGCACCCTGTCGGCAGGTTGATATCTTCCATAAACGGAATCGCCGCCGTGCTCCTTTGAGCTTCTTGCAAGCTCCGCACCACCCTCTGGCAGGGAGACGGACGGCCACAAGGCCTGGGCAATACCCTGCATCACCTGCCAAACTTGTTCGTGCAGATGTGACAGCTCGGACAGAAGATCACCCGCAGACCCAGGCATTTCCTCTGTGGGACAACCCGTCAGCATACCTACAGACGTAACACTGTTAGTCGGCTTCTTTGATGAATACCTTTAAAGGATTCGTGCAAGCACTTACTAAAAATGCCGGGTTGAAGCCTCTTATTCTCCTTCTCGGAGTCTACAAGCTGGCCCCGCACGTCTTTTAGTTCCACGTTCAGCATTATATCGGCGTCTTGGAGATTGTTTTTCTCCCGCCTAACCTCAGTCAGCACGCGTTTGCCAGCTTCTAGCTGCCGCATAACATGCTGGTCCCCCGGATTTTCTCCGGATTCATCTGCAAAATCTATTGTTAGATCTGCAGCCACGCCGTGCACTATATGGTAACCATCATTCTTTAAAATATTACCAGCGGGAGGTTTTTTCTATTCCTGCAATGCGGCAATGGCGGCCCGCAGTTTGGTCTTGCATTCCTCCAGCACCTGGGACAGCCTAGTATTCTTCTCTGTAAGAACCTGCACAATAAAGATGATCCTTAAATCAGTTCTGCTAACTGTTTCAAGTCTCGGGGGCTACTGATACATACAAATCGTCAGATTCACTCACCCGTACATCCTTTACGTACTGATCCGTGGCTCTGGCTAGACCATCTTGAGCAGCACCGAGGTACGCCTCTCCAGAATTAAAGGCATCAAACGCCTCTGGTGAGAAACAAGCATCACGAAGTACGGCCCGGCGGCGCCTATGATTCATGGCGCTTTCCACTTCTGAGTTTGTAGCAGGTAACCTATCCGCATCCTCTGTAGGGGGATTATCCGGCGCCTGCCCCGTATCGGCTTCTGCCCTCGTTTCCGGTCCTGGTGCCCGACTAGTGGAAGCGTGATCGGCGACATCACCGGACATATTCCAGCGAGCGTTTTTTCTATTAAAGAAGCACGGGCGTCATTATATTTTGAGAAAGACGACAACCATGGAGCAGGGTTTGTTGTACCTTTGCGCTGGCGTCTCCGTCCTAACCGCCTTCCTTTTTGGCCTACCTGGCCTCGGCGCCTCCTGTTGGCGCGTTGCTCCAAGGCGTCCCGAATGCCTTCCCGTAAAAAGGCCATGTGAATATGGTGGGGGAAGTGTCTAAAAGGGGATCCTACTTTTTTGAGTTGGGACTTTCTAGTTTTTCTTACCTGCGATGCAGGGAGCAGTCTGGGATAGTCGGCCGTAATGGCCACCATGGTGTCGTCGCAGCTTAACTGATAGAACTGCCGGTTTATCAGCTCCACAGAGATAACCGGATCTTCTTCGAGTCCGGAGTCGAGGGCCCGGTCTGGGTCCTCCGGTTGTGGAGAGCGCAAGGGTCCCATGAGAGAGATTGCGGTAAATTGGCAAGGTGAATACTTACAACGAAAAATGTGGGAAGATGGAAGTAAGGGGATATATCTTACCCAGCTTGGAGGATTGTACATGGAGAATCCGTCCCGTGGCTTGATGCGGGTGAACTCCTCCTCTCACTTGAACAGTTCGGACAGCATTTTTGCTAATGCGGCAGCATCGCCCGGACCCTTACACCCGTAGCGGGTGGCGTCATCCTCCCCGTTGAAACACCATAAGGGATGCCCACAATATTGAAGTGGTTGCACTCCCCGCATTATGCAAATCGACATAACTTCGGTTATTGTCAAACCTGACTGAGCCAGTACCTTAATCCGGTTCATCAGATAGAGGACTTCTCTGTCGTCTTCCACCCAGGGGCTCCACGGGTGCCAACTTCGGCGCTTCTTCAGAGGAGCATTGTTGAACTCAGGAAGACCCCGCCGAACAGGGTCCGGAAGGGGAACGTCCTCCATATAAAACCATTCTGAAGGCCAGTCTTCGGACGGCTTCTTCGGGGTACCGGACAGATATCCGGTATCGGTGATGCGCCATCCTTCGGCTCCACCCACTTGATAAAGTGATTCCCTCTGTGTGCGAGGGACGAGGCAAAATAGCCTTTTCCACAGCTCAAAGTGAGCCTCGCAGCCTAGGAACAACTCGCAGAGAGCAACATAGCCGGCGATGTGTAGGATGGAGGCAGGGGTGAGATTGTGTAGTTGGAGGCCGTAGAACTCCAGGAGCCCGCGGAGGAACGGATGAATTGGAAATCCGAGTCCCCTTAGTAAGTAAGGAACAAGGCAAACCCGTTCCCCCATGGAGGGACAGGGAAAGTTCTCCGCTTGCAACCCGCCATTGTAGGTGGCGAGCCCGGCTCGAACGGGCACCATGTATGCCGGAGGAAGAAATCCTTTGGTCTGCAGTTCGACCAATCGACTATGTGGAACTGAACACCTCTCCCAATCACCAAGCTTAGGGCTATGGGGGCGGGAGGAGGAGCTACGGAGGTTGGCCATGCTAGAATGGATCTTTCCGAAACGTGCTCTAATGGATTCTCGCTGAGGGGAGGATGGTGTGGATCGGATCTAAGAATCCCAATCCCTTTAATAGACAATTTATTTATCTAGCTAGGGGGTGAATGTAAAAATGCCCTGGCGCCTCGTATTCGTTCGAGAAATTGCCCTTATTGGGCGCAGAAGCCAAGAGGATCAACATTTATGGGGCCGGATACTATTTACAAACACTTGGAAATTGGAGAAGAACCCACCTTGCAATGCCGAAGACAATACTGCGCGCCAGACTCGTCGTCATTGAAGCCTGGTTCGGGGGCTACTGAGGGAGTCTTGGATTAGGGGGTCTCCGGATAGCCGGACTATATCCTTTGGCCGAACTATTGGATTATGAAGATACAAGATTGAAGACTTCATCTCGTGTACGGATGGGGCTCTACTTGGCGTGGAAGGCAAGCTAGGCAATACGGATATGTATATCTCCTCCTTTTTAACCGACCTTGTGTAACCCTAGCCCCTCCGGTGTCTATATAAACCGGAGGGTTTTAGTCCGTAGGACAACATACAATCATACCATAGGCTAGCTTCTAGGGTTTAGCCTCTCTGATCTCGTGGTAGATCTACTCTTGTACTACCCATATCATCAATATTAATCAAATAGGACGTAGGATTTTACCTCCATCAAGAGGGCCCGAACCTGGGTAAAACATTGTGTCCCCTTCCTCCTGTTACCAGCCGCCTTAGACGCACAGTTCGGGACCCCCTACCCGAGATCCGCCGGTTTTGACACCGACAGAAGGTGTGGAGTGTTCATCCTAGAGCAACAAGTATAATCATATATTAAGCATAGCTTACGAGCATACCAATGCAACATATGAATTGATCCCATAACTATTTTCCTTTTTGAGTCAAGCGATTATCCCTAAAGTATTCACGTTGATCCAACGTTACTCCCATTATCAAGTTGAATGGGGTTTTCTCAGGATTATCAAAGTAGTGCATAATATTTTTCACATAACGAGCATCGAGGGTTTTAGGAGGTTCCCCATATCCATAACTAAAGAGAGAGAATAACTTAGAACATAAAATAAAAACTACTAGGTGATAAAAGCAAAACAAGCACACACAAGAACATTCACCCCACGCTATTGCTCCCCGGCAACGGTGCCAGAAAAAGGTCTTGATAACCCACAATATTGGGGATCATTTGTAGCCTTCTTCGATAAATAAGAGTGTCGAACCCAACGAGGAGCTAAAGGTACAATAAATATTCCCTCAAGTTCTATCGACCACCGATACAACTCTACGCACACTTGACGTTTGCTTTACCTAGAACAAGTATGAAACTATTTTGCAAGAATAAAACTACGAGTACTTTGCGAGAATAAAACTATGAATAAATTGCAAGGTAATAAAAGTGGATAGCTTTTGTCAACAAGAAAGTCATTTGTCCTAGGCAATCGATAACAAGTATCGGTAATCATTCTTGTAATTCTATATGAGGGAGAGGCATGAGCTAACATACTTTCTCTACTTGGATCATATGCACTTATGATTGGACCCCTAGCAAGCATCCGCAACTACTAAAGATCATTAAGGTTGTGAAACCCAACCATAGCATTAAGTATCAAGTCCGATTAATCCTATACGCAACAACCCACCTACTCGGGTTTAAGCTTCTGTCACTCTCGCAACCCACCATAAGAAAATCATGAATGTATTGCAACACCCTATAGCGGGGACCCCTCACGTTTGCGTGAGATGGAGGGCACCGTTGGGTAGCACCATAAATAAAATATACAATCATACCAACCAAGATCACGATTAACCCATAGGACAAAATGTATCTACTCACACATCATAGGATAGCCAAATATCATTGGGAAATAATATATGGAGTTGAGCACCATGTTTAAGTAGAGATTACAGTGGGGAGAAGGGATGTTACACCGCTGCATAGAGGGGGGAGAGTTGGTGTTGACGGTAGCAAGATTGTTGATGTAGATCATCGTCATGATCCTTGCCCTGGCAGCACTCGAGCGCCACCGGGAGAGAGGGGGAGAGCCCCCTCTCCCTTCTTCTTCCTTGGCCTCCCCCTAGATGGGAGGAGAGTTCCCCTACTGGTCCATGGCCTACATGGCGGCAGAGGGGCGGGAGCCCCTCCGAGATTGGATCTCCCTCTTTGTTCTCTTCTGTTTCGTGCTCCCCAGATCTGGCTGAAAACCGTTTCTTATATTCCCGGAGATTCATACTCCGATTGCGCTGATATTTTAACATGATTTTTTTTTTGGATATAAGCTTCTATGCGCCCAAAGTAGAGACCCAACCGACCTACGAGGTGAGCATAAGACACCTGGGCGCGCCTAGGGCCTGGGGCGCGCCCTGGTAGGTTGTGTGCACTGTGGGTCCCCGTTTGCATTGATTCCACCTCCCAAAAATCACATATCACTACAAAAAAGTACACTTCCGTGATGATACATGTTTGTCACAGTAGTCACGTTTTCTGTCATGCATGTACATCCATGACAAATTTATGACAGAATCAAGATAGTCATACATGTGCTGTCGTAGAAGTGTTCCATGACATTACCAAAATTATCATCACGGAAGTGTCCACTTCCATGACGATAAATCGCGTCACAGAAGTGCTTTCGTCAAGGGTGACCGACACGTGGCATCCACCGTAACGGAACGCCGTTAAGCTATCGGGTCCGGTTTTGGATCCGATAACCCGTTAACAGCCCCGACCAATGGGGATTTTCCACGTGTAAAATCATCATTGGCTGGAGGAAACACGTGTCGGCTCACCGTTGGGACAGATGTCATCCACTCATTGGACCCAAAGCGCCTATGATACGTCGACACGTGGCACGGCCCAACAGAGGCCCATTCCTATGAAAAGGACGACCCGTTTGACTTGGTCAAAAGGTGGCGGGCCGGCCCACGACAATCCTGTTAACGGCATGTTCGCATATAGCCCATTTACAACCCGCTAACCCAGGTCCCGTTTACAGCCTACCCGAATTAGGCCTAGTAGCGTCATCTGGGCCATCCAATATAATTCCAGCCCGTTTTAACTTCCGGCCCATGTATGGCCCATGACGTCTTTCGGCCCATATGAGGCCCTTAGTAACTCTCGGCCCATTAACGGCCCATGGTAAAACTGGCCCGTAATGAAATTGTATCACTTTATACCCATTAACGGCACGTGGTGAAACTAGCCCGTAATGAACAGTGTATCACTTTATACCCATTAACGACCCATTATTCCGTTGGGCCGTTTCCAACCCATGTTATCTTTCGGCCTTCTTACGGCCCACTTATTCTTGGGCTCATTTCCAGCATTCGTTTACTTACGGCCCGTTACTGTCATTTTCTGCTTGTGGGCCAAATTCAGCCCGTGGTTACAGTCAGCCCATTTGTGGCCCGTTAATACATTGGGCCGTTTTCATAGCACCATCAAATACGGCCGATAAACGACAGCTCGTTATGGTCGGCCCATGAACGGATGATTTCAACTCTAGCCCATTTATGGCCATAATGTGGTCTGTTATTGGCCCATGTTTGGCCAACCGATCATACGGCCCGGAGAAGGACCATTGCTGATACGGCCCGTAGAAGGCCCATTGTGTCTACGGCCTGTATAAGGCCCATTGTTTCTACGCCCCGTAGAACGCCCATTGTTTCTACGGCCCGTAGGAGGCCCATGTTAACTACAGTAAATATATAGCCCATGGTTGTTGTGGCCTAGTTTTTAAAAATAGGTTATTGCAGCCACTAGCAAACCGCGGAAAAAGAACTGCATTGACTACAAGAAAACAAAAAAACAAGACAATAAGGAAATAAATTAGCAAGCAACTTATGCTAGGTTATCATGGATATTACACATATTACATCCACTGGGCATCAAAGTTCGCCACCAGTGCAAATATAGGGAACAAAGCAGCATATAAACGCCGCAGCAAAACAATTCCAGAACTGAAACCACTTCAGAAGAGCTCAAGAAACAATATCCTGGGTACCCATAATGCTGGCAAGATGCTTACCAAACTTATTAACTTTCTCTTGTTTGGCGCTTAAATCCTCCAGCACTTGCTGTTGCACCAGAAAGTATGCATCTGAATTCTGCAGGGACTTCCTCAGTCCTTCGGCTTCCTGTCGCATAACATCTGATCGATGTCTTTCAACTTGAAGTTGAGACTCAAGAAGCTGAACTGATTCAGGCAGCGAGTTCGAAGAGCTGGTGCTAGCAGTAGTAGCCAGTAACTCGAACACTACATCAAGACAGGACTTTGGGGTTGTCTCAGTGTCTTCAATATAGTTTTTATCAGCTTTCTTGGAGACCAATAGGGATGTCTCACTGTCTTGAACCTTATCTGCATTACTTCCTTTACCATTGCATAATGGGCTACTCTTCTCCAATATTTTATCCGTGTTCTAAAAGAGAAACAAACAAACACATCGCAGGTTTACAATGTAGTATGTGAAACTCATTTTGGTAAACCAGTTCAGTAGTAAGGTGGACAGGATAACAACATGAAACAAACAATGTAGTATGTGTCAACATAGAGCAAGTTACAACAGCAAACACATTAAAGAAACAGGTTTAAAACATATCTGTTGTGCCATTGGTGTTTCAATTGCATCCTTCAAATTTGAAATTAGTTGGTATGAGTAAATACAGTGATGCAAGAGCAGAGTAGTATGAACCATAGCTACGGAACCTGACCTAAGAACAATTCTTCTTCTGCTTTAAGCGTTGACTTGGGGTTCAAAGTGGTGGTCCTCATGCTTTGGGCACTGCAGTTGCCTTACTAACTGCTCGTGTTTGGGTGCTCTGTGGTGAAGACGGTGATGTGTCAACAGGAACTGGGTTAATATCTGCTGGGGTTGGGGTTAGAAGGGTGTAGCTGGTTCTCTCTCCAATTGGGTAGGGGTACAATCTGCGTGAGTCTGGGTTATGTGTGGTGGGGCTGGTTCTTGGGCAAGTACAACCGTGGTTCTATCTCCATCGACATGTAGCATGATCTTTTTTGAAGACCGTGTTTTTACTCCCATAGATACTGCCATCACCCCCTCCAATTGAAATGGCTGATAAACAAGAAAAGTAATTGAATGTACAGACATTGTAAGATAGACAGGTGCAGTGGATAGTAGGGAAGAAAACAGGGCATGAAATAATTCACATTTATGTGGTCTAACCAAACAGAATAGCAGGACATAATTTCACATATATGATGGCTAATTAAACAGGATAGCATGACACAATTTCACATGTATGATGGCTAACTAAACAGGATAGAATGACATACTTCAAAATATGATGACTATGTAAACATGATGACATGATATAACTATACGATGTGTCTATTAAAGTGGTTGGCATGCCATAAATCACAAACATGTCGTCGATGGAAACATGATGGCATGATATAATTCACGGATAGAATGACATAATTCAAAATATGATGACTATGTAAACAGGATGAGATGATATAACTATATTATGTCTTTAGAAAATGGGTTGGCATGCCATAATTCAGATACATGCTGTCTATGTAAACATCATGGCATGATATAATTCAAATATATGATTTATATACTAAGGAAGTGAGTAGAGGGCAATCGTATATATGATGTGTCAAATAAGGAGATGTCATTCAATATCGTGTATATGATGTAAAACTAAGCATTACAATACAACATATGCATGATATGAGTAATATAACCCTGCCAAGTTTGAGTATACACCTCAGGGGGATAATAGGATTGGTCATCTGCCTCTGAATCCTCCTCTAAAGAGCTATCTGTAACCAGCAAGATATCTGCTTCAGCAGGTAGCATTGTCTGCTCTGAAGACCTTGTTTTCACTCCAGATTTCTCCATCACCAATTCAAATGGTTGATGCACAGGAAGAGCAGTTGAATATACAAACATTTTCGGCAAAAGCAATGAGAAATACAAAAAAAGGACAACATGATATAATTCACATATATGACGCTTGCCTACACAGCATGGCATTGCATAATCCACATACATAATGCCTTGCAACAAGATAACATTGCACAATTCACATATATAATTTCTTGCAACAAGATGGCATTATGTAATTCACATATATGGTAATTAGACACTAAACAGGTGGCATTCACACAAAGCATGTCTAAACTAAGCAAATGACATAGCAATGCAAGATACCTTACGCACGATATGAGCAACATAACCCTGCCAAGTTAGAGCATGCACCTCGGGGGGAGGGGAATAGGACTGGTCATCTGTCTCTGAATCCTCCTCTGAGGAGCTATCTGTAACCAGCAAGACACGTGCTTCGTCAGATAGCATTGTCTACTCTGATGACCTGGTTTCCACTCCAGATTTTTCCATGACCGTGCCGAATGGCTGATGCATGGGAAGGGTAATTGAATGTACTAAAATTGTTGACAAATTTAACACATAATAAAAAATGATGGCATGATATAATTCACATATAAGATGACTGGCTAACCAGGGTGGCATTGCAAAATTCACATATATGATGCCTGGCTAAACAAGATGGCATTGCATGATTCACATATACGATAAAGAAACTAAACAGATGGCATTGACACAAAGCATGTCTAAACTAAGCAGATGACATCTTTGATGTATACAGTAAGCAATGCAAGGCACCATATGCATGATATTACCAACATCAGCATGCCAAGTTAGAGCGAAGACCTCATGGGGTAAATAGGAGTGGTCTTCTGCTTCTGAATCCCCCTCAAACAGTTATCTTCCTCTTGATTACGATCCGAAATGGGTGGAGGGGGGCTGCCTTTGCACCATGGAGGAGCGACGTCTGCATGAAATTTTATTGCCACGCAAGGCTCGTCTCTTTTGCTCTACATGTTCCATTGTGTACAATAACTGACATGCATAGGAATAAAACATAGTGAGATTATGTAAGGAGTGCATGCACAAATCCAGAGTGATGGTAGCAAACTGTGGATAGACCCAAAACCAATGATAGCAGGCAGATAATAGCTTTAGTTAAAAAATACAGATAATGGCTCCTTTAATGTTTGTTTGCACCCAACATGAAACTCATAGTAGACACCGGAGATTAACCAGATAGTAGACAGATAGTACTGATTGCTGCCCCAATATGTACCCCACAACCATTTAAAAACTCAAGTTTCAGCATTAGTTTGGACCTGACTCGGAGTCTAATAGGTGAACACGAATGAAATGTAGCATGTCATCATATTAAGCGACGCATAACGTAAGCAGACACGGAAGAGTGCGACCTCTCTTGCGGACCCGTGTAGTCCTCAAGGTCATCTGCTCAGTTGATGATGGTAATGCAGTTGTCGTGGCTGCCGGCGGCGGGGAAGAAGATCTGAGGCGGCGAAAGACAGTCTGGAGAGCGGATCCCTGCTGTGGTGAACCCTTCCGTCGTTGGAGTAGCTAAGCTGGCGTGGAACACAGCACCGCAAGAGCAGGACAAACCACACAAGGTTTTCTTTGACACATATCTGTAACAGAAGTAATTGTGTAAGGGCTTGTTTGAATTTGAGGATTCTAACAAAGCAGGGATAGGAAATAGACAGGAATAGGATAGGAATGCACGTGCAAAATAGAGAATTTAAAAACACAGGATTTCTGCCAGTCTGGGTGTTTGGTTCACAAGAATTGGAAGAACATAGTATGCAAAGAAGCATGATGAGATTAAGTCAAACCACAAGAAAATGTACGGCTATCATGCTATTATGCTACTATCTCTTAGTCTTGTGCTTCATGAATAGGAATTTGAAAAGGAGGACAAGTGGAAATTAAAATTCCTACGGTTTTTCTTTCAAGGAGACACTAAAGGAATAAATCCTACAGTTTTCCTTTGCTCCATTCCTTTCACCAAATTCATGAAAAGTAGTACCATAGGAAACTTTCCAATTCCTATGTTTTTCATTCACTTTTCCTTTGAAGCACTGGCGATTCTAGTAGGCAGGCTTGAGCAAGGGAAAGCCTACACTAAAAAAATGTTTTTGTGCTACTTCTATTACTTTGGACCCAGGCCACTGCCCTACTAGCTCAGCTCCCAGGGCCATCGACAAATGCACAACTCAAACGCGCAGAGATAAATAATGATGGCGTTCAAGAGAGTCCATCACGGATAGCTAAGTTGCCTGGTACCTCACTGCTTGTCATATAGTAGGATAAAATAATCGTATTTCCCGTTACTCCGTGTGCTCAGTGGACAATATATATAACATGTAGAGTAAAAAAGAGATGCAACAAGTGTACAACCTCTTTGGCGAAGCCATGTCGGTCTCGGCGTGATTGGGTTGGCCGGTAAGGATGCTACGGCTGACTTGGCTGTCGGAGGAGGGGACAAAGATCTTAGGCGTCTGGAGATGGAGCCTGAGGTACTGCTCCGCTATGATGGAGGGTTTCATCGCTGGAGAAGCTCCGGTGAGTTGTACAACGCCGAGGCTGAAGCAGGACAAGAGAGACAACGTTAACCAGAGTGGAATTCTAATAACATCTCCAATAGATGATGTAAAATGCATAACCACAAAGTGCTAGATGTAAAATACATCACCCGCTCATCTATGAACTTAACTGTCGAAAGTAAATTTAACTGTCGAAACTGAACTTAACTGTCGAAAATGAATTTTGCTGTCAAAACTGAATTTTACTGTCGAAACTAAACACACTAGAGGTGAGGCTACACGTCAGTCGACTGACTTTTTCATCTCTGGTCAGTCGATTTTGCAGCCGTTTGGATACGAAAATCAAGGGCCTGCGGTTCATCTTCAACCTCCACCCCCTGAGCCGCCAGCCACCACCGGCCAAACAGCCGCCCCCCGCCGCCCGCGGCGGCGGTGCGCCGCCCCGCCCGCCCCGAAAACACTCCCCACCGCCGGTCCGCCGCCGCCCCGGCCATCCCTCTAGGCCCCCCGTGCCGAGCTTTTTCTCTGGATCCCCACGCCACCGCCCCACCACCGCCGGCGACCACCGCCCCCACCCTGAACCCTAAGATAGATAGTGGGGTACATCTCCGGCGAGCCCCCCTCCCCGCTGCGGCTGGTTCTTCCTTAACTCAGGCGAGCCTGCCCACCCCCTGAAAATTGACTGACCCAAAAGTCGATTCAATCGACTGAAAAGTGTAGCTAAATTGGAGCCAGCATCACAAGCAAGAGCCAAGAGGCAAGAGCAAGCAAGCCGCGAGCAAGAGCAAGAGCAAGAGAAGACAAGGCAGGGGACCGAGAGCAAGAGCAGAGCAGCAGTCGAAGGTGAGAGCTAAAGCATGCAAGAAACTCCTACTGATGGTGGACGTCGCCGCCGAGGGAGCGACTCGCATGGAGGAAGTGGCCGGCGACGCCGGCCGTGGATGGAGCCGCGCCCGTGTCGGCTCGGGACCAAGGCGTGCCGGCAGCACCGTGAAATTGAATCAAGAAGAAAATGCGGCGATTAGTGTACAACCTCTTTGGTGCGCCGATTAGGCCCGCCAGCTTCATCCGAGGAAAACGGTGATCATGATGCTCTTTCAGTGGTGCAGGTGAAGACGGCGGTGTGGAATTGAGGTGGCCGCAAAAAGACAACGGGAACATCGGGGCAAGTCCTTGGAGGTGGAGGACGGGGTGGCTGAACCGGCGGGACGACTGAGATCGACGACGGATCCTCATCCGGTACGGTGGATGAGGGACGTCGAGGTGTTGCTGTGGACGACGTCAGGGGAAGAGGCTCCGGCTGGGTGGCGGACGGAGGAGGGTGTGGGGCTTCACGGGTTTTCCGGCCTCGGTGTACGAATGGGTGGGCGGATGGGATGGGAGTGGGGAACCATGGCTTAGGGACGCGCTTGTCCGAAATGTGGGGTAAGTTACGAAAGTACCCCCACCGATTTGAGGCGGTTCTTTCGGTTCAGGGGTATCACGGGCATTTCGCGTGTCGGGATTTCACAGGAGGTGGGAGTTTTCGCGCGCGTTGTAATTTTGGAATAGCAAGGCGCGGGTTGAGATGGAGGGTGTTGTCGGAGCACAACGAGACAAAGATATATCTTAAATATTTCGGGCTAACAAGGCGCGGGTTGAAATTTCCGGACAAGCCTAACATGTACTGTACCAAATCAATTCGCACTACAAATGTCATTCAAAACTTTGAATTCATGTTATGTTCAATTAAAATATTTCGCTACGTGTATAATGCATGCAACCTACTACTCAAATGAACGTTTTAGTGCATTCCAAACGTATATACTACCGCTTCAATATGAACTAAATTTGAATTCGTTTCTCTATTTGAATAAGATCTACAATAATGATTGTTGTGAAGTCAAAGCATTTGAATTTGTTTCTCTGTTTTAATAAGATCTACAATCATCATTATTGTCAAGTTAAACCATCGTTTGTGTATTATCTTCACAGCACACCACATGATTAGTCTCGAGTTACATATGAACTATGTGTACTATATGAACTCGAACAGATTTTTTGAATCCACTTTATGTTGATTTCAAATCATAGTACATTTCAAGCTCTAGCTAGATCTTCATAATCTAAACCATGTCTCATATGTATAATGTGTTTATCACATTATGTATGGTGCCCCGCCCCCTACGCCTACAAGTATTTAGATGTGAGTTGCAAACACCACACATTACCACAAATTCAAATAAAATGTGAGAATGTTCGATATATAGTATTGTTTAGATTGTTCGATATTTAGTTGTAAGCTGCAAACGCCACACATTATCACAAATTCAAATAAAATGTGAGATTGTTCGATGTATAGTATGGTTTAGATTGTTCGACATTTAGCTGTGAGTTGCAAACGCCATGCATTATCACATTATGGTATAACATGTGCAAAACCACAACACGCGTATCACCGCTATATTCATGCATGCATATGTTTAAAACACTATGATCTCCTATTCAAATATATGAATCCACTTTCATATCAAATTATGATCTTTGTTAGTCTCTTACACCCACACAATCCTCTAACCTTTGTAGCTACCACTAACTTTCTCTCGTGCATGCACACGCCCTCCTCGCCCTCCCCCTCCCTCAGCATTCTATCCATCGCACATTCATTTTTTTTCTTTAGGTCGTTCTCCCACAGTCTCCACAACTCCTTTCCGACACACACCGATCGATAAACCTCTCCAGCGATGTCTGCCTACAACATACACACGCACCTTCAATCTCCTCCTTTATGTGTCCTTGCCTCGTGTCTCTCATATGGTCCCACACACGTGTAAACTCTCGCCCCTCTTTTCATCGATCTCACAACCGCACACTCCTCCCCCTATCTAGCTAGTAGTTGGGCCTCTCGCACCACCTCCTAGCTCCATTCTCTCTGTCTATCCGTCTCGCTGGGCCTTATTTGCCTCTAACAAATGGACGTACACCGACCGATCTCTCGCTATACATATAGCTAGCTAGGTCCTTATAACTCGTTTTTACCCACACGTCAATCGATCTACCTCATTAGTTGTGTCTCTCCCTTCCTCCGACAAACAACAATTGATCTACTGATCTAGTTAGGTTTGCTTACCAAACACATGGTTCCCCTTCATCATCCATGGAGTGCGTCCCGACAGATCTATCACGCACAGGCACACACAGAAACACATCCCCACTCTTATTGATAACATTGCAGTTCCACCCTCAGTTTGTCTAGTAGGCCTCTCCCACCATCTTCGAGAAGCAACTCCATCACCCATCCAGCACTCTACCCCTCTCCCTCCCTCTCTCTCTCCTCTCTCTCTCTGTCCCATCATATTTCCCGTCCTTCAGTTATGTATGGATGTCGACCGATCTCCCTCAAGACATAGCTGGGTCTCTCCTTCTCAACACATATACGAGTCGTTCTACCTCTATAGTTAGGCCTCTGCCTACCCCTCCCCACCCCCCTCCCCCCACACACCGATACATCGAGCGCTCTAGTCATGTCTCCCTGCCACACACAAACTTGACCATGTGCCCTCTAACGTTCCGGTAGGTCAGTCGCCCTATATCTTTGACTTGCACATTCGATGGCTCTCTTCATCGATCTCGCACCCACCCACTTGATCCTCTCTTCGACTCTATCGAGCTATCTCTCCCTCTCTTCTCATGGATTGCCTGACCCTCTATGTATGATATGGATAGCCCACACACACAATTTTGATGGCTCTCTTCATCGATCCTGCACCCACCCACTTGATCCTCTCTTGGACTCTATCTATATCTATTACCCCTCCCTCTCTTCTCGTGGATCACTCGGCCCTCTATATATGATATGGATAGGCCTCCATTTCACACACATTGCATGCAAAATTTTGTTTGAGATGTCATCGACACATATTTCCACAAATACATTCACGAAATCAACCTCCCCCCAAAACAAAAAACACTCACGAACGGACAAGCCATTTTTCTAGGTTTGTATCTCTCTCACACACCCACGTAGGTGGGGGACGTGCACGAAGAGAAGAGGTGCACGCATGGCGCACGTACTCCCGACCTTTCCCAACCACACCCGCGCGGGTACACGGTGGAGCTCATTTCTGTACTAAAAGGCAGCCCACGTGGTAATTTGACACGTGTACTGGTTGTCCACTAGATGGAGGGAGGATCGTCTACCACGGGTGAACAAACAAATTGCGACTTGACTCGTTATGTTAAGAAAGAGGCAAACCATGTGGGGCCTACCTTAGAGGCAAGGCTCTATACACTGGAGTACTTTTGATGTGTCTCGTCAACTCGCAGAACGGGGAGAAGCTTGCTTAGTACGCCGTCTACCCCGCCCACAGGCGCGGTGGCTCACAGGATGAGGTGAAGCTTGCTTACTAGTAGTAGTACTATACGCCTTACGCCCGCTCCCTCACCCACGCGCGCGGTGGCTCACATGGCGAGGAGAAAATTTTACTACTTCCTCCATTTACTCCTCGTCCCTACTACTACCTTGGTTAGAGAGATTATCATATTGTTTGGAATATATATGTCCTTTAGTAGATTTCAATATGAACTACTAGTACATTGTAACACCCACAAATGCGGCTATATCTCCCACATGTTGGGGCACGACTTACAGACATAGCCGCATGGTAGGCTTGTCGCAAGAGGGGTAATCTTCACACATCCCATGTACTGAATAAGAAAGGGGTAAAGAGTTGGCTTACAATCACCACTTCACACAATACATAATTAATTCATACATCATCCAAAGTACAATCAAAGGTCTGACTACGGAACCAAAATAAAAGAAGACAACCCCAAATGCTAGATCCCCGATCGTCCCAACTGGGCTCCACTACTGATCATTCGAAAAAGAAACATAGAAACGGCCCGAATCCTCGTCGAACTCCCACTTGAGTTTGGTATCGTCACCTGCACTGGTATCCTTGGCACCTGCAACTGTTTGGAAGTATCCGTGAGTCACGAGGACTCAGCAATCTCACACCCGCGAGATCAAGACTATTTAAGCTTATGGGTAGGAAAGGGTAGTGAGGTGGAGCTGTAGCACGCACTAAGCATATATGGTGGCTAACATACGCAAATGAGAGTGAGAAGAGAAGCAATACATGGTAGAGAAACTAGAAGTGCTCAAGAAGTGATCCTGAAAAACTACTTACGGTCAAGCATAACACAAGACCGTGTTCTCTTCCCGGACTCCGCCGAAAAGAGACCGTCACGGCTACACACACGGTTGATTCATTTTAATTAAGTTAAGTGTCAAGTTCTCTACTACCGGATATTAACAGATTCCCATCTGCCCATAACTGCGGGCATGACTTTCAAACGTTCAAACCCTGCAGGGGTGTCCCAACTTAGCCCATAACAAGCTCTCACGGTCAACAAAGGATATTCCTTCTCCCGGGAAGACTCGATCAGTCTCGGAATCTCGGTTATAAGACATTTCGACAATGGTAAAACAAGACCAGCAAAGCCGCCAGATGTGCCGACAAATCCCGATAGGAGTCGCACGTATCTCGTTCTCAGGGCACACCGGATGAGCACTCCGTACAACTAAAACCAACCCTCAAGTTTCCCCGAGGTGGTGCTACAAAGGACTCTAGTTCGGACCAACACTCAGAGGAGCACTGGCCTGGGGGGGTTTAAAATAAAGATGACCCTTGAGTCTGCAGAACCCAAGGGAAGGTATATGGTGGTAGGTAGGCAAATGGTAAAACCAAGGTTGGGCCTTGCTGGAAGAGTTTTATTCAAAGCGAACTGTCAAGGGGTTCCCATAACACCCAACCGCGTAAGGAAGGCAAAATTAAGGAATATAACACCGGTATGATGGAAACTAGGGCGGCAAGAGTGGAACAAAACACTAGGCATAAGGCCGAGCCTTCCATCCTTTACCAAGTATATAGATGCATTAAAGTAAATATGAGATAATAATGATATCCCAACAATATCCATGTTCCAATATGGAACAAACTTCATCTTCACCTGCAACTAGCAACGCTATAAGAGGGGCTGAGCAAGGCGGTAACATAGCCAAACAACGGTTTTCTAGGACAGGTGGGTTAGAGGCTTGACATGGCAATATGGGAGGCATGATATAGCAAGTGGTAGGTAGCGCGTCATAGCAATAGAGCGAGCAACTAGCAAGCAAAGATGGAAGTGATTTCGAGGGTATGGTCATCTTGCCTTCAAAGTTCTCAGAGTTATCGAAAGCTTGATACTCGTTAGCGTACTCAACAGGTTCTGTTGTGGAATTGTCACGACAGATGTCCTAGCGAAAGGACTTAGTCGTAGGGCCATCGCAACTAGCAAGCTTAAAGGGGTTAATTGGGACAAAGGACACAAGAGGTTTATACTGGTTCGGCCCCTTACGGTGAAGGTAAGGCCTAGTCCGGTTGATGTTGTATTGCTAGGTTTCGATAACCAAGGAGCTAATCCGCTAGCTTGGCTATCGATCTCTTGTTTCTTGTCCTAAGCCACCGCCGGGTCGTCCCCTTATATACATGGGTTGATGCCTGGCGGCCTACAGAGTCCCGACCGGCTCATAAAACGTGTCCGGCTCGGTGACTTCTTTTATATGCCTTTCTTTACAAGTCTTCCTTTACATACGACAGTTTATAATATTGGGCCTTAAGCTGCCTCTGGGCTTAGGCCTTCTACAAGTCTTAATAAACTATCACTTTGCATATTACTGGGCTTCTTTTGTAACCCGTCATTGGGGTTGACCCGGCCCCTCCTGGGCGGGTCTTACCTGGTAGCTATATTCCCAACATTAGGCCCCAGGTTGACTTGAACTTTGTTCTTTGTCAATCTTCAATAATTAAACGAAATCCATCTTCCTCTCTCTGTAAAAACTATGTAACCCGCCATGACGTCATCTTCTGAAAACACGAAAGCCTGTTATGACGTCATCTTCAACTGATCTTTATCCTTAAATGTCTTCCAAGAATCGAGGCGTCTGTTTAGTTGGATAATCATTATTTGGGTCTTCCTGGATTTTCACGCCTGCCTGTTTGCTTATCCCCTTATAAATAGGCACGACCTGGTCTTTATCATTATTCCCTCTCTTCGTCTTCTTCCTCTCGCAACCCTACTGCTGCTGGAGCTCCACCGCCGTCGCAGAGCACCTCGTCTTCGTCCACCTTGGCCGCTGCATCAACCTGAATCGATCCAGAGAACAGCGGCGACCTCCACAGAAGATCCGTGGTCTTAAGTGTTTCCCTTCCCGCTCCTAAGATCCGCATTAGGGTTTCTAGGTTTCTGCGTGTTCTTCATAGTTCATCATAGTTTCTTCGTAGTTCTTCCACTGCAGCTTCTTCTTGATCCAAAAAGAACATATACTCGTGCGGTAGTTGTTTTGTGCCCATTCTTGATACCAGTAGATCCCTTTTTCTGGTACAAAGGCCTCATTAGAACTCACGAACTCATATGTGCTAGATTTTTAGGTCTAGAATATTTTCCATTTTGAATGGCCATTTGATCCAGAGTAATATCAAGAAATTAGGAAACTTGTTTGTCTCAACACTTAGCCAATTCTGTTTCTAGCATTTCTCAAATATCTGTAGTCATGGCGACTAATTACGTCGGCTCACTTTTCCCTTATATGACATTAGCCCTTACTTAAGCCGCCATAACTCATTTACACCATCATTAGTTAACTTCACCATTGAATTGAACCGACACTTTACTTTCTTTTCAGTTTGTCCTTTGATCATCATGCCGTCAAAAGCACCGACTGTTTGCAACTGGGTCCCTTCCACAGACATTGAAGATACCTTAAAGTAATTCTTCACCATAGGATTTTTGCCAGGGAAAAATGTTATGTCTTATCGTGCACCTGACCCGGACGAGGAACGGCCTAATCCCAAAGGTGGTGAAGTTATTGTCTTCACTGACCACATGAATCGGGGTTTTACACCACCGGGCTCAAAGTTCTTCAGAGATGTTCTTCATTTTTTTCAAACTCCACCCTCAAGATCTTGGACCCAATTACATATCCAACATCTGCAATTTCCAAGTTCTCTGTGAGGTGTATCTTCAAGAAGAGCCGACTGTGGAACTCTTCAGAGAGTATTTTTATCTGAACCACCAGAATGAGTGTACCAATGGCCCTAGCTTGGAACTTGGTGGAATCTCAATTCAGCGCCGATAGGGCGCCATCTTTCCCCTAATAGTCTTACCGAGTCATCCCAAAGACTGGAATCAGACCTGGTTCTATTGCCAAGATATGTCACCAGCCAATGAAAAACCACTGCCTGGTTATTGCGCGGAGCATCTAGATTCCAAGTTTGTGCTCCCGGATAAGCTTACTGCCGTTGAACGCAAGAAGCTTATTCCATCTATTAAACGGATTAATGCCTTATTGGGGAATGGCTTAATCAGAGTTGACTTGATCCATTGCTGGATCTCGTGGCGGGTCATCCCTCTAAGCCGCCGATCCAAATTGATGTATGACTATGGCGGAGGCCCAGATGACTCTTTTCGTCACAACTCCGTACAACTAATTGAAGAAGATATTGTTTCAATATCAACCATCCTTGTGAACGGCAAATATGAAGACTGCAGTAAAGTCGGGTTAAACCCCTTCTACAAACTTAACCCAGCGCCAGAGGTAAAAAATCCCTGACCTCTTTTCTCTTTGTGTTTTCCTCAATAGTTTTAAATACTTGCATGACCTTTTATCCTGTTTATTTGTTTACAGGCAAAATCTGACTTCTAGAAGGCCAAGTATGACCATGAAGCTGCCAAGAAGGCTAAATCCGCTGCCATAGCCGCTAGGAAGACGGCCTGAAGGTCCAAGAAGAAAAGGAGCACTGCTTCGGACCTGTTAAAGCTTGACGATGATACTGAGTCGGAGGTAGCCCTTGACTCCCTTGGCCAGTTTTTTAATAACCTTATTGACACTGACTATTGCTAGGACGACACGGGGGCCAGCCAGGCCGTAGAAGAAGAGGTAACTATTTCCTCCGACTCAGCCCATTTTCCAAGACAGAAACTTCGACTGGTAACCCGGAAAGTAAGGTTTTCACACCATTTGTCTTATTTACACCACTCATCTTTCTTTTGAAAAAGCAGCAACATGAGAGCCGCCGTCAGGACTGGAATAATGACGACGACGAACTGCCTTCTATTTTACAATAAACTCCTCGAAAACGCCAGAATGAGGTTTCTTTTATCTTCATCTTTTTCTTTCCATTAATAGATCTATTTCCTCGCATTACTAACTTTATTCTATCTTTTCAGGAGGTTTCTCGCTCTTCTGGCGACTCATCTCAAACTCAATTTTTGGCCTTCAAGACTGCCCCTGGGTAAGGAAAAATCATCATTCCTCTGTGTCTTTAAAACTGCATCATTGTACTAACAGTCTCATAAAAATCTTTATTAGTGGTGAAGCCAAGTCCAGGAAGTCCAAGGTGATTAAACCGGTGGAAAACCCGTCAGTTCTTGCATCTGAACCGTCCATGCCAACTTCTCCCCCTCGAACTGAAGCACAAGAAGACCCAGCTGCTGATACTCAATTGGACCCTCCTGAGCCATCAGTTGATGAAACCATTGTTAATCCCTCTACCACCAGACCATCCGGTTCAGTTAATCCGCCAACGTCTTCTGATCATGATGTTCTAATCACTGGCAGCAGATTTGTTGTGTCGGGTAATCCAACTGTGCTAGCTATGCATTCTGGCCAACAAGAGGCCTTAGAAAGGCAGAAAGTACTGCTTGATATTTCTTGCTATACTCATCTGAATGCTAATGACATACTTCCCGGTTATCTCAGTCATGTGCATTCCAGCCGTGAGTCAGAAATTGAGATGGTGAACAATTACAACTAAAATATGAGGTATGTTTTCCGGCTTATTTATACTCTGCCAGCCCCCAAGTCTTCAGATTATGATCCTGAATGATCTGTAGACTTTATGATATAGGTTGATACTTTGCTTCTAAAAGTCCAATAAAGTAGCATAAACTTGACATGTAGTCCCCAAGGGCCGGTTCAGTTTATCATAAATGAACCGGTACTTAATTTTATAGTTGTCTTTTACTAGTCCCAATAAGTATTGCAATTCGGCTTAATCTTGAAGAACTTTCTGAATATCATGCATTAGCCCCCAAGTGCCAAGTGCTGTTACTTTGTAAAGCACTTGGGACTTGAAATATATAAGAGTCATAATAAATTGCTTTGGCAAACATTAGCCCCCAAGTGTCAAGTGGTATTGCGGTGCATAGTACCTGAGACTTGAACCCTTATAACTTTTAGTTTAAGCCTTGACACACCTGTGTATGTTTTGTAGAATGCCCTATCTGAATTGGGCTCCCAATTAACTGATGCAAAGACCCGGCTGACGGATAAAGAGGCAGAAATCAAGACTGCTGACTCTAAAATCCAATTGAGTTTTCTGAGACAGAGAAATTGAAGACCAGCTTGACGGCAAAGAAGAAATCATGGGCTAAAGAAAAGATGCTGCTGATACAACGTGCTGAAAAAGCTGAAGCGGCTCTTGAGGAGGTTACCACGGAGCTCACCGGCTTAAAGAACCGGGTGTCTCAAATGGTATCCGCCATCTTTGGTAAGTCATCTGTGTTAATCACTTATACCTTCTTTTGAACCGGAATATAAGCCGCCTGCTGACCCTTTGTTTTAAAAAATACTCGCAGGTCCATGAAGCAAAAATCTGAGCCAAGACAGTGTGACCAAATTGAAGGCGGTTTATACCTTGGTGGAGCAATTGTATACTGGCGCTCAACGAGCACTTGCCACCATCTCTCCTGCCAACCAAGGACCCAACTGGTTGAGCGATGTCTTCAAGATGGTGTCAATCTTACCCGCCAGGTTTCAAGAGGTCAAACGATCCTGTGCCAGAGCCGGAGCCCTGACTTCCCTGAGCCGCTCCAAAGCCTGGGTGCCAGATCTTGACTCGGCGGATGTAGCTAAGGGGTACCCTACCGTTAAGGAAGACGGGACTCTATTTGAGCAAGATGACTTCATTGCCTGCGTGAGGGTAGTTCAACCTCAAGCTACCGTCCCTGGAGATGAGACCAACATCGATAAATATCAGCCGGGTTTTGATATGGAGAATAAGAAGATGGCGACTCCCTCTTATAAAGTGACGGATCTTATCCCGCTGGTTCGCCCACATACATTTGCCCCAGAGATTGACCCGGCCGGCTTAATTGATGATGAGGATGAATTCATTGCTCTGAACGGCTTTGATTGGTCCAATCCCGACTTTCAAGCAGTGGAGGAACGTGAACCGGCCAGGGCGGAGTCATAACCATCTAAACAATCCAGCTTTTAACTTAGGACCTGTCTTAAGAGAGAGAAACAATAACCTTTTGGGCTCTTAATGCCTTGTAATAGGTTAGTTTAAAAAAACTGCATATTTGCCTATGCCATCGTGCATAAGATGTCGCGTATGACTCTTTGCTCCTGATGTCAATATATGCGTCACATCTATGGTAACATCTGTAATATTTCAACTCTGTTCCTGTAGAAAAGGGAAAAACTGGCTTGGCAGTTTAGCACCGGACGGGTCAGAACACCCGGTACAGGACCAATGATTTAATCATAGTAGAAAAAACAAAACCAGATGTGAAATAAACAAGGTTGAAACAACCTTTGATTAATGAAAAAACACAGAAAAATCTGTTCATGAATAACACAGTCATACATGTGTTCTTTGCATTTGGACTACCAGTCTATATGATCCGGGTGATGAGGTTGATGGCCCAGTCTTTTTTGAGAAGTCAATGCTTCTATATGTCTGATGACTATCATGCCTTGGCGGCTTATTGTCAAATAGTCAAGCCGGTGTAAAAACCGTGCTGATCGTTTAGATTTGAGACAACAAAGACCAGTAAGACAAAAAAAGCATATTTCAAACAATATAAATCAGCTTTTTAACTGAAAGTTGGGGGTTTCTGATTCGAATACGATCAGTAAACCGGACCAAAGGGGTTAAGCTAAGATTCGAATACGATAATATAGCCCCCAGTGGCTTTGGCGTTGCGTCGATCAAGAGGGTACCGACAGCTATGTTCTCTTTGGTTCGAATACGACCTATGTTTGAACAGGAAGCTCCCAAGTGATCTTGAGAGGTTTTTAACGACCCTGATTCGAATACGATCCAAGTCGGACCCAAAAGGGGTTAAGCTATGATTCGGATACAATCAAGAAGCCCCCTAGTGAGTTTGGCCTTGAGCCGATCAGAAGGGTTACGACAGCTATGTTTTCTTTGGTTTGAATATGACCTATGTTTGAATAGGAAGCCCCCAAGTGACCATGAGAGTTGCAGCTAGATTCGAATATGATCATAAGCCAGACCAAAAAAGGTTAAACCTGATTCAAATATGATCAACTCCTTAATAGTCATTTAAAAATAATAGTAAAAAATAATGAATATGTGTAATATTTCTGAAAAGAAAAAGAGACCGATGGTCCTGCTTTATTACGTATCATGATATATATAACATCAACGTATGTACATGATGAGAGCCTGTGGCTCGAGTGTAGTATGGCCGAAGTTGAGCAATATTCCACGGCCGGCGGGTATCCTCTTCCGACTTACGTGAGTCTTTGTGCTCTCGAACGTCAATGAGGTAATATGACCCATTGTTTAAGTTCTTGCTGGCCACAAAGGGTCCTTCCCAAGGTGGGGATAACTTGTGTGCATCTGACAGATCCTGGATGAGCAGGAGCACTAGGTTGCCTTCTTGAAAAGTCCTGGACTTAACCCGCGGCTGTGATAACGGCGCAGGTCCTGTTGATAAATTGCTGATCGAGTCGTTGCTAAGTCTCTTTCCTCATCTAACAAGTCCAGTGCATCCCGTCTGGCTTGTTCATTATTAGCTTCGACATAAGCCGCCACACGGGGCGAGTCATAACGGATGTCACTAGGCAACACTGCTTCTGCTCCATACACCATGAAGAAAGGTGTGTAACCTGTATACCTGTTAGGTGTGGTGTTGATACTCCAGAGCACCGAGGGTAATTCCTCTACCCAACAACCCGGTGTTCGCTACAAGGGAACCATAAGCCGGGGCTTGAGACCTTTTAAGATTTCCTGATTTACCCTCTCAGCTTGACCATTGGATTGAGGATGAGCTACAGAAGAAACATCAAGCCGAATATGCTCACGTTGACAAAACTCCTCCATAGCCCCTTGGGATAGGTTAGTGCCATTGTCGGTTATAATGCTGTCTGGAAAACCAAAATGGAAGATCACCTTTTTCATGAACTGAACCGCCGTGGCTGCATCACACTTACTCACCGGCTCTGCCTCAACCCACTTTGTGAATTTGTCAACTGCCACTAAAAGATGTGTCTTTTTATCCTTAGACCTTTTGAAAGGTCCAACCATGTCAAGCCCCCAGACCGCAAACGGCCAAGTGATTGGAATCATCCGTAGCTCTTGAGCCGGCACATGTGCTCTCGTGCAAATTTTTGACATCCATCACATCTACTGACCAGATCCTCTGCATCAGCGTGAGCCGTCAACCAGTAAAAACCGTGACGAAAAGCCTTGGCCACCAAAGATTTTGACCCGGCATGATGACCACAATCGCCTTCATGGATCTCAGAAGTATTTCTTGGCCTTCTTCAGGGGAAACACACCGCTGAAACGCTCCAGAGATGCTGTGATGGTATAGTTCTTCGTCAGAAATCGTCATTGACTTAGACCGCCGGGTTATCTGTCGAGCCAGGGTCTCATCCGCTGGCAACTCTCCCCGGGTCATGTAAGCCAAGAACGGCACTGTCCAATCTGGGATGACATGAAGAGCCGCCACCAACTGTGCCTCCGGGTCAGGAACGGCTAGTCTTCTTCTGTGGGTAACTTAACAGACGGGTTATGCAAAACATCCAAAAAGGTGTTAGGTGGCACGCTTACGCTGAGATCCCAACCGGCTTAGAGCATCAGCCGCTTCGTTCTTCCTACGGTCAATGTGTTCCACCTGATAACCTTTAAAATGTCCTGCAACAGCATCAACTTCACGGCGATAAGCCGCCATGAGAGGGTCTTTGGAATCCCACTTGCCTGATACCTGTTGAGCCAAATCTGAGTCGCCAAGACACCGGACCCGGCTCAGGCTCATCTCTTTGGCCACCGAAGACCATGGAGCAAGGCTTCATATTCGCTGCGTTGTTAGTAAGGAAACATCAGCCGCAACACATAACAAAATTTGTCACCTCGAGGGGAGGTTAAAACAACTCCAGCCCCCGAGCCTTCCAACTGTCTGGACCCATCAAAGTGAATAGTCCAATATGTGTTGTCTGGTTTCTCCTCCGGCATCTGCATCTCTGTCCAGTCATTAATAAAGTCAACCAGCGCTGAGACTTGATCGCAGTACGTGGCACATACTTCAACCCATGAGATCCAAGTTCAATGGCCCACTTGGCGACTCGTCCAGTGGCCTCTCTATTTTGGATGATGTCCCCCAATGGCACAGAGCTAACCACAGTGATCGGGTGACCCTAAAAGTAATTCTTGAGCTTCCGGCTTGCCACGAACATCCCGTACACGAGCTTCTGCCAATGTGGATATCTTTGTTTAGATTCGATCAGTACCTCATTGACGTAATAAGCCGGCCGTTGAACCAGATGTTCCTTGCCAACCTCTTTGCGCTCCACCACAATTGCTACAATAATAGCCCGTGAGTTAGCGGCTACATACAATAATAGCAGCTCTTTCGCAATTGGAGCAGCAAGAACCGGTGGCTCGGCAAGCTGTTTCTTCAGATCCTCAAAAGCAGAGTTCGCAGCATCACTCCAAACAAAATCATCTGTTTTCTTCATCATCTGATACAAAGGCATCGCCTTCTCCCCTAACCGGCTTATGAACCGGCTTAAAGCAGCCACACGACCCACCAGCCGTTGAACGTCATTGATGCATGTTGGTTTGTCCAGGGATGTGATTGCCTTAATATTCTCCGGGTTAGCCTCAATACCTCAGTTGGACACCAAAAAACCCAAGAACTTGCCGGCTGGGACTCCAAAAACACACTTAGCCGGGTTAAGCATCATTTTGTAGACCCGGAGGTTATCAAAGGTCTCTTTCAGATCTATGACCAAGGTTTCCTCTTTCCTGGACTTTACCACTATATCGTCCACATAAGCATGAATATTACGCCCAATCTGGTTGTGAAGACAATTCCGCACACACCGTTGATAAGTGGCCTGGGCACTCTTAAGCCCAAAAGGCATAGACACATAGCAGAAAGCTCCAAACGGAGTGATAAAAGCTGTCTTCTCCTGGTCTTTGACTACCATCTTGATCTGATGATAACCTGAATAAGCATCCAAAAAACTCAAACGTGCGCAACCCGCTATAGCATCGATGATCTGATCAATACGGGGGAGAGCAAAAGGGTCAGCCGGACAAGCTTTGTTTAAATCGGTGTAATCCACACACATACGCCAGGTGCCGTTCTTTTTTAGTACAAGCACCGGGTTAGCTAACCACTCTGGGTGAAAGACTTCAACAATGAACCCGGCTGCCAAGAGCCGGGCCACCTCTTCTCCAATGGCCTTGCGCCTTTCCATTGAACCGCGAGAAACTGTCTAACAGGTTTAAACTTTGGATCAATATTGAGAGTGTGCTCAGCGAGTTCCCTCGGGACACCCGGCATGTAAGGTTTCCATGCAAAGATGTCCCGGTTCTCACGGATGAACTCGATGAGCGCGCTTTCCTATTTTGGATCCAAGTTGGCACTGATGATGAACTGCTTGGATGAGTCGCCAGGCACAAAGTCAACCATCTTGGTGTCATCAGCTGATTTGAACTTCAACACCGGCTCATGCTCTGTTGTTGGTTTCTTAAGACGTCATGTCTGCGGGTCAACATGATCCTTATAAAACTTTAACTCCTCTGTTGCACAAACAGACTCAGCATAGCAGCATCACCTTCTTCACACTCCAAAGGCTATTTTCCGGCTTCCATGTACTGTAATGGTGCCCTTATAACCCGGCATCTTGAGCTGCAAATACACATAACACGGCCGAGCCATGAACTTGGCATAAGCCGGCCGTCCAAATAGAGCATGATATGGGCTTTTGATCTTAACCACCTCAAAGGTTAATTTTTCTGCTCTGGAGTCATACTCATCCCCAAAGGCTACTTCCTAGTTCAATCTTACCAACTGGGTATGCCGACTTGCCAGGTACCACACCATGAAAAACAGTGTTGGATTGCTTAAGACTCTTATCAGTCAACCCCATCTGACGGAACGTCTCATAGTAGAGGATGTTGATGCTGCTGCCTCCATCCATGAGCACTTTAGTGAATTTATATCCACCAACCTGAGGCGCCACTACCAAGGCCAAGTGACCCGGATTATCAACCCGGGGTGGATGATCCTCTCTGCTCCACACAATAGGCTTGTTCTGACCACCGTAAGTAACATGGAATCGCCGGCTCAACGGCATTGACGCCCTCTTGTGAAGCTTCTGGTCCCTCTTACATAAACTAGTGGTGAACACATGGTATTGCCCACTATTCAACTGTTTTGGGTTGCTCTGATATCCGGACTGTTGCTGCTGATTACCTTGGCCGGGTTGTGGATTATATCCTCCTTGGTTACCTGGATGGCCCTGACCGTGAAATCCTCCTCCACCTGAACCGGTGCCCGGGCCATGGAAACCGCCCCCACCTGAACCGCCGCCTGGGCCGTGACCTCCATCAAATGCATTTGAATTTTTAAACGCCTTCATGATTGTACAATCCTTCCACAGGTGGGTGGCTGGCTTCTCCCGGGTGCCGTGTCTTGGACAAGGTTCATTCAATAGTTGCTCAAGGGTGGGACCTGACCCGCCCGACCGAGGGGGTTGCCTGCCCTTGCGCCGTTGATTGCCACCCTGCGCATTGGTGTTAGCGACAAATTCGTCAGCCTTACGTTTATTACCTCCTTGATTTGCCGGGTTATGCTGGTGACCCTTGCCATTGCCGTTCTTCTTTCCCTTCGCTGTCTTTTCTTTGTCAGACACCGGGTCCTTGGTACTATCAGAATCAGCATACTTGACGAGAGCCGCCATCAACTGGCCCATGTCATTGCAGTCACGCTTGAGCCGCCCCAACTTCTGCTTCAGAGGTTCAAAACGGAAGTTTTTCTCCAACATCAAGACTGCTGAGCCGGCATCCATCTTATCAGATGAATGTATTATCTCCTTGACCCGGCGCACCCAATGGGTTGTAGATTCACCGTCCTCTTGCTTACAATTAGTCAGGTCCACAATCGACATGGGTTGTTTACATGTGTCTTTGAAGTTCTGAATGAACCGGGCCTTCAACTCCGCCCATGAGCCGATAGAATTGGGTGGCAACCCCTTCAACCAAGTACGAGCTGTTCCATCCAACATCATAGTGAAATACTTGGCCATTTCGCGTCGCTGACCTCCAACAACTCCATAGCCATCTCATAACTCTCAATCCAAGCCCCAGGTTGCAAGTCGGCCGTGTAATTAGGCACCTTACGAGGGTCCCTTAAAGTCCTTTGGCAACCGCTCATACGTATGGCCGGCACCAAGCAAGGGACACCTCCGGTTCTTGTGGCCACTCCTGCCTCAACCGAGGTTGCTGGATAAGCCAGAAAAGTCTGATGAGCCGCCTGCTCCACTGCCAGTTGAACTGCTCGCTCAGCCTCTTGTCGGATCCTTTCCAGAACCGCCAAGTTAAGGGCTCCAGCCTATACCGGCTCATGCCTGTGTGGCCGGTTGCGGCATTGAGCATTGCTTGACATGTTAGCCGAGTCCATATGCCTACTGTAGCTTGGGCTCCGGCTTGGGCGAGGAATTGAATGGATCCTGTCTCGACTGTAGGAGTACACATCCTGCTGTGCCAGAGCTGTCTGAAGAAGTTCCCTCACCCTTCGCGTTTCGATTGCTGCCGGCGAGTCGCCTTCCACCGGGAGAGCCGCCAAACGAGCCGACGCTGCAATGAGGTTTTCCAAGGGATTGGAGAAGTGACCCGGCAGTGTTGGTACATAATGAGGGGGAGCGGTATGTACGCGAGATGGCTCCATGGCGCGCGGTTGAACCGGTGCCCCGGACGTCGTGATCCGATTTGCCTCCGGCGGGTTGCTTGCCCCAGCCGCGGGTGTATGAAAAAGGTTCCTAGGATCGAGCGTCAGATGTAGACGTGACTGAGTTTTCTGATGCCTTCTTCTCATGACCTCGTTTGACGCATTCAGATCCACCGAGAGCCGGAAAGTCTCCGCTTGAAGCTGTTGCGCACGAACGTCTAAAGCCGCCCGCTCTGCTGCCATCCTGACCTCCTCTACTGCTAAATTTTCTTTAGCTTGTACCATCTCTTCCCACACGCGTGCCACCTCTGCGTCATGCTGGGCTCTATCCGCCGACTCTACCACGATGGTTAACAGAGTCGTCAGTTTATCCGTGAGGTCCATTAGAATCTGAGCCGGGGGGCGTGCGGGGTCTCCTGACCTGGCTGCGGCCGACCCAGTAGTTGTTGCTGCTGTTGCTGTGGAGTTCTGCCCGGGCTTTGTGCACAAATGAATAGACTCCAGTAATTCGGTGGCTCAAGGGGGTCTCGGAATACTGCTGCCATCAAACAGCCCCCGAGCATGCCATCCTGCAGCTGATACAAAGAGTCTGTCTCACCTGTTGATGATGCAGCGTCAGAACAGATGGCTGTCTCAGTGCCTTCCACCGATACTTCAGAGTATTCACCGCTGTGGACGCAACCTACGAAAGCATGCTTCACGACAGATTGAACATGGGTGGTCCTCGCGTGCTGAGCCGTTTCCATGAGGTTGGTGCGGACGTCCAACTCAGGGCCTGACCCGCCGATACGGCCGATGAAGGCATGAATTCCGCCGAAGGGGACCCGGTACCCGTACTCGATTGAGCCGGCCTCAGGGCCCTAGCCTTCGTTGTCGATGTAGAGCCTGTCGCGACGACTCTTGGTCATCCGGCCCACAACGTATCCTTTGAGCCCTTCGAAGTTGCCCTTTAAGAACTCAAATCCACCGTGCGCTTGCCCCACGGTGGGTGCCAACTATCATGGAATTGTCATGGCAGATGTCCTAGTGGAAGGACTTAGTCAAAGGGCCATCACAACTAGGAAGCTTAAAGGGGTTAATTGGGACAAAGGACACGCGAGGTTTTATACTAGTTCGGCCCCTTATGATGAACGTAAAAGCCTACGTCTAGTTGTGTTAGTATTGCTGGGGTTTCGATTACCAAGAGGCTAGTTTCGCCGGCTTGGTTATCGATCTCTTGTTTCTTACCCTAAGCCGCCACCGGGTAGTCCCCTTATATACACGGGTTGACGCCTGGTGGCCTACAGAGTCCCGGCCGGCTCATAAATCGTGTCCAGCTCGGTGACTTCTTTTCCGTGCCTTCTTTTACAAGTCTTTCCTTACATATGGCGGTTTACAATATTGGGCCTTAAGCCTCCTCTAGGCCTTTAGGCCTTCTATAAGGTTTAATAAACTATCGCCCTGAATGTTTATTGGGCTTCCTTTGTAACCCGCCATTGAGGTTGACCCGGCTCCTCCTGGGCGGGTCTTAACTGATAGTTATATCCCCAACAGAAGAGTCAAAACTTCTACGTCAGGAGGCCTCACCAGAGCGACGAAGGGACTGGTGAGTAAAAAGAATCCTACTCTCCGATATATATATATATGATACTAAGACTCAAAACATTTTGTTCTAGACTCAACAATTTCAGCGATTCGATCAAGCATGGGGCTCCTAAGTCGGGGAAGGCTCTGATTACCAACTTGTAACACCCACAATGCGGCTATATCTCCCATGTGTCGGGGCACGACTTAGAGGCATAGCCACATAGTAGGCATGTCGCAAGAGGGGTAATCTTTACACATCCCATGTACTGAATAAGAAAGGGATAAAGAGTTGGCTTACAATCGCCACTTCACACAATACATAAATAATCCATACATCATCCAGAATACAATCAAGGTCCGACTACGGAACCAAAATAAAGAAAGACAACCCCAAATGCTAGATCCTCGATCGTCCCAACTGGGCTCCTCTACTGATCATCCGGAAAAGAAACATAGTAACGGCCCGAATCCTCGTCGAACTCCCACTTGAGTTCGGTAGCGTCCCCTGCACTGGCATCATCGGCACCTGCATCTGTTTGGAAGTATCTGTGAGTCACGGGGACTCAGCAATCTCACACCCTCGCGATCAAAACTATTTAAGCTTAAGGGTAGGAAAGGGTAGTGAGGTGGAGCTGCAGCAAAGCACTAAGCATATGTGGTGGCTAACTTACGCAAAAGAGAGCGAGAAGAGAAGCAACGCACGATCGAGAAACTATAAGTGATCAAGAAGTGATCCTGAAACTACTTATATTCAAACATAATGGAACAAGTATATAGATGCATTAAAGTAAATAAGAGATAATAATGATATCCCAACAATATCCATATTCCAACATGGAACAAACTTCATCTTCACCTGCAACTAGCAACACTATAAGAGGGGGTGAGCAAAGCGGTAACATAGACAAACAATGGTTGCTAGGAAAGGTGGATTAGAGGCTTGACATGGCAATATGGGAGGCATGATATAGCGAGTGGTAGGTAGTGCGGCATAGCAATAGAGCAAGCAACTAGCAAGCGAATATAGAAGTGATTTCGAGGGTATGGTCATCTTGCCTGCAAAGTTCTCAGAGTTGTCGAAAGCTTGATCCTCGTTAGTGTACTCAACAGGTTCCTTGATCACGTACTCTTCTCCTGGCTCTACCCAAAGCAAGAACACAATCAAAGGACCAACAATCAATCACGGTGCAATGCACAAGCAACATGATGCAAAACATGGCATGATATGCAAGATATGATATGCAATGCATATGCGTGCTTCGGAAGGGAAAGAATGAAAAAGGCATCAACTTGGCAAACCAAGTGTGCCACTGGAAAGATGAGATGATTTCAGAAGAAATCGATATAGAGATCACCGGGAACGGATGCACGGTTTGCAAAAGGTAAGCAAAACAAGAATGACACACTTCTGTGATTAATAGCACGATGCCATCTAGAATACAACAAGAAACTAAGCTACCGCACTCCAACATAGCAACAAAGCATATGGCAGTGATGTACTCAAGATGCTTGACAAAACATGAACACTGAGATATGGCTAAATCACACAAGAGCAGGTTCAAACAAGCATGGCAAAAGTGCAAAAGATATCAGAATCACAGACTTAGTGAAAATACTAACATGTCAGAAATAACATCAGGAAGCCATGTTTAGAGATAGCAAAAAACATGCTACAGGAATATATCATAGCAACTCAAGGAATGACATGATTCTACTAAATGCATAGAACAAAAGACCCTTACTGATCATGAGCCAAAAAGGCACAAAAGATATGATGGCACTCATGTAAACATAGCAAGTTTTAATAACAGTTTCAGACTAAGCAGAAATTAGAGCATGGCATAAACAGAATTATGAAGGCAACTTTGCGAGCTCAAATCACTCATCACAAAGCCTTGCATGACAAAACAAGCATATCCATAGCAATATAACATGTTCATGAAGCTAAACATGGCAAGAGCAAGTTCATAGCATGCATGTATCACTAGCAACCACCATGACAAAATTGATTAACAAGTTAACATTCTGCCCGGAACATTTTATAGCAAAAGTAGAGGAAGAACAAGACATGCTAGGGCACTCCATAATTACAAACAGGGGAATGGATCGATAGAGCATAACCATATGTCCAAAACACCCTTACTGAAGATACTCAAAACAAGCATGGATCTCACTGTAGCATCAAGTTTACATGGCATCAAAACAACAGCAGGAAAAGACTTAGCAAAATCCTAAGTCCCTGAAAATAGCAATATCACGAAGCCCTAGTGCATGCTTGTGCTATCACCACATTGATCAAAAAAATACAAGGCGGGCACCTCTGTAAAGATGGCATAACATAGCTCATGCCCATATGATGCACACATCAAATGCAAAAAAAAGGCCAAACCTCATAATCTGATAAGTAACAGAGGTAAACATTTTATAGCACTCTTGCATCAAAGATTAGGCCATCAATATGAACTCAAACAAGCATTCTTCAATGGAATGAAGTGAAGAGCATCTCACGATGAACATTTTGATATATCATATGCATGAAACGATGCTACAGTCATGGAGATATGAGGCAATGAACAGGGCATGAAAATATGAGGATCTAAGGACTTAGCAGATGAGGGGGGGAAAGTCAACGGCGGCGGATCTCGCCGGAATCTCACTGGAGATGGCCGAAGGAGGTAGGGGAAGCCGGATCCGGGGCTCCCTCGGCCGGACCTCCCGGATCTGGGCCGGGGAGCCACGGCAGCGGCGGACGAGGGTGTCGGGGCGTGAACCAGTGGCGCGGGCGGTGGCCAGAGCCGGAGCAGCGGGCGACGACGGCGAGGGGCGCAGGACTGGGCGCCGACACGAGGAGGCGGCAAGCGGGCTGCGATGGAAGCGCCGGGCCAGGGCGGCGCGAGGTGCAGCGCACGGCGGCAGCGAGGTGGCGCTGGTGCGGCGCATGGCGACGGCGGCAAAGGCGGTAGCGGCGTCGAGGCACGGGTCGGCGACAGCGGGGTGTTGGAGCATGAAAGCCGAGGCGGCGGCAGCGCACGGCGGGAGGCGGCGCGCGGTTGCGCAGGCGGCGGGGCGCGGTCGTGCCCAATCAGCCCGGGGCGGGCCTGCCACAAGCCCTGGAGGGCCACGGCGGGCGCGGAGGAGAGAGAGGGCGGCGGCGCACTGACGTGGCGGCGGGGGATTGGGCGTGGGGCGGCGGAGGCTGAGGTGGCGCGACGGGATTGGTCGTGGTGACGCGGCTGGTGGACCGTCCGGCGCGGGCGAACACGTCCGGCGGCGGAGTGGGAAGTTTGCTAGGGTTTGTACTGCGCGAAAATTCGGAGGGGATCACATATATATAGGTAGAAGGAGGTGGGAGTGTCCAAATGTGCAGTTTTCTCCCACACGATCGTGATCCAACGACGGAGGACATGGAAGTGGTTTAGATGGGTTATTGGGCTGTTTTTGGAGGGTGTTGGGCTGCAACACACAGGAGGCCTTTGCGGTTACCCGGTTAACCGTGGGAGCATCTAACGGCCTCCAAATGAAACTAATTTGACAGGCGGTCTACTGGTGATGTACCAAGGCCACTTGGAAAATCTCGGTCCATTCCGAGAATGTTTAACAC